>NC_059474.1:69924095-70243817 GCF_018139145.2 Gymnogyps californianus
TTTCTTGGCAGGGGAAGCTCAGGAACTGCATTTCTGCAGGATAAGACTGGATCTAGCTTGTCATTGCAGTATTTCAGTAAGGTCTGCAAGTGCTCAAAATAACTACAGAGAAGCCCCTCATGATATATTTCAGCACGGTATCCACAACAACTTCCAAATACAAGATGTCCCTATTGCACACAAGCAAGCTTTTGAGCATAGCAGCAGAAGCCACCACTGACACATTATAACAGTAGCTTGAAGCACAAATGGTTCAACAAGGAGAGTAAATACAAGGTTCTCTGCAAGCCTGCAGTTTAAGAGTCCCTTGAAACCACTTTGTCTGCTAATAGGATCCTCCTTTTCCCTTCCCCCATTTTAAGACACAACCTGATGCCATCACACCAAGGAATAACAGAGAAAGGATATCCTGCCTACATTTTCCATTATACAGATCAAATCATCAATCCAGAGAGGTCTTTGCTTACACATAGGATAAAAAGAAGATGCTTCCAACTGATAAACCCTGAGAGGAAGCAAGGTTGGCTCCATGACTATTTTTAAGTAGTTAGCATTCACACAATGGCCTAAAATTAATGGCCAACCCCCAGGGTCCACGAAGCCTTCATTTAAAAAAAAAAAAAATAAAGGAGTTAGCATATTTGAGAAGGGGGAAGAAAAGAACACAAAAGAACTAGAAGGTGGCAGATATAATTATGCTTCTTTCCAGACTCACCTTGAATTAAGTCTGTATGCTTAGTTTAAGTAAGTGAAAAGATACGAAGCTTTATGTCATTTTCTCTAAAAATGAAGCATTTCCTTCAACAACTGCTGGGAGCTCTTGTCATTTTGACTAATACTCTTTTGCTGTAAGTATCATATGACAAAAAGTAAGTAAACACAGAAAAATAAAAATATCTTTATGTAGCTGTATCATGAAAGAAGGAACTTGTTTCTCAGCCCTAATTTCTAAGGCCAGCTACCACAGCTGTGCTGTAGCTCCCAGCTGAACAGCTCCCTACATCTCACCACCTAACAGACAAAGAGCATTTAGTTTACCAAATGGCCAGTGTTTCACATTTAGCTCAGTTAAAAGCATCCCACATCTAAACACGATAAGAAAAGTCGTATTTTGTGCACGTGGACAGATGATAAATACAAACATCTTTGGTATCATCTAAGGATAAATAATTTAAATGGCATCATTTCAACATTAAATGCACTGAAAATGAAATTCTCATGCCAGGCATTTCTTGGATAAAGAACAAGATGAGGCAAAAGGCCCTTTAAGATCACCTTCGTCATCTAGGAAATGCCCAGAAACTTGAGACATTTTAAATATCAGCATTCATCTCCACCTTTTAGTGCTAAGAAGGATTTCTTCTTATAAGCATTTATCCTTTTGGAGGTTTTTTGTTGTTGTTGTTTTTAATAACAGCATCCTTCTGATGAGTAACTAGGAGAGTCATGGAAAATAAAAATTGCCTAGAATTTCTGATCTCATCACAAACTATTCCCCTCCTCCTCTGTGCACTAGATAAGAAGTGAACAATTAGCCTGCTGTTTGCTCAGTACAGTGAGATTGTTCATTTCTTCATTTGTATCAGATCACATCACGGAATAGAGAAAAACATTAAAAATAGATTAAACAAAAAACCCCTATCATTAAACCACCAACACTGTTATGCAACTTAAACCCCATCAGATTTTAATTATTTATTTTGTAGTTTTGAGCAGATTCAAGTGTTACAGTCCCTTTACCTTATCTGGCTTGCAAAGTACTTCACATTTTTAAGCTTTGCTCTTTGACATGAAAAGCAAGCACTGCATTATCCAACTGCTTTTTACACCTTTTTGTGGGAGTTTCATAACTAGTTTCACTTACTATAAAAACGTTTAATTTTTAACTTACAGGCAGCAAAGGAACTCTAAAACTGGACGGCTTGTTACTTTATTTATTGGCTCTCTATACGTCTAAACAGCATCTACTTTGTTTACTGACTGGAAGCTCTTACTACTGCCAGCACTTCAGGAACAATGTAACTGTGGAAAGGGAAAAACATGTTTTTCTACATTTTGTTTGTCATCTAACAGAATTATAAGGTACACATGTACCATTTTGAAAATATTTTTAATAGCTGGTAATCTCAAATGGACAAAACAGCCTACCTCAGCAGGTACTTTGTCTGAACTCATAACATAACCCTTTTCATTCTGGAGCTATTTATGAGTAATAATGACTGCCAGATTTGCTATAACACTGATTATTTTTCAATATCTGTATCATAATGACACTGAAAAAGTGTATTCTATTTCCAAAGATGACCATTTTTTAATCCTTAAAATGGGAAGAGCTTTGGGGCAACAGCAAGAGGCATGAAATCAGAAACAAGATTTAATATCTTGTACAAAATTTTCCAACTCTTAAAAATATATATCACAACATTTATATGAACCCAGCGAGATACACAACTGATTTCATTTGATTTTAGATACAGATATTTAAAAAAAAAAAAAAAAGATATGCCACTATAACATCATATCAAACTTCAGGCAAAAAAAGGAAGCTTCTCATTTTCCCCACTACTTACAGTGGCATCCAAAGTCTTTCCTCCCCTAGGGAATTCTGGTGCCACCTGTATTAGGTCGTGTGATAAGGATCCACTTGTCTGTGGGGTACAGCAAGGTGAGAGGGACGCTGCTAGCCAGGCCAGGTGCCACTGGTCCGGTCCTCTAAGCACACCTCCCTCCTGCTCACCAGCACTGCCAGAGGTCCTGACATAAGAGAGGCCCCGGTATTCTGTTTCAAATAGGTGAGACTTGGCAGAGGAGTGCACTTTTACACCCAACATCAGGTCTCACACAGGTTTCCTAAGCTGTCATTTACCCTCAATGCTAAACAGATGTAAGGCACATATTGAGGTCTCCAAGTGGATGGCTCCCCTACTTCCACAGGGAATCATCCACCCTCCCTCCCAGACCTGAAAGGCTAACAAAAATACACACAAAAAAATTAAATAGCTACTCTAAGCAATACTCAGCTGACCTTCACATTTGATCACGTTGGTTTTGCCTCTGCTGCAAGCCTCTTCCTTCCAGAAAGCTGCAGAGCTGAAGATATGATTATATCTTCACTGTCACCAACTGCGAAGGCAAGACACCTACTAATGCCACATTATTTGTACTGCTGCAGTCAGCGCCCTATCAGGCAGGTGCCACTTCTCTGAAGCTACTACATGATTTGAGAGCACTCATTTTTCTTGATAGGCAGGGAGGCCAAAGACTGAGCAATACGGAAACAAATATACTCTCACTTTTGATAACAGGCTGACGTGCCAGAGTGGCGGGAACGTCCATTCTTACTCTCCACTATAAAATTTTTCAGAGAAAATAAGACAGATTTCAGCAGATTGGAGAAATCAACTCTCATTTTACTAAAGCAAAATTGTATCACTGCACAGTGAAGAGATTTTGACAATGGGATGATAAAGCGAGAGTGTTTAAATTTTAGTATCACTTCATTTTGGTTCAAAAACATGCATTGCTCCCCCCCCCCCCCAAACTATAAACTTTAAAACAAGAGGCCCCATGGCATGTTAAGGGTGTAAATACTGCTAGGATGGCTCACATCAGCTACTGATGGATACCATCCAAGTTGTTTCAGTCCGGAGGAAAATTATTTTGGTGATCAAAGTCACTGAATCAAAGTAACAACAAAGAGCACTTATACCAAAGTCTTGGCACCTTAACCAAAATACGCTGATCAATCAATTTGTTAGTCACTTCGTGACTAATAAATAAGCATAACCATTATTAATTGCGTGCTTTCCACCTCTCACAACTGTGCTCAAATACTGCAACAAAAGCATAGCCAAACAGTTTAATAGTTCGCTATACTATGAATGCCCTCCCCACAGCAGCAGAGGATAGATGATTTTCTGCAACGTGTGCTTGAATTAGACATACAAATTAAACACCTTCTGCCTGAGCAAGGTGATGACAGCATGTGATGCTGCTTGCAGGAAAAGCTATAGCTGAACTTTTCTGAGCATTTAAAAGAGGTATCGCATCATACCGACAGAATTGATAAAATTCCCACAAGAACGTAAGAGAAGTTTCAATGATTTTATCAGACACAAAAGAAATGAGCTGACAGGGTAGAGAAGCATATACAAATGACTGCTTTCTCTTTGATTCACAATATTTAGATTGTTATTTCCAGCCCAGTTTAACAAATTAGTGTTATGATACTATTGTTAGGCTAGATGTATAAACACACTCATGCACTTTTGGAGGCAGGCCAGCCAGCTCAACAAACAGATTACAAAAGAAACAGCGAAGAGGTAGAACACGAGCTGCTGCTCGGGTTCACCCACCGGGCTGTTATGGAGAGGGAACAGGGGGTGGGAAGGAAGAAAACAGCACAGAACAACAGTGGAGCACAATATGTTGTGAACACGCTATTTTAAGAAGAGTAGAATGTTTCTTTTTAAAAAAAAAAAAAAAAAGGCTCAAGAGTTGCTTCATACTCAGCAAAATAACTCCTGAACATTTCATACAGAGATAGATACATCAAGCAGTTTCAATCAGCATACTTAACTCAAGGCAAAAGAAACAGAAACACTGGATACAGACTTCTTACAGTGAAAGGAAAATCAGTGCTCAAAGCACAACCACCATCAGCAAAATTCTACTCAGTAGAGAAAACTGTTTGTTTTCTTTATGAACAAAGAATAAGGACAAAATATACTTTCTGGGTAGTCCAGATCTCCCACTTAGTCTCTAATGAGAAGGGCTCAGCCTTACCCCCCTCTCTTCTGCAACAGCTCAGGCACTTGACCCCAATTCTTCATTCTACCCAATATTTCTCTAACAAATGACATTAAAAGAAGATTCCCCCCCCCCCCTTCAATCAAAGGAGAGGTGTTTTGAGACAGGTTACTTACAGAAGTTTACCAGGGCACTCAGTTTACAGGTACAGAGTTGAAAGCAAGTATATATGAACCAACAGAGATTACGGATTTTTCAGATATTACAACCAGCCTATGGAAGCAGAAAAATGGTTACAACTTTTAAATAAGAAAGGCAGAGTAACAAATACAATCATGGATTAATCTCCCTAGCTTACACTCTGTCTTGGTGAGCCTGAAGTCACTTACCTGTTCCAACAGCCAACAGGGCTGAGATATCATCCCTGTGAGTTCATTTTCTAAGTGGACCCAACATGCAGAAAGAAGAAAACCGCACGAAGTAGTAAAGCCCTCATTCCCTTTGAGTAAAACTCATTCCCTTTGAAAAGGGCCTTGTGAGATTTCTCATTTATGATTTGCTCTCCTCCATTCACAGCAGACGCTCTGGAAAGAGTAACCTGGGTTGCAGTCATACCAACAAAGGAGGTTTCTGTTTTCATAATCAAAACACTTGCCTTGTTTCACTGGAAATACTCTGTAATTTTAAATTCTATTCAGAGGAATAGGTCCTTCACTGGTAAAATACAGCTGTGTACCAAGGCCTTGCTTTGCCCATAAAGTAAAAAGTAACTGCAAAGTAGTGCCATTAACTGAGTACCCTCAAACATCTCAGGCAACGTCAGGACTTTACCAAGGTCTCTGAATAGGAGATCTTGAGATACTTCAACTCAGCCAGCACACTTGGAGAGCAAGTTAAAGTTGAAATGGAAAACATTTCCGTACCTATACATAACAGATATTGTAATAGTCAAGTAATTCACTTCAGTCTACTATACAGAAAGATAAACTTAACTACACAAAAATAACACTTTGTGAACAGTTTAAAAGGGGAAAAAATGCAATAAACAAATTTGTAATGCTTGCCAGTTCATTTGTTTTCTTAAGCATTTGGTATTTGATGAAACTCAACTTGATTTTGCATATAAATTATTGGGCTGCCTCTTATTTGCATATCACTGATATCCAGTATAACCTTGAATTTTAAAATCAATCACACGAGATTATGTCTCCTATCATCAAGTTATGCCATTTTTACTAAACTAGGAAAATTAAACCTGAAAACTTGGTGTGTGCCTGCTCTGCTGATCACATTTCACAGAATATTGTTTTGGGGGTTTTGACACCAGATCCTAAATAGGTCTTAGACAAAGATCACTTCCTTGCAGAACTGCTGAATAAATAGACCACATTTGACAACAGAGTTCAGAAGATATTACATTACTGGGGCTCCCTTGCCAAAACAATAGAGTGTCTGTGCTTTTGTCTCACTGGATGTGCGTATGTACTTACTAATGTCATACAGTGCTTTCTCTAAGCAACAGAAATGGACCAACTGCTCACAACACGCAATGGAAGTTAAAAATGTTTCTTCTGTTTGTCGTGTCCCCCCACAACAGATTAACTGGGCTATTCTTTAATAAAGAAAAATCCGACTATACAGCAACAGTAGTTACTGCCAGTCTCAGAACAGTAGTCTTGACCCTCCAAAATTATGTTCTAGTAACCCTTGCATTATAAATACTGTTACACTGGAGTCCCAGAATTAGAAACATTTGTTTTTCATTTTAGCTTGCTAGCAAAACAAAGCTCAAGTATATGACTAGTCAAGTATACCACTTCTCATTTGAAATTCAATGTTTTTCAATGAGCTCCTTAAAACAAGTAGCATATGACCAAGTCGGATGGGATTTCTGTATACCACCAGTTCTAGTATGAGCATGTGCTGCCTGCCACATTATTTGTAAACAGGACAGACAAGAGGATAAGGAGCACCACTTACACTACACCTCCTCCTAGGTCAAGACAAAATCAACCTTCAGAAAAAACACTGTTACTTTATAAAAACAGAACTGTGATATGCACTGTGATATTCCCCCTTGCTGTAGGGACACAGGAAGTTACACAAAGCAGAAACATATCCTTTTAACACTAATACTACAGAATTTCACAAAGAACAGCAAAGCATGATAAAACTAAATTAGCATAAGCTGACTTTAAAAGAAAACTACGCCATCATCCAGAATCTTACTTTAACACACAGAAAGATGGAACATTCTTCATCAGCCTCCAGCTGCTGCGACTTCTATCCAGGAGAAAAAACCCAGCAAGATCTCCATTTCAGCATCACTCCAAGGAGAGCACTACACTTATTTAGCATCAGTTCCCAACAGCAATACAACTGAAAGCTCTGCAATCTGGTAGACTCAATGAAGGTTTTAATCATCTAATGAGATTACCTCATCCGTGTGTGGTTTCACAATGCAGTCTCAATGGTAGCCCATTATGCCAGTCCCCTGACATGCAGTATCAATCATGCTAATCAGCTTACTCTGCTATCACTCCTACAGCTAGATGACTGCCACACACAGAAACCAAAACCGTGAAGAGTTTCTACCTCACAGGATAAAAAGAAATTGTGAACTAAGTACTGCCACGACAGTACAGAAAACATTGCTAGCTCCAATCCTAAAATTAGTATCACGTCTATCCAACAGGTTATGAGCCACGTTCCATTCCTAAGTTTTACGTACGTTCTATACTCAATCATAGCAAAGTACAACAGCTCCCTTATGGAGAACATGAAGTTTACATATAACAATTTACATGGTTACAGTCAATAAATTTCACATTGGAAAAAAATCAAAGCTTCACAGAACATCAATAGCTGCCTTTTCTGAAACACAAGCTTCCCCAGTTATCATCAAATGGAGCTCACAAAGCACAGCATACTGGCTGTTTTACTGTTACCAATATAAAAATGTTATAGTAATTAATGTCGTTCATTTACCAAAGCATGAAGCATCCAACCTCAAAGTAACATACCACATGTACAAATAAAACTTGTTCTATTTGACAGATGAGGCTAATGAGAAAATCTAAATACTAAAACTAAACTTAGCCTATATTTTGTTCTTCAGTTGCAAGGGAAAAAATGGCCAAGTCCTGATGTCTTCCTAGGTAACACAGGGATCCAATTGTACACACAGTTAAAAAACCCTAGCCACACTACACAGCTCGAAAGACAAACAAAACAAGCCTCTCTAGTATCAGCATTTTATACAAGAGAGATTAAGCAGCTTGCCCAAAGAAGCACAAGAATCATGGCCAAAAATCTAAGACATACCTGTTAAATTAGCTTTACCTTATCACACTGGCTTTACCTCTTACACTTTTCCCAAAGCACTTGAAAATATTAGTGCTACCAGAATTTCAACACATCTTCATTCAATGCAAGAAAAAACACACACGCTTAAGCACAGATATTAACACATAGTTAACAATATGATTTTTTTTTTTAAAGCTACACATATCTAGACTTGACTGGGGATGATAAAACAGGTCTACCTAACCCAAAACACCTTCTCTAGTGTATCCTTTTACCATTAGCTGCTTTCAATAACATGAAGGAAATGAAGGGAAATTAAATAAAGGAGACCAGATGAGTACATAAGGCTATAATCTTGTCATATTTAGGTTGGAAATACACAGAACCACTTAAAACTTGACACAACCTGTAAAAAGCAAGAATCTCAAAATAAAAAACCCAACCAAAAAGACAGAAAAACAAACAACCCCCCCCACACACACACAACTCGTATGAAGCAGCTTTAGGCCTTTACAACCCTGTTGCTGATTATCAGCCCATTTCGCTGGACAAAGTATCCCCAAACTCTTCTGAAAGCTTCTCAATCCACTGCCAGGATACTCATTTAAAATGGGAATGTAAAAAGGGAAAACCAGCATGGCAATCTCAGTGAAAAAAGTCTTTTGATCTTGTGATCTAAAATTAACTGCCTTGTACGCCACTGACTCAGTTGGCCCAACTGAAGCCAGGATCTGACTCGGGACTCTTGCCTTGCTGAGCAATCCTTTTTTTAGAGAGCAGATACCAAAAGGTAACCTTGTGGCATTTGACATTCCAGATAAAACACATCATATTTTAAAAAGCATCTACATTTTCTCCTCTGTTTTTCCACAAGCATACTCAATCCAAGCAGTTCAATAACTTCACATTTTTATAGCGTATCATCCTTGCACATCCCAAGTGAAGGCAAAGAGCTCTCCATTTCAAATAAGAAAACAGAGACTTACAAATAACTTACCCCTGCTACCAAAATGCATACTAACCTTCCAGAATAGAATATAAAACTGGGTCATGCTGATTCTCTCGCCCAGACTCAATTACTTTTATACTGAGTTAACACTTTTGATTTCTCAAACTTCCAAACAAATGAAGGACAAGACTATGATCAAGAGTAGTCAGCATGGATTTATGAAAGGAAAATCATGCTTGACTAACCTGACGAAATTACTGGCTTAGAGGACTATGAGCAAGCAGTGAATTTTAGTTATCTTGACTTCAGGAAGGCTTTCAGCACTGTCTCCCATGACATCCTCATAGACAAACCCAGTGAAATACGGGCTAGATAAGTGAACAGAAAGGTGGACTGAAGAGTGGCTGAACTTCCAGGCTCAGAGACTTGCAATCAGCAGCGTGAAGTCCAGGTGGAGGTCAGTTACTGGTGGCATACCCCAGATACCAATACTGGAGCCAATACTGTAGAGTATCTTCCCTCATGATGGGACAGAGTGCACCCTCAGCAAGTTTGCAGATGATACAAAACTGAGAGGAGCAATTGATACACCAGATGGCTGTGCTGGCATTCAGAGGGACCTCAACAGGCTGGAAAAAAAAAATGGGCCAATGAGAACTTCATGAAGTTCAACAAAAGGAAATACAAAGTCCTACACCTGGGAGGAACAACACCAGACATCAGTGCAGGCTGGAGGACAGCCAGCTGGACAGCAGCTTTGTAGGGAAGGCCATGGTAGACAAACTGACCATAAGCCAGCAATATGCCCTCACGGCCAAGGTGGCCAGCAGCTTCCTGGGCTGAATTAGGCAGAGCATTGCCAGCATATCAAGAGAGGTGATCCTTCCTCTCTACACAGTGTGGTAAGACACATCTGGAGCTCTGGGTCCAGTACTGGGCTCTGCAAGAAAGACACGGACATGCTGAAGAAGGTCCAGGGAAAGGCTGGAGAAATAATTAGGGGGCTGGAACATGATATGAGGAGAGGCTGAGAGAGCTGGAACTGTTTAGCCTAGAGAAGAAAAGGATCTTATCCATGCATAGAAATACTTGGTGGGTGGAAGTAAAGACAATGGAGTCTGACTCTTCTCAGTTGTGCCCAGTAAGAGGACAAGAGGCAATGGGCACAAACTGAAATATAAGAAATCGTATTTAAACATAAGAAAAGCCTTTTTATTGCGAGGATGATTGAACACTGGAGCAGGTTGCCCAGGGAGGTCTCCATCCTTGGAGGTGCTCAAAACCCAACTGGTCGTGGTCCTGAGCAACTTGCTGTTATCTGAGCAAAGGAGTTGGAGTATATCTCCAGAGGTCCCTTTCAATCTCAGTAATTCTGTGAATATATAAATAATCAAGCAACTGTCAAACATTGTATTTGTTGACTGTTTTGAAGTTTTATTTTTACCACAAATGCACAAGCCCAAGGACAGTTTGCATAAGCAAAGACTTTCAAATCCTTTCTCATTTGAAACACCATCTACTGAGCAAGAGCTTTCTGGAAACAAGAAAATCACTTACTGTTTACAAAGCAATTTTGAATGGTCTGAGAGACACTCCAAACAGGGAATAAAACTGAAACAGCAAGACAGGTAGACAAGCTATCACACAACCTGATCTCTCCCCATTTAGAGGTTAAACTGTTAATAAAGTTTAAAAAATGCACAAAATCAGAACTCCAGATACAAATCAGCATTGCTTCTTCCACTATTCCATCAAAATAATCGCGCTGATAAAAAGGAGACAAGACAGAGGAGAGGAGCGAAAATGCATTTGACTTAGCTTCAAAAAGAAATAAGAGTACAAAAAAATAAATCTCTAATAATGTTTTACTCCATCTAAAGTACCAAATATTGACATTAAAAGCAGCATTATTATTCTGCTACTAGCATAGCACTGAAATCTACCTAGAAAGAGCAATGTAGTCTCTGTAAGCGTGGAACACTGGCAATGCACAAGTGTCTGTTTTTAAACTTCTGCACCTTTAATAGACCTAAATGTTTAATTCTGTCCCACCCAGCAACTTATTATTATTTCCAAATTTGAACAATATTCCAGAAGTCTGCTAACAGCCTTCTGAAACCAAGATGTTCCTTCCCACCCCCCACAAAAAGTTCCTGGTGAAAAATACTAAAATGCCTCTCAGGGTCTCTCAGCCTTGCTACTGAAAGAATTTAACGAGGGGGAGAGGACAGGGAAGGACATCTTCCTTAAACAAACCAATAATTATCTCATTTTCACTCCCTTTCTCACACACAGTCAGCTTACGACAGATATCCAGGACAAAAAGTCATTAGCACAACCAGTTAAAACATGATTTAACTAAGACAATACTATAATGGGAGATGTTAGGCAACCTAAAACTTTGAAATTCATTGGTTGGTCTATCTGTAATAAGATTCCTGATGTTATTATGTTAGTTTCCATAGGGATTCAAAATGCTAATTAAATGAAAAGTCAAAAAAGTATGAGTTGCACTCTCAGCGTGGAAAAAACACCAAAAAGAGATCAACTTCATATGAAGTTCGTTTTACCATGCATCCCAAGTTTGCTTAATGCCTCTGTTGATGTTCTATAAAATTGTCATTTAGATTAAAGTAATTGTAAGCCCGGGTAGTAGAGTCACATAAAGCCTAGGGAAGCTGCATTAGGATGCAAGAATTCATTTCTAATAGTAGAGTGCAGACTTTATTGGGTTTGTGTCACTCATTTATCAGTGGTATCATAATTTTCTCACAATAGTTTTTGTTATTCACAGCAGAAAGGCACACACTCTCAAACAAGCACACTATATTGCTGACTAAACCCAGTCTGAGCATCATACAGATATCCAAGTACTTGTTCATAATGGTAAAACACCAGTGAATCACCAAGACTGCTCAGAGAATAAAAAAGGAAGAGAAGAATATGTTGCCCTGGAAAAAAAAAAAGTTTATTGAACATATCAAGTCATTCACCTTTCTGCTAATTTTTCTTGAGGATTTGGAATGGGGGGGAGGGATGGAGGAAGAGCAGTAGGTAAGAATTCACTCGTGCAGGTGACCTATCATTCAGAATAGACTAAGACTAAGCTAAGAAATAGTAGTCGTTTTCATGGAAACTAAGTAACAGATTCATGCAATTCCTGAATTTGCTCATTTTTATTGATCTCCTAATTCCTAAAATACTTTTCCTTCTGCAAGGTATTCTATAAGCATGCTAAAATTGCACAAACACATAAACAACCAGTGAATGGAAAAGAGTGAAAGACAGGAGTTAACTGATTTGCAGCACAAGACAAGCGGGAAATAGGTATTTGTGAACTGCAGTTTTAAAAATAATTAAAAAGAGTTTTCCAATTACTGCCATATATCAAGAAATTGTTATCTCAAGCTTAGTATATGAGACCATAATAATGCTTGATGTCTGACAAGTCATTTTGGGTCATAAAAACCTGCTATTTCTGACACATTTCTTGTTGGTCAGAACCTACAGATTGCTCCACACTTCTAACCAAGGCATTGCAATAGGCACAAATGTTGAAAGAAGGTTTTAAGAAATATCTTCCCACCTGACAGTAATTTCTTTCTGACTCCATTATGATGAAGCAGAGTGTGAAGCTGCACTGGAACTTACACCCACAGAAAACTTTAAAGATGAGAAAATGCTTCTGGAGATGGACATTTGACCACATTACGTATGGGATTGGGGTTGTTCGGGTGTTTTTGTAATTTTGCATATTTAAAAGAGTCTGTCCTGGGAAAGTGCAGGTGCTCCTTAGGCCAGCATGCTTTCAAACCTCTCCTACAGGATTTACAATGGATATAGTTCAGAACCACAAACCTCAACATATATGCTGTATGGCACCGCCAAGACCACGTCTGTAAAAAGGCATATCTCAGCCTGCCCTTGCAGTTCCTGTCTAGTATACTGAAAAACCTAAATTAACAGCACTAGACAAGATACACACACACACATATAAGCTGATAAACACACTGTATTTGAACGGCTCAGAGCAAGGAAGCCTGATCACTTCTACTGATATTATTCCCCGACCAACCCTCTCAGACGGGCGAGCAGTGAACAACCATTATCAGGGGACAGACCATCTGAAAAGTAACAAGCTCCAGGGCGTTGTCTTACTAATAGTCAAAATAAAAAGCTGGCCTAGACAAGTCTTCAGAGGCAGCAGAGCTCTAGCAGAACGAATCCTAGACTTAAGATGTTGCTAACAAGCAACCTGCGATATCTTCTAATCTCTGTAGTGCAGATTCAGGTCTGAAAATAAAGGATAACATCTTTTTTTGGACTCTACCTCCTGCCCCTAATTTCTGTTATACATTATTACATACAGAGATATGGTATGCATACATCAGAAACAACATGATTTTACAATTATAAATTACCGACATTTGGTAAGACAGTGATTTCAACCATTGTTCCAAGACTACCAAGTAGTCATTCGTTAACATATGAATTGAAACTATGTAAGATTTTATGGTATAAATTTATAGTCAAAAGGCAAAACAGAACAGTCTCATTAATTTAACTTGATTAAAAGCACACTTGAAATATTTCAGAAAGTACAGCTGTTTTTGTGGAAGAGGGGGAAGTATTAAAGTGTATGCATGAAACAAGAGACAAGACATATGTATTGGTAAGCCGTTCCAGGTGCAAAGCATCATGGAAGAAACAGACCTGCAAGAAGAGGGAAAACCGATCAATCAGCCCCAAGAAAGACCTGATGAAATAACTTAGCATTAGCCAGCAGTAATACACCATGTGTATTTGTGCAAAGCCCTGCCTACACAGGACCAGCTTTGTGCCCTCTCCTGCTCTGGAGGGAGATGTGCTGCAGCACACACCTTACCACCTACTGAACATACTTCTAGGGCCACAGTTTTCAGAGGCCATCTGTAGGAAAGCTCTCTGTATAGATTTTATGTGGCTATATCTTTGATACTTTGTCTTCACGATTGTCTTAAAAGGGAAAGCCAGTTGTATTTATTTATACTTGATCAGAGGCACCTCTTAAGATCATAAAGAAAACAACTCTTGCTCATCCTTCAAGAATCTCCCGACAGCTGTGCATGGGTGCACACATGCTTGTAGACATGTATTTTGAAAGGAGAGGGAGAACAATTGATTTCCTGCAAGTGTAACGTCCTGTTGTTTTTCCGAGGTGATCTAGAGAATTATCACAATCCCAGATGTTTACAAGGGGAAAGAGAAACTGTAGTAACTTTGCACAGGATGAGACAGTTGAGTGCCTAAGCACATTGTTCTAAATGCAAATTCAAAGCTTCACTACTTTTTCTATAGGGGCTCTCTGTTCCAAATCCCAGAATTGCAAGCTGTAGGACATTAACAAGCATACATTTGAGTTTCCAGCCACTTCAAGTGTGCATGAGGCAACGAACTTATACAAAGTATTTTTAGACTTCCTGCAATCAACTGTCCTCCCGGCATTGCTCAAGATGACGCACAGTTGTCTGAATTAGAGTGTAAGTTAGCACAACTGCATAATTTTAAAGTTTCATTTCTGTGTTTTCCATAAAAGAAGTACTGTCAAATTTGCTCATGCAAGAAGTTGAATCACAAGTGATTAAGGGTCATCTAAGCTAAACCATATTGTGTAAATGCTTATTAAATTATACTTATAAAAAGTAACTTGTTTTATCTACATAAGATAATTGTGTAAACTGAACAAAACACTAGTAATGATTGGGCGTGTATAGAAAAAGAGGTGGCTAAATTCTGCACAGTAAGTTTTGCCATTAGAGCCACACAAGCCTACAGTTAGTCTTGCTTAGAGATAACATACATCTTCTGTAAGGGAAAATAAAGAAGACAATGTTGCCTCAACTTTACAGATCCTGCAAGATAGAACAGCTGAACTCTTTAAGAATTGTCCTATTTCCTGGCATGGTTCAGAAAATATTCAACAGTTGAATCGTTTTGAGGAGGAGGAGGAGTCAGGAAACAGGGTGACAGTTTGTATCATCTAGGCATCTCATGTGTCCAAGAAAGGATCAATTTATAGCTATATCAGTGCACGTATGACAAGCCAGACAGAAGTATTCCAATACAAGATGTTCTTGCAAGAAATAACCATGGACTGGGCGATTACTGGAACAACCTAATTATCCAGCAGAATTGAGTAACAAATCACTATTTGATGCAGCTCTAGACTATACACTATTATAATAAATACTGTCATTAACCATGATTATGCATTATCTCTAATGAAGAAGCTTCAAATGAAGGAGCTTGCAAATTAGCTGTGTCCTACATCTCAGAGCCAACAAAGGAATCTTAGCAGTCTTCTGCTACCAATTTGCAAAAATGGGTGAACAAGATTGGTCCAATAAGATGCTGATGACACTTCTCCCATTAAGAAAACAAAAGATGCCATCAGGATGTGGTGCTGTGATTTTAAACTGTTACTGATGTGTTTCTTTTGGACTATGACTGCTATTGGTGTACTTCAGCACTGTGACTGTCACTTACAGAAGAAACTGATTGCTACTTTTGGCAACTACCTCAATTCATCATCCCCTCATTACTACCATTATTATGAGAATACTAAGTCATAGAAAAATTGATCACACTGTCCCAACTACTCAGAAAAAAAAATGAGAATAAGTTTCACAGACTAAAGCCGATGTAGACTGAACTGAATTGCCTTTGATTCAAGGCCCAGCTGAAATTGCAATGCAAAAAAAGTACTTAGTTTTAAAGAGTAAGTTTTCACAGTAGTATCCTGTTAGAAAGAAATTTGAATTCTTTCTGAAGAATGAAATCCAAATAATCTCAGTTTCATGTTTATAAGGATGACTCTTTTCCTCAGACTAAATGATAACAGACAAAGAATTTAAATGAAGGAAACAGTCTCTGGGGGACTGTCCTCTAAAAATGTTGAGGAACTAATCAAAACAATCAGAATTACACTGACTGATTCAATGCTGCTGAGGCTTACTACAGTATGCGCTAGTGACAGTAGAGCATCATATTCCTTTTTTCCAGTTACAATCTTGGTCTTGATAAAACCAAGAATAGTTCAAGGAGTTAAAAATTAAGCCACATACAAAGTTAAGGATCCTCTTTTTAGTAGGCACAGAAAACATTTCTTGTTATGATAAAAAGAGGTTGGATTAACTGTGTAAGTAAAAAAAAAAAAAGGCTTTTTTGCCATTTGTATTTTTAGAACCCCTCTCCCCTTCTGCCCAGCACAACCAGCAGATCCACAAATGGATTATCCAAAAAGCTTTACTAATTTGAACAGGTTTTGTACATTTGGTGAACTGTAGATGGCTCTTCATTGGGCAACACATATGCAAAAACATTCAAGCAACTGTTTTACACACTGTTCTTTCCCTTTTGCGTCACGTGCAAGGAATTTTCCTGAAATATCCTCTGAATGCAAGACTATTCTTGCTATCACCTGCAGGTCCAAAAGTAGCATGGCAATTTCAAAGATATCTTGCCCACACCTGTGAATTCCAAAATTTTGGTTATAGGCTACTGCTTTTACCACAAACTTGGTCCATTTTTAGATATTCAGCAGCCCAGCACAAACAGCAGTAGCTCCAGGAACAAACTAACCTCTGAGCTTTTCAGAAGACAAAAAAACCCCAAAAACCCCCAAAAAAAGCACCAGGCAAAACTCCAGCTGCCATATTGGCTTTGGGTTTGCAGGTGTGCAATATCAACAGTGACAACAAAAGGTGACACACAGAGCCCAAACTGTAACAACTCTTGCATTTGGATAGATACTTCTCAGCTGTCATGGTATTAGCTAATTGACTCACTTCAATCGCTAGGAAACACACATCTATCTTATTTACTAGGGATGCATTAGAAAGACAGAACCCATCTTATCACTGTAATGCTGTTAATGTGGAATAAAACCAAGTTTGTAGATCAAACAACTGAAAGGAGTCAATATGAGGAGAAAGCATTGGTTCCTGAAGAGAAAGCACCAACTCCTGTCATGCATCATGTTTCCTTTCTCTTTAGATCATGAAAGAATGAGAAGAAATACTTCAATTACGTAAGTGTTTTAACAGCAAATTATAATTGAGAGCTACAAATAATTAATCTAACAACTATGGATAAAAGCAGAGCATAAACAGAAATTTTGATTGATGACAAATCCATACTGGGGTGAAGCAATGAGGCTGGTATTTATGCCAAGAGTACATAGGCTATTTGTAATAAAGCACAAGGGATACCCCTGGTACTCCTAAGAACTATTATTAAAAAAAAATAAAAAAAAATATATAGACATGAAGTATGCACACAGAAAATATTTAAAACCACAAGAGAGCTCAAACACTCAGTTTCATGCTATCTGGTTTGACAGATTGAGAAGGTGAAATGCCTTGCCATCTCCCCAGTCCCCTCTGCTTTGCCATTTAATACTCTGTATTTCTTTTTATTAAGCATACAGAAAGACTAAGTCACATTGAAATAAGTGACTGGAAACTGTTCCACTTCTCTCTACAGATATTCCCGTTTTATATTACTATCAGATTCTGACACCTGAGATAAGAAAGTCTAGTGATATTTCATATGGGCTGTTATAGAGACCTGCTACTCAGAACATACTTTTCAAATTATTCTCCTATACTTTTAACTGGATAGTTAAATGCAGCCAGAGGAAAGTGTTTGTTCAAGCCTTATAGGAAAAAAGGCAGTTACAGGTAGAAACTGCATGTATAAGATCCAGAAATTTACACAAATCAAGTAATATCTCAGATCCCAGTCTTACAAGCACATATCCAAAAGTCTACAGTTAAAAACCAAAAAAACAAAACAAAAACCACACAACAAAACCCCACACAACCTTTCGTATGAGTGTTACTGCTATGTAATTTGTTGGGTGAATTTGAAGGCATAGTCAGAGCAAAGTCCCTCCTTTAAAGCAAAGTCAGTACAATTACTCCTAAAAGCAGAAATAGTGCAATAGTTAAGTTTATTTTCAGTATGAGAATACCAGTACCTGGAACGTGACAGCAGCCAAGGTTAGTTTTACCTTTCCTCACTTGAGGAGTGAACACCAGGTATCTCTGGACAATACGTCATCTCACAGTGGTTTCTTTAACAGAGGTGCTGCGTGAGGGGAAAAAAAAGTCTGTTCTTCACAGGGAGAGAGACAAAGTGTGTAGGACATCTCCAAAACACACTTTCCTCCCTCTTTTCTCTTTGCCTATCACAGGTTTTCTTCTTAAAAGCACAGAGTGAGTCATTTGCCAGACACATCTATCTAACACACTAGGAAGAAACAAAATGTTTTGCAACGGCCTTGGTAAACTAGTAGTCACAGATTTAAAACACAAATCACTGTTTAAAAAAGTTACTTTAATAGCAAAGACTGTATTTCAATTGTTTATTAGGCTTTTTCAGATAGTTATGAGAATCTAGATGGTCAGCAAACCCTCAATAGCATTTTTTTTCCCTCCAAGCTAAATGTTCTAAGGAAGCATAAGCTATCGGGGTTTTTTCATCAGCTTTCTGTGGTATGTTTTCAAACATTCTCCCTTTTATTATTATAGTTCTTGAGGAGAGCTCATAAAAAGATTATGAGGAACTACTTTCTCTAAAAGTTGACCAACATTGTTTCAAGGAAAAGCATATTAAACACCGTAGTAAATCCAGTTAGTGTTTCACCACACGTTTAAAGTCCCTTTACATCCAAGTAAAAAGTCACTGAGGTTACAAGCAAAGACAAATACCAAGTTCTAGGCTTATGAAATGGGTTTATCAAATTATGACATAAAATCCCTGTCAAGATGACTTCAGTTTTCACATGATTTTTTCACCACAGTTTAGTAACCTCTACAATACTTTAGGCAAAAAACTTGACTGCAAAAGCTTGACTTTTTCCAAAAGAAAAGGTAAATACAGAAACTTTCAAGATGAACTGAGTTGTTACTTCTATTTATTGTATCAGTAGCTGTGATGTGCAAAGTAACTCCTGCTACAATTTTAAAAAATTTGGCTTGTATGATATGCTTATAGCTGCACACCTGCCCTTTTGTTACACAGAGATAGTCTACTGACCTTAAACGCCAAGTCTGTTGAACAAGACTTTCATCAATGGAACGTGGTTGCTTAATGACTTAATGGAGACAGACCATTAGCTTACAAAACAGCGTCGGTTTGTCTAACCGGAAAGAAAGTAAAATTATCCCAGTGGGATAGAAAGGGAGGCTACTAAGGAGAAGAAAGGAAATGTCAAGCGCATGAGCAGGATTTGGATACACCGAAGATGGCAGGACAGAAAGACAAGACATACCTTTCCCTCGGCGCTGCCCCTCTCTATCTCTGACTCACATCACCGCTCTGCGCATGAGAGTGGTCTTCACAGAAGCTGCACATACAGCACAGGCTGGCCCACAGCCAACTGAGTGACTTCAACTGCTCCATATTAATACGGCCACAGAAGCAATAGGCAGGGGACAGCGAGAGAAAATGGAGGGGGTTGCACCCTTTGCTCAGCCCCCCCCGCCGCTGCCAGGAGGCAGCCGAGCAAGAAACCCGCTCACTCACGCGGGACCAGCACTGGAGCATTATCGATGCCGGCACCTGCTGTGCCACCTAACACAGGCCACAGTCTGGTTCAAAACAAAAAAACCAGACAGACAGACATCCCCCCCCCTCCCCGCTGGGCAGCTGTCACTGTTCAAACACCAAGGTATTTACAAGGCAACCGGACCCAGCCTCCTCAGCCTCACCACAGTAAGCATGTCAAGGTGCACCAGCCACATGATCAAGCATCTCGCATGGACACTTGACAAGCAGAACTTCTTCATGGTAAAGGGTAAGATTAAAGAGATGGATTTTAAAAAGGCCTTGAAAGTTTCAAAGAGTGATAAAATGCACTAAATTCCTGCAATAAATTATCTTGCACATTCTGAGCTATTTCCTGATACACGAGCTGTTCAGTCAAAAACTTAAAGGTCAAATTTGCATCGATAGCCTCGCCAAGAAGTTTTCTACGGAGAAAAGAGGGGAGGAGGAAAGACCAGAGAAGTGGACATGACAATAAGAAACCAATATTTATATTTTACACAAGATAAAGTCACATGCAGTGCAGAATCAGCCTTAAGAGGTGAGTAGTTAGTCTTGTTTTAACCAATATTCTTTCTCATAAAGTCTTTCTAATTAGTAATATTTATTCTTTTCTCCAGTGTTACTTGGAAAGCCTTCTTTAAAAAGAGGGGAGGGGGATTACTGACTGTCTCAGTTTTAATCCTTCCTCACGCTCCTACACAGAGAACTTTTTTTTCCTTAAGGACACTTCACAAGTACTTCATTATGTCAGAATTTCCCCCCCCCCCCCCCCCAGTATATATAAAACAGCTACTTGCCATTTTTAACTCATTCAGGCCACAGAAGTTTAAAACTAGGCACACTGCTGTTAAGAGAAAGATCCCTGAATGCTTAAGCTATAATAGTATGCTTAAGCAAGCAAACACATGAAAATGCCAAATGTAATTTCGTACCTATGTCACTTGCAGATTTCTAATGAGCCCACATGGGTTTGGTTTTTTGTTTGGCTTTTTTTTTTTTACACTCCCTTTTAATGAAGGAGAAATGGAAGCACCTGTATCTTATAGGACCAGCACATACCAATAAGAAAACTGAAAATTACTCAAATCTGTCTAGTTCACAATTAATCAAGAATGCATAACATTAAAAGTTCGCACGTTCAACCAGCTGGTATTTTAGTGAGATCATATTCATATTAAAGCTGATAATGCTACCACACTCAGATGGGGAAGAAAAAAAAAGCACAGCCACATGCATGCTTTATTTTCACACCTCATACTGTCAATAAAGCCTTTCAAGAACAAAACACTCAAAAAGGAAAACCCTGTCTCTTAATGCAACCTGGCACTGTGATTTGCAAAGTAAACAGAACAGCATTTAAACCTGTTACAGCTTAGTACGTTTTGCAGTGATCAAGCCATAACGAGCCATGCACAACTAATATCCAAGAATGAAGACTTCTCAGTAGCACAGCTTCCAGGCTGCCACTCGATCCCCCTCAGCTTCTCCACCTAAGAAAAGCTGCAAGGTATGTACCCAGCATCACTTATGCCTGTCATACACCAGTGCAGCTGTGCCACCTGGTACACAAGGTGCAGAGAGCCTTAACTCTGTTCAGCCCTTCCCTCCCCACTGCAGAAGTAGGGGAAGACCAAGAACCCAGCACCTTTCCCACAACTTGCTTCAGCTTTCCCCTGTAAGGTCACCATTTACTCCTGGGACACAGATTTAGCCCTGAAGAAAAACCCTGTTACCATCAGGTACTGTGATCCACCAGAAAGTATTACTGAAATTCCCCAAGAGAACAGATTCAGCCCAGCTGAGAGCAACTGTAGTTCTGAATGACATATTAAAAAGCAATCAAGCTGATTACATTATGCATCAAAACATGGTTAAGTGGTACAGTTTTGCTGCAATGTTAAAAGAACATCTGATCTTCCTCTGAAGAACTATGGTTTAATTGTCAAGATACATGCAAGAAAAAAAGATAAAAACTGCAATGGAAGAAACAGTTTTTCTTCAGTAGTTTCTGGATTATAAGGCTAAGGCTTCCCACACCAAACGAAAGCTTTATGGAAGCAAAGGGTGCATTTAGTGACCTTGCCTTAGGGAGATGGAAGAGACTGTAACATTACAAAGTTCTCCTATTCCTTTTGGGGTTTTTTTGTTTGTTTTCTTAGGTGCAAGCTATTCCCGCCACTCCCTTCTCACCAGGTGTAGGTTCACTTCTAAAGCTCCCAGTAAACCACCTCTCCTCTCAAGCACAGCCTATTTGCTGTTGCAGGCCAGCTACTCTCCAAGTTTCTATACTCAGCCCAAAATAAGAACAAAAGCTTCTGTCTGAAGGAGAAACATTCATCAAGTGAAGAGAAGAGGAATCCAGCAGAGATAAGCAACAGCAGAGAAAGAAGTCCATCTGCATATCTTGTTTGAATGACATTTTAAGAAAAAATGGCTTTGTAAAAGAGACAGCAAAGAGCTCCATTGTGGATGTGCTACGTTTCTGCTGCAGACAAAAAAAATACATACACACACATTCCCCCATAGCAACTACAAACTCTGGGTGGTGACAGACTTGTAGAAGGACCACTTTACTCCAGAAAAGGGAAGAGAAGCTTATGAAGAAAGGACACTGTCAGAACTTCACCTGCCTTTCCAAACGCAAAGGCTGCACTAGACCCAAATAACAAATTTTTGAGCCCTAGTAAGTTCAACCTAACAGAGAAGCATCTGCTGGAGATACCAGCCAGCCACCAACAAGGTGTCCTGAGTTCCTCAGCAACAGTGACAATACCCTTAGATAGCTCTTGCTTATCCAATTTGACATTAAAGTGTAGTGATTTCAAACGGGAGCTCTCCTCTTATTTTTAATTGAAGACTTTCCACTTCAAGTTTCCTCCAAGTTTTGGATGCTTGACTAAGGGAGACAGTATTAGTTTAAGTCAAAAAAGCTGCAGAGAGACTTATTACAAGTTTGTACACACTTCTGCATACCTTTGCATTAGTACTTTTAACTTGGTATGGCTTTTTCTTTGAAGGCCTAGAGAAACTTACAGAGTAGTATTGTGAATGTTAAATTTATGCTTGGATTCAATGCAGGGTAAAGATTAATTAGGAATATAAAAGTATGCTTTGTTGGACCACCGCCAAGTCTATCTGGGAACCTCACAAAGCTCCAGAACCATACTTCTGAGGCTCCACTATTGTAGCCCAGGGGACAAGTGAAGTGGTCCTTGGGTGGTCTGCAGCCACACATTAAACAGTACATCTGTCACTCACATGGCATTTGGACCAGCGAGCATTCACCAGCCCACAGTCTACTTTTAGAACTACATTTTTTTTTTTTTACCTGTTTTTAACCCAAAAGGGTTTTCCTGATTCCTCGTATGAAGAGTGATGCATAGACATCTCCCAAGACACACCACAAGACAACTCCCAAGACTAAGGCACTCTCTCATAAGCATTGCAATTCCAAAATGCAGAATTTCACAGGCAGCCAAGAAGATACAACAGCAACGAAACAGATGGAACAATTAATGCAAGACTTTTCTCCCATCATACTGTTATCAGTCTGTGGGTCCTATACACAGCCTTGCATCACATCTGTGGAAAAAAAAGCAAAAAGGAAAGGAAAAGGTTATGTCCAAGGAAAAAAAGGTTATGTCCCACAAAGCTCTCCACAGACAGCAGAGGAGTGGATGTATCCTCTTCCTACATAGCGAGAAAGAGACTACCAAAGAAGCGGTTAAGTCAGCCAGCATGCCAACAGGAAAGGTTTCACATTTCAGCATTACAAAAAAACCAAACAAACACAACAAAAAAGGAAATTCTGCTTCCATGCATCAGGCCTGAGCAGGAATATTCACTAATGAAGGCTTCTGAGTCAAGTAATAACTTCAACAGAAAAGTTCTTCCAAGTTAGTTTTTGAGTTATTCAGTTAAAAGTCTTTGCATTTTATATCACGATCCAACTAATGAAATTCATTCCAAAACCCCACCCTTCCCTCCATGCCAAAAGTTCACAAATTTGAAATTCTAGCCCCATCCTGGATTAACAATTCACTGCTCTGTCACCAAGTCATATTTCGCAACCAGCCTTTAATGTACTTGTAGCAAGAACCGTCTATAAAATCCTAAGCTGCCAAGACCTGCTCTGATGCTCCCACTCTCATTCAAGACTCCAGTGCAGCCTGAAGGCAGAGACACAGGAAAGGGCATCTCTGCCAGGAGTCCAGGTACTTTTCTGCTACAGCTACCGAGGTATCTATCGATTTAAATTGAAAGATTCACAACCTGTCAGTAAGTCTGAAGTGGAATCAATAAAGTTATTTGTCTCATTTCATTCTTCCCTCATGAATTAAAGAAAAGGAACAACTATTAATCAGAGATCGGTCCACCAGTATACTACTGCAAGATGCTGCAGATCATGTAACTTTTGGTGTATACACTGATGATAATAAATGAAGAAATCCTCCAGAGCATAGCACTGACAGTTATAAAAAATACATAGTTTCTCTACTCAAAGAGTGTGCTAGTGTCTCTATGTTCTTAAATACTTTAAATTTTATCCCGTAGATAGTTCTTTCTGAGAAAGCTATTCAATAGCAAAATTGATTTCTGAACACGAGGAGAGAAAGCTGTAGACAATCTGAAATTTAAAGACTAATAAAGAGCATTTGTTTTTAGGATTTCTAATTATTTTTTACATGATACTGTGAAATTCAAAGATGAAAAATTTTAAATAGCAAAGCTATCTGGAAGCAAAGCTCTTAGGAAACAACATGACAAAGGAAGTGTATTTATAAGTCTGCAAACGGGGGGGGGAATCACTGCAGCAGCTGCACGGTTCTTACACAGCAGACAAAAAACCAACAACAAAAAAAACAATTAAAAAAGGAGGAAAAGGCAGACAGGGAAGAAAGTAAAGTAGTGTAAAACAAAGGCTCCAGTAGTTAACTTATTCCTGTCTCAGGTTATCATGAAAGTGTTTGGTGGTTTTTTGGTTTTGGTTTTTTTTGTTTGTTTTTGGGTTGTTTTTTTTTTAACTTCGAAACTAGTGCTTTTTTTTTCCTACCTGATCCAGTTTTCATAAGTGCCTTTCCCAGTTTTCATAATTAAACCCATTAAATAAATAATTATACGGCTATGACGCATGTTGCTATGGCAAGGATTGCGATAGCAAAGATTCAAGCTTTTATGACTTCACTACAAGGTCACACAGAAGCCTGTGAACAAGAAAAATGTGTGGCGAAAAAGGTTACTTCCATTAACACCAACTGCAGGGAAAGATACTAAGATGAAGTACGTGTCCGCACTCTGGAGAGTAGTCTGAAGCACGAGTGTTTCATTTTTCACTCCGGTCTCTGCAACAAGTCACAGAAGGAAGAGAAATGTGACTACTGACTATCTCATCCTTCTGGTTTTGTCTGAAAGGTACGTTAACACAACTCTCAAACAGCACACAAGGCCCCAGGGCCACATACATTTATTTGCCCGCTAACCCAGTTGAATGCTCTTTTGCCTTTCAAAGTATCCATAAAAATACTACAAGACTGTGATCTTTAAAGAGCGTGCATTCCTCGCCGGCTACCTTTAAAGTGGTGTTCAAGGAAGATAAACACCACAGCCTGCCTTCCCATAGGAACACGGGCATCTTCCCTGCCCGCCGTTCCCACCAGCAAAGTGCAAGTCCAGCCCAGGTGGGAGAGAGACAACAAGGTACACGAGCAAACCGGCGGTGCCAGCCCAAAGCGGGTGGGCAGGCACACCCAGGGGGCTCCAGACAGTCAGCGGCACTTGGTAGCTGTGCGGCGGTCCCCTCGGAAGGCGATATCCAGGGTCAGACAGGGCCCCACGGAGGCCTTAGCTGGGGAGGGAGAGAGGAGCAGGGAGCAGCCTTCAACCCTACGCTGGACGGGGTTTAGGGAGAAGAAAACCTGCCCTCAGATTACCAACCAAATTTCCTCCCAAAACGGTTAGAAACCCTTGCGCTTCACCGTCACCGAAGGCCACGACTGACACGATGAGAAAGAAGCTGCCCGTTGGCCAGCAGCTGTTCACAGCACGGTGCCGCTGGCCTGGCATCGGCCCGCTGGGTGACAAACGCTGCCGCACCTCAGAGATGCGCCAACACCCGTTTCGAATGAAAAGCATAACTAAGCTAAAGCAAGGTGCCTCTAACTTGTTACTATTTTTACCAGTAAATCTTGCCCTAAAAATATTTGCGTGGGGGAGGAGGAAAAAGGAGGATTTAGTGGGGTGTCAACTAAAAACTTCTAATCAAATACATACATGTATTTGAAGGCAAATAAACCGCTTTGATGCTGCTCCACGGTGAAGTCTACCGCTTAGCATAGAGGACGAGGCAAACAGACTTTCACATTAAGAGAAGAGGTGGGAGATTCAAAATTAGAGATGAAGAAAGCACACACTTGTACTGAACTTTCAAAACAAGTTATTCCAGTTTAACATTTTTCTTCCTGAACTGACGTAGCATAAATAAGAACCAATGAACTAATGAAATGCAAAGCTTATCCTGAAGCATGAAAGTATTATAATTGTGCTGTGCTTTGCTAATTTTAGAAGACGAAGAAGAATGACTATACTATAATAAGTCAAATGTAAATATACAAGGCCATCCAATCACCCATAGTGCATTCAGCCCACATTATTCAATTCTTCTCCGCGTCTTCTCAATTTGAGGCAGTAAAAGCAGCAAGGAATTCCTCTACGACCTCCAGTTTGCTAGATAAACAAATTTATTCTACTCCAGAGAAAAGTTTACCAGTCACAATCTCCTTTACTTCAAGGCTGAACTTCTGCGCGTAGCTTTCTCCACCCAAGACACACAGAAATGTCAGACAGTGCAATAAAGAAGCGTGAAGTCTAGCATCTTCACGCTGCTCCAAGCCCCTCATTGGCTCCACTATCACCTCTGGATCCCAGGGGAAAGCCAGATTTTCATCACTATGGTACCCACACACTGGGTTAACATCAGTGTAGTCTGAAGACTGTGGTTTCTTACATCACACTCAGCAGAATTGGACTGAAAATGGAAATAATGAAAAAAAAAAAACCCCAAACCAAAACCACCCTATGGGAAGTTTCAAACAGGGGCACATCGTCCCTTCTAGCCACTATTTCCAGATAAAAATCACTACGGGTCATGGCCTCTCCTGTTATAAAAGCCAGCGTTTTGCACAAACCTTTTTCCAGTAACACAGATTAAGAAGGTCAGATAACTACATGGAAAAATTGAGATACAAGCCACAAGGTAAGCTATACATGAGTATATGCTTACCATCTCTGCTTTAAGTTACCCTCAAAAACTGTGGACAATCTAGCCTAAGCAAACCATGACATGCACATTAGGAAGGCTATCAAAATAGGAAAAAAAAAAAAAAAAAAAAATCAGGAAAGCCCAAGATTATGAAGCTGCATCTCCTTCCAAGCTTTTGGGATAGTGGGGAGAGCAGAAGGGAAAAAATAATCTGGAAATATTTTGTTTCAGTGGAGCTGTATTTTTAGTCTTATGAAGAAATTTTATTATTGCTTCTATGTTAAAATTAAAATATCTAGTTTTTTACTGTGACAGAAATAACAGTTAAGTATTTCTATTTTATCAAAACAGTTTTCTACAAAGGTTATTAAATAAATGGGTCATAATGAAATATTTCAATTCATCTAGATAGCATTTCTGATATGACTCTTGTTGGAAACGTCAACTTTCTTGTTTGAGAAACTTCAGGTTCTTAGAGATACACAGATGTTACATGCTAATGTTCAAAAGGGACAACAACAAGCAATTCTAAGCATAAAAACCAAACTTTTACAACAGACCAGATTCTATAGCTGAAGCAGTTCTCATGAACAAAACTGGCAAAAAAATATATTAACTGCAGAACTTGGTTCAAAAACAGATTTATTTCTTGTTATTCTGTTTAATAGAATACCGATCAACTTACAGTAGCTCTGATTAACTGGCTTGCTTGAAAAATTCTTTACTAACTTTTGCTTAGTATTAACTCATTAAGCTTAGAAAAGGAAAAAATGTAACTGGAACAGTTTTCCTTAGCATTGAAAGTGTTATGCTGAATGACTATTACATTCTTTTCACACTAGATCTTCTCAGTGAATGAAGTTGTTCATAGTAGCTATATTATATGAAATACCAAAAATATTCCTATGATGAACTGCAAAAGCTCACCAAAAAACCAAGAAGGCAGTGAGCTTGGGAGGGGGATTAAAAAAAAAAAAAAAAAAGAAAAAAAAATCACCTCGCTTGATACAAACTGTCCATCAACACAAACTGTCCATCAACACAAACATTTTCAATTCATTTCAGAACAAGCCCAAAGACCATCGATAAGAAAATCTTCAACTTCCATTTACCTTCCTTAGGAACTCAGGTCCCTGCTCCCCCCCACCCCCCTTTGATTTATTTTTGAAATACGTAAGGATGGTTACATTATTTTTTTAGTATGTCTTATTTCCCACAATCTGCAAAAAAGTGATATCACCATTATGAGGTGTGTCTCAAAAGCATATAGATTTCATATGCCATTAATGTGTCATACCACAGGGGCATATTTTGTTAATGCCATGTAAGATATTACAGTACATTCACTTAGCTCTGCAGACTTTAACCACACTCACCTAACAAGACAGGCGAGTTTGGCTTATACAATACGTAAACAAGCCTTAGAGCAAACATGCAGTAGAACAAGTTGAAACATTGGTTACATTAGTTAAACCTCATTACACCTGAGTAGCCTCTTCATTTCCAGTTATTCCCATTAAGAACACTGCAGGTTAGCAAGATCAGAAAATAACAAGTCATCATCTTCTCCATCCTCCCGTTCCAGGAATACTTTGCACAGACAGATGCAGCAGAACAATTGCGAGAATGCACAAACAGCTCTGGACCACTTCCAGGTTGCTTTCACATCTATATGCAGACAGCTCTATCTTTTTCCCCCAAGCATGGTCATTGCAAAACTCAAACATACAGGGTGATCGGTTTTAACTCGATCAGCAGCAGCCTTTGGTACCCTGAACTCCGTCGGTACATGCAGGACCCTGGTGAGGTGACTCACAGCAACAGGCTTGGATTACATTATGGCATTTGGAATACAGAGATTCCCTCCTGTGCAGAGTAATTAATTCTGTTTTGTCACACAACATTTTTAGAGCATTTTAAAGACCTGTGAAAACAGCAGTAGCCCTAGTGGTCATATCACCACTGTAAAGGTATCTCCCAGCTCCAAATCACTTCAGACTTGCCTGACACAGGTTGAGAGAAGAGTACCTGACAGAGGCTCAGCCCAGGGAGGACAAGACTGATGCTGTAGGAAGCCCTCGAAGACTCCAAAGCTTTTTACCCCATTCAGATGAAGGAATGCATGTGGTGGATTCTGCTGGCTTCAGGTATTTGGGGGGTGGGGGGTGGTTTACATATTTATTTTATTATTAGAGTAGTGAGATCATCAAACAAGAAAATTTGGCTTTATAGTTAAAATTGCATTCTTTCAGGGGTCGGCTTTCATATTTGTGTTTGCTTTTGTATCTCAATGGAATTCGAATCATGTACGCTATTTGGAGCTTTACTGAAGGATGACCACAAAGAAACTTTACAGCTGATACAGAAGACAGCAGCTTATCTTGGCAGCGCTCCTAAGAGAGCACAGATAATTCCCATGCTCTCCAGTCTGTATTCTGTCAATTGTTTCTATGCACAAATTCAAGCCATTTCAGCCTTAATGGACCTCCATACAGGCAAAGTCCTAGCTAGAAAGGAATCTCTCACTCTACCCTGATTAGACTAAACAAGAGCAATTACGTTTAAAGTCTGCTACATGCTTTCCAAGCAGAGAGAGAAACTGGACCATTTTTCAGCATGAACTCTCCCGAAAACATCCTCCACAGTTCCTTCCCTTGGTAATGTACAATCTCAGAAAGACAGAAGAAAAATGGGGAAAGTAGTTATTTCGGCTATTTTGCTCCATAAGGCGTTCATGTCCATTTAGCATGGGGGGGAGGGGGAATTATAATTGTCATTTTTAAACATGACAAATAACATGTTAAAAAAATAACATGCCCAGAGTAACAAGTATATTCAATGCTAACGTCCTCCTTGTCCAAAACCAAACCTTACCCTTCTAGACATAGGAGCATTTCACAAAAATATACAAGTGAACAGAATAACCTACAAATCCTTTGTACACATAATAGAAGAAATTAGCCTTAATTAAGAAGTGAATGAAAAAAACCTCAAGTTCTAAGAGTTCAGAAAAGAGTTTAATCAGTACACCCCAAACTTAGCACAGAGTTTAAAGACAAAGAGATAAATTTGTTAGAGCAGACGGGAAAAATAATGAGATATAAGTCTCTAGAGATACAGTGCAGTTATGAAAGGCTTTAAACACAACCTTCAAGTAGTCAGACTTTCATGAATTTATGAAGAAAAAATAGTTGTTGCATTTAGAGATATACAATATGGTCAGCAAGCCTGACAAAAAAACATGACACGAGCTATAGTTGGTTCTGTCTGGAACAAGTCTACGTGCCCACCCAATGGTAAACGTGGGCCATGTTCCTGGAATAGGCAACTCTAGTGGTCAGGAGACTTAATCGTTAGGAAAATGTGGGTATATTTTAAAGGAATAGAGAAAGCGAACTGCAAAGGCAGCTTCCAAGAAAACAGAAAATATACTTCATTTGGTAGCAAAACATTAATGATAGCAGTATACAGAAGACAAGTCAAGAGGAGAAGTGGCAGCATTTAGGAGCAGAGAGACTGAAGCATGTGCCATTGATGTAAAGCTTACATAAGATGAGCATGGAAAGTCATCCATGGCAACAAAGAGCAAAGATGAAGAGATACAAGCTAACAGAGAAGCTGCAGATCCCCAAGGGAAAGTGAGACCAAAAGGAAGGGGGGGGGGAGAAAGACGACTACTACCTTTTACTAGAGACACGAATCAAGTTACCAGAGTAGCAGGGTATAGCGTCACAAGGCTAAATACAAGAGCTCAAGCAAGGAGTTATTGATTGTTTCTAAAGTGAATAAAGATGAAAGGGGAAAAAATATAAAGAATGAATGAACTATTGACACAAGAATCAGCTTGGAAAAGGTCACCTGTAGGCCCTTCGCAGACATCTGTAAAAGTCATGAGGAAAGACTGAACCAGGCAGAAGCCAAGGCTTCCCAAACATAGAGATGTACCAGTAGATAGTTTTCTGGGAAGGCTCTTGGCTCTGAACTTTGCTCCCGCCTCCCCCTTACAGATGACCTTCTGGGCATACTGCAAGGCTTATTTATTTACCCAGGTTCTTGCCTGAAGGATACAGGGACAGCTGTGAAGATTTTCCTACTAGGAAGGCAAAGAGATATCTTTTGTTGGCACGTCACTAATTTCTAAGGTGTTTAAATTGTTTTAGTTACTATATATACACACCAAGAGGTTATGGTAAAAGCTGAAAAATATACATTGTGCTTTATTATATTTAGAACGTATACTTATTTGACATTAAGGTAAGTTTTACCACACTCAATGGAAGTTCAACATGTTCTTTCAAATAATTTCATTAACAATACTTAATTTTCAATCCAGACCTGTGACAAACTTAGAGGACCCTCTCATTTTGTCTTTTTACGTTAAGATAATACATGACTAACAGAGCTAGGGTTCAAGCAATATGTCCTTGTTATCACATACAATAACTACCCGAAACAAAGTTTCTGAATTACACTACTGAAACCTTAAATATTGGTTGGGTTCTGCCTAATCTTCACAATACGCCCTGGGGCAAGCCTGTGAAATTATCCTTGTAAATCAAAAGCTACAATCCTGCAATCACATCTGCATCTGGGGACCTTCTTCCACAGATGAATAAGAGATTGAGTGCTACTGGGGAATAACTGCAGTTCAGAGGAACTACATTTAATGGCCTCAATGAACTTTCTTCCAATCAGTCTCTTTTTACCTACATAGCCAGTAGTTTAGGGATCTGTTAAAAAAAAAAAAATAAAATTAATCAGTGTGGGATGCTGCACTTCTTCATGAAACGCCAAGATTAACACATTGAGTCAACAACTTCTATTTTGAAATAGTTTAATTCTCTAAGGAGATGACTGCTTTCCTCAAATGATGCAGACGTGTCTGCTGTTGTCTGGGCCAATTCAGAGACTTGTTATTCACTACTTGGTTGATTTCAAAATCTGACTACCCCTTCAGAAAGTTGCAGAGACTATGACATCACACTTATGATAATTTATTGCACAATTACAGTGGCTACATCCCTGGATTTTATTTCGTGGGAAAGCATGTTTCTACTACAGTCTCAACCATTTTCTTGGCTTATGCCTCTTGCAGAGTTACAAGTTTTGGTATAAAGCTCAGTGTGATATTTTTCATAACACTATAAAGGTGTTTTATAGCAACTTAAGGCTGTGTAGTTCAATTGCCTAGAGAAATATTTGCACTTTAAATTGAGACTTACTGGAATTTCACAAGCAACTCACAGAAGCACTGCTTAACTATTTGCTAAAAATCATACAACCCTCCACCAGATTTGACTTTAATACTACTTATGTCTTCTTAAAGAAACAAAAAGCCCAACATCCTTTGAGGAGGCAAGATTGTCATTGCCTTAGATGAATGACAATAATGCAATCACTGAAATTCAATGCAAGAGTTCATTTGAACTCGAGTTCAAATGAAAAGATTTGCACCCCAATGTGATATTTATTGACTAGAACTGATAAAATAGTACTGTGGGACATTACCAGACAACTTGAAGTAATGCAAATGATTGAAAAATTGGGTTTCATTATACTTTCGTCAGTGTTATCTTGATTCTAACCAGAAATACTTTATATTACAAGCTTAAATTAAAAGGCAATAGTAGACAGGTCCTGTAATACTATAATTACAGGACCCAACCCTTACATTTTTGCTTCTGATTCAGCAAAACTTTCACCATACAGTGTACAAAGGACACAAAAGTATTTTCTATGTTATTTAACATGGCGTTTATTTGAATATGTACTATTTAGCTTAAAGAATTCCAAAATGTATGGAACAAATTGATAAAATAAAAATATTTTCATATAGTTGTTTCCACATGCAGTTCCCACATGGTATAGTGTTATTAAGAAATAGGTTGCCATCATTTTAGACTAGAATATATTATAAATGGCATACTGTCTGCTATCACACTTCTTTCTTCCCAATTCCCTAGCATTGTTCATTACCCAAACTGCACCCCCAAGAAAATGACTTTCATACTCCAAATACAGAAAACTCATTTCAACCACAACCATAGGAATCAGTAACTCCTCCCACTGTTGTGGAAAGAAATGTAAATTCTTTCATTACACATAGGCAAATAGTGTAAGTAAGCGATGATGACAGAAAGGGTATCCAACCCATTCACAACTTTCAAGATGAGCTACCAGGTCCAAAATCTCTCAAACTTATCTTTGAGGAACTCCAACCTTTCCTTTTCTGATCAGATGAGAACAAATGGCACAAGGGAAAACCCCGTGCCCCTGTGCCTATGCAACCTCAGCCAGGAGAAACTGGAACATGAGGCATTCCTATGGCATGTAACAGCAGGGTTCTTTTGCTTCAACTGTCTTTTCTGAAATTGGTATTAAACTAGGCTAGAGTAATATTCTGTTGCTTTGTTTTATTGGCACAACCTGCCAATTTTTTTTTTTTAAATCATCTGCATGGAGAATATGCTTCCCATGCTATACGCAACACAGTCAAAAATCAAGGTAAGTTGTAACTGTTGAAAAGAAGGCGCGCTCGCTGTCTTTTACAAGAAAGCACAATTAAGAAGTCAGCATAACATTCAGGGTGTTCTTACCTCATCTAGTCTGTCCTAAATATGTTGGACTTTTTCTCACCTTCTTCCATCTTAGCAGGAGGAATCAGAGAGGGAAGTGAGGATGCACAGATGGATGGGAAGGTACAAATGCAAAGTTGCCAAAACAAGGACTGGATCTTTCCTCTGCTGTCTCCATTTACCAAGTCCATTTAACAGTTCCACATGCAGTTGCAGTGTAGGAGCTGTAGTGTTCAGCAAACTGTGAGGCTGGTCTAATCACAATTCAAGACGACTTTTCGCTATAAAGGACAGAAACCAGCAAAGAGAGAGTACGAGTGCATCGGGAGACATGGGGAGTCCCCACGGGCATTAGCTGTGTCTTCTATGCATCATTCTGGAGTCACAGTCAGTTCAAAAATAAAATGAAGGATTTTCAAAGCTTAGAAATAAGAGTAATAATAGGAAAAGTGAGGATGACACACTCATATTTTGCAGCTTTTACAAATACAGCCTAGGAGGTCCAGCAGGCTGATGGAGGCAGCCCACATGTCCCAAAGTGCTCTGTGTTATCTTCTTGCCTTGCAGTGAAAGAATCCAAAAAAATGAGCACAGCCCTAAGGTTAGACCAGACAGTGCTTATCACAAGTGACTGGTTAAATGGCAGACACCGTGTATCTCAGCACTGTACGTACATGCAAGCTATGAGAGAGAGGAGAGAGGAGGCAACACCAACAGCAGGAAGACTTGAGGCAACCTAGTTGCTACTGTTATTAACTTCAGAAGCTCATAACCCACTGTTTATACTCTGTTTTTATCATCCGCTACCTGCTTGTCCTGATCAGCCAAGCAGCTACATCAGTTTAGAAGATTGGAAAGACAAGGAAATCAGTTGGCCACAGAAGCGTGCAGTAAGCAGCTTATCCAACCTGTACGCAAGTCAATTAGCTTCCCAAGCACATTGCCAGAGGGACACCCCCCACCACCACCACTTCATAAATACAGTTTCAACGTTTGGAAAGGTGCCAGGAGTAAAATGTTTGTTTACTGCAGGCAGGAAGACCTACCTATGATTCAGACATTAGGAAGTGACAGGAAGGACTAAATTATGCAATTTAAAAGTAGGAAAATAAACACAAAATAGTTGCAATGAGAGGAAGACGGAGGAAGAAAGAACATGAGAGACAGAAGCTTTGGATCTTCTCTCTCACTTGTGCAGGGCTGAAGCGATCATCGCAGCAGGAGGCCCCCATAGGATTTCTTCACCTTTTAACCCTCATCCTAGAGCCCCTAGCCAGGGACTTTCCTCCTTAGCACTGAGTAAGAAACATCTGTCCAGCTCAGTCTCCCAGTTGGAAAGGACAGATCACAGTCTTCCTTATTCCCTATTTTGTTTAAGCAGGCAGAGATTTCAGAGAGGAACACTCCATCTGCCCTCCCTTTTAACAACAGCTACCAGAAGCAAAGGATTGAAAGGCGGACAGAAAGAAGGTTCATTTTCCAGCCAGCTAAGGGAGGTGGAAACATACTTCAGCTCTGTCAGATGCTGGTTGCAGAGATTGATAGGAAAACCTCTTCCCGTAAGCAGAAAGCAGGAGAAGGACCCCGATGGGAATAGCACTGCCTTCCCAGCAGTTGTTGGAAGCAATCTAGCATCTCAGCAGTGTCGCTTAGGACTTTGCACCTCCCCTCCACAGTTTGTTGGATCGACTCTCAGCAGTACATATCTAGCAAAAGATTTAAGTTTGTTAAATTGCAGTAATAGTCTGCATAATTGTCGTGCCCATTCCAAGGCTAAAACAGCAAACAAGAAGATTTGAGTCACAGTCAGTTACGGCTGCACTGTAAGAAAACACCAAAGAACACTATCAAATTTATGTAATGATGATGGTGCCTCCCTTATATAATCAGTAAAGATCTTCCTGCCACTCTCTTTATAAATTAGACAAATTCCTGCTCTCTCCGCGCCCCCCCCCCCCCCGCCCCCCCCCCGCCCCGAGCTGCAGAGATTCACAGATAAACAGAGTCATCAGGTCAAGGAGAAACACAAAGGAGTGTGAATTAACTTAGCACTGAAGTACACACCATAGCAGAAAACTCTGTAGTTACTTGTCCTGGGACAAAATTACCCTGGGATGAAACCAGGGTTAAGCTTCCCAATTTACACTAATGAGTCGTTTGAATGCTACTCTTCTACTTTTTATCTTTCCCCTGCCCCATTTCTCCCTTCCCCTCCCCAAAACTCCAGAAAAGAAAAACAGGTTTTATTTTAGTAATGACTGACTCCTGAGTACATATAAGTGTGTTCTGTTTGCCCACAGACCTTCAGTACTGAAGAGTAACTTAAGTTATTTTTCATAGTGCTGACAAGCTTATGCAATTTAACTTCATTTGTGCACACCGACGACTGTATTAGATAGGTCATAACTAAGAGCGTGACATGACCTCAGCTTTGAGCTTTAAGGGCATTATTTCACACTGAGTAACAAGTCATTAGAGTGCAAAACTTATCCACATAGCACGATGAAAATAATTTCAGTAATAACTGTGTAGAAGCAGTAAATGGGAATGCATTAGAACATGCAAGATTCAGGAAGATACACTTATTGTTACACCTTATACCTACTCTTGCACTTCTTAAAGTTATCTCCCTTAGCAACAGGAAAGGATTTTGTAAACATAAAGTTTATCTAATGCCACCATGAGAACATCACCCAGTATAACACATAATTGAAAGAAAGAAACATTTCTTTAATGACGAGCACCACAAGGAATCATGGAATTATATAACAAGTGATATATTCAAAAGGGATAAGTTTTTGTCAGTTTGTGGCTTAAATTTCAAATCAAGTTCATATAGATCACTACGTTCTAGGAAAGCAGAATTGCCAGATGGGATCACACCCATAGCCTACCTCTGACACTTCCAGCACGTCAGCAGAACTAGGAGAAGACTGGATCGCATAGGTGAACCAAAGGAATCTGTTACAACATGACAATTTAGAAGTCTCTTCTTATCACATCCCAGACCTCCAAGAGCTCACGCTTACAGCTGGGGGATTCTCTCCAAGCCCCCTGGAATCTGCTGCATTCCTGACGTGGACACCATGTGGCAGAGCGCTCCACTGCCTCATCTGTCCTGGGAAACGCCACCTCTTCTGTTTCAAACTGCACTGCATACCCTCCCCTCTTCCCACCCCCCCTCCTCTTTTAATTAAACTATGCAAGGACAAATTGCCAATTCACCTCAAGTCCATGCATTACTTTGACATCCGCTCTCTTAGTTGTTTCTTGATAAAAAGAACACAATACCAATCCTTACAATAACCACTAGGAGCATCAGATAAATTATCCCCACTGCCTCTTTCCTAATATGCTCCTTACTTTTCAGTGTTTGCTGGGAATGGGCAGACTTGCTGTCAGTATTTCACCATATTTTTAAAGATCATAAATCTTTATATGCTTTTTTTAAAATCATAACTGTTTGCTAGATTCTGTATATGGACTTTGGAGTTCATCAAGATTAACAATTGCTCGCATGCTCTACACCGACTGGTTTCAAAAAGCAGTCTTTCCAAAGTATCAATCTTCCCCTGCACCATCCCAAAACCAGGCACAGCTTCTCTACTACATCTGATCCTGCTTAAGAATCTACATGGAAACACAAACGTCAGAAAACTGTAAAAGAAACATGCATTAAGTGTGAATGGGAACATTTGTCTAGCACTTTACGTGACTCAGTGCAGTTATTCTTCACACAAAGGGAAAATGACAAACTGACACATTATTTTCAGAATTGCTTCTTTTTTTAAACAGGTATCATTCCATTGTGAAAGCTGAAATCCATTTTTCATCTGATATCATGTGTGTATTTACCCTCTTAATAACTCTCCCAAATGGACTGTAATTCTTGTGTGTTGATTCCATCAAAGGTCTATTTGAAGGCAGGGGTATTAACTGTGTTTGAATAGCTTCCTGTATTCTTATTCCATACCCCAAATCTAATCCTGTGAACTCCTACTGTCAGCAATAAACACCTACAGAAGGTTTATTTTGCTTTTAAATCCCAAGCCCCAGACAACATAGAAAAATAAACCAAAGTCTCTCTATTTTTGGGTTGTTTCCCCCCCACCCCCTTTTCTTTTGAGGCAGAAATACTGAACAGCCTGGCAGTAGCTGTAACCCCAGAGAGAGGAACGTGCTGGCCTGCACCAGTGAAACCCATCGCATTCCTCCTGGGGTGGAGACAGGCTTACCCCCGAGGAACACAGGCAGCAGATCTGCCATCACCCTGCCCCAAGGCTGGCTGTGCTGGAAAGTGGGTGGGGAAGCAGATTTAGTTTGTGACAGCCACTGTCTCCACTGCCACGAAGGGTTTATCTGGTGTTGTTTTCACTTATGAAGCAGCACGACAGCCCACACATGACCAGCTAGCCGGCTGGAAAACTGGCAAAGAGACAAGGTTGTTTTTCTCCTGCTAGGCAAGGACCCCCCCAATACCCTGCCACCAGGTACAGCCACAGGCCTTGCCTGCACGCAGCCCCACATCAAGATTCCTCGTCTGAGCTAGCCAGTGTGTGGCAGAAGACAAAAATCACCTCCTTTTAAAAAGCAGAGAAGGCAAAGCTTTCTTCTGGCTTCCTAGAAATTCTCAGAGAAAAGAACAAGCACAGCTCCTGAAAAAGCATCGTTTTTTTAAAATCACTAATAAATTGCTGTACAAAATAAGAACGAGCAAAATCTTTTCATTTAATTCAGTTCTTGATGTGGGGCCTAAACTCAGCTGTCCAGAAGTGACAAGCTGGTATACTAACTTGGCACAGTCTCCTAGCAGAAGTACACCTCTTTTTCATTGTATGTTTTTTACACAGAATTATTTGTATTATTATGTACAGATACTATGTATAATCACACACAAGCCATATGGACATAACTGCCTGACTTTTTTTAATTACATGTTGTTATACCACCAGTTCCAAGAGAGACAACTATCATGCTGTCATTTACCCCAAATAACTGCCATTTACCTGAAAAAAAAAAGGAAGAAAAATGTGTCACTGTAACCTCAGGGAGTTTAATCTTAAAGTTGTAATTTTGGTGCATAAAATGCAATGAAATATATTCCTTCTCCTCAGTTAAAAAAAAAAAAAAAAAAAAAAAAAAAAGAGATGGTTAGCGAGTTTAATAGTTAATTCAGTCTCTTTCATCTCACAGAAAGTTACCTTATAAACATTTCCCTACTGGATACTGCTAAGGAGACAGTCAGATACTGCATAACGTAAGACTATTTTTTACAACTAAAAGCAGTGTGGCATGTTCCAAAGAGCCTCAAAAGTTAATCATGAGAAACAAAACTTTTGTCAACAGCTGGAAGCAAGACCAAACACAAGCACAAAAAACCAGACTGTGTAACCTTTTATTGGAAGCCAGGGTTGGTTTTTTTTTTTTTTTAAAAAAGCTCAAAAATACAACTAGCATATTGCACTAAACCATATTTACAAAGCTAACACTATGTGTACAACTATGAACACTTTTCCTAAAGTAAACAAGCCAGAGAATTCATAAAAGAGGAACCGCAATAGCCTAGTCAAGAATTGATAAAGGGGGAAATTGAGAATAAACAATAGTTTATTTTCGGTCTGGAGATGGCAGAATTTCCACCACCCACCCCCCCAAGAGAAAAAAAAGAAAGAAAAATTTAATACTGCCTTAGAAATACTTGTTTGTACATATGAGGAGCTGAATTCTCATTAGAGTCCCTAAAACAGCAGCAAATTACATTGGACTAACAATATACACCTGTACACAACACATACCTGCCTTGACAAGATGATCTCTTTCTGTCTGATCTTTCTGCCTGCCTTGCTCAAGTAATTTGCATGACATAAGGTCTGTCCCTCCTAATGAAATACTGCAATTAAATTGCAACAGTTGAAATTGCTTCTATTGGCAATAAAATGATTAGTCATTGAAGCACGGAAAATTTTAAGGTCATTTTGAAAAAGTCTCAAGAAGTCTGTCACTGCAACACTACAAAAGAAGTTGGGATAAAAAAAAAAAAGGTGTATTTTTTCTTTATGTTTATTTGCTCTACGTCAAAACAAAACTTCCACCTCATCACTTGTACTCCCCTTCCTGATTTAAGAAGATATTTCACCTAATAGTTTGGTGACATCTATTTTTAATCTAGAAAAAGGTGATAGCAAGACTAAAGAAGTATGAGATACCCAAGCCAGAGCCATCTACAATACACAAAATTACTCTCTCCCTTAAAATTACTACATTTTGAATCACTGATGTTCCTTTCACTTTTTGCAAAGACTTTCGTCAAAGCCATGAGCTAAATTTAATGGGAAATAAATGTGTTCTAAATATCTATAAGAGATTACATTTGATTCTAATCATCTGATCCAAAAGTCATGTCAAAAAAAGACAAAAAAAATCCATGCCTCAGAAGTGTCCAAACCATCATTTCAAGATTTTTGAAATTTAAAGAGAGAGAAAAGGACACTGCAAACAGTTTTATGTCTGTCACTTTCCTCTCTCTAAATAAGGGACTGTTGAACACCAAAAAAGATGAATGAAAATGGAAGGATTATCTCTCATCTGAAAGAGTGACCTCGTCAACCAAAGGCCACCAGAATTGATGTTCATTTTGACAGTCAAGGTCTATACTTTTTTTTTTTTAAAAAGCTAAACTGGCCAATAAAAACATTCTTTTCTCAATATATCCAATTCACCTTTCACACAGCTGCTTTGGGCTTACAATTGACTAAGAGGCATGCAAAACAAGGTCATCTGCGTATAATTGGAAGTTAAATTCATGGTACTTCGTTATTTCCTCTGGTTAGTACATATGTCTCTTATACTGAATGTTCAATGCTGCAGGACTCTGTGCATACATGGAGGAGCAGCCACTATGCAGCATCAAAAAAGTATGAGACATTAATCTGTTTTTCCAGTTCCTCCCCCTGCTCCCTGTCAGTTCTTCACTGAATTGTAATCCCCTGCGATTAGCTGCACCAAATCTTATTAACACACCTACCAAAAGACAGAAGCATAGTGAACGGGTATCCATAAGCTGCTATACATCCAACTGAGAACATCACAAAGTCAGAATTTGGCTATTACCTCATCTCTGAGCTATTCTGGTCCCAAATTAAGGGTTACTATTTAACAGCTGTTAAGAAAAATGGTTCACATCAAGAAACATCTTTAGAATATCTGACTTATGTCATATGTCCAGTAGTTCACCTGCACTTCAAGAGGAACGGGACAATTTCTGTTACTTGAGTCTCCAACTTTCCTATCTACACCAAGAAAAAAAGCATTCAAGCAGTTCAGGTACCGTCTGACCGTCCAAGCTCAGAAATATTTAAATTAACTGTGTACATCCGTGTGGTATACGACAAGAAAATTAGAATAACTATTGGAAGATACTTATCTTACTTAGTACATGTATATTAGACTTCTTAATCTGTTTTATATACTGTTGCCTGCTCTTACCCTCGGAAACCTTCCACTAGTAGTTAATTCAGAGCATACACCATAGGTCAAGCACTAACAGTGCTGTAGCTTTGGCAACAAAGTCAACACCAGCTGCTAATGTCCTGTCAAAGATGATAAATACTTGTACGATGAGTTCCATGCTCCTCAAGTGAGACTTACACCCAAACAGCAAGCTTAGGAGGTAGGTATATACCCAAAGTCATACCCGAGATCATTTCAGCACCTTCAGTCAGCACACAAAACAATGCAACTTCCTTCTATAATCAACAAATACATTATGTTTAGTCGTGCTTTCAAATTCATGGTTTAGGGTTTACTAACCCACGTTTAAAAAAATCAAAAGTCAAAATACTGGTTCCTGAACAGTGCATAGCAGAAGGGAAGGGACAGACTTCCTTCCAGAAGGAAAGGTTTCTGCACGAACACTGATTCCTGCAAGGTCTTCAGCAACTCCTGGAGGAGCACAAGCACAATCAAGTTCAGAATATTAAGATGTCACATAATGTTACTTGATTACACTCATCTGTCTTGAGTTAACTTGACCCAGCTCTACAGGGACAGCACTGAGCGATGTCAAACAAGCTCATCTTCGTTTTTTTCTGTAAACCAACTGGCTTCTTAAATTTGCTCACTACGCTGATGCAAGATCACAAAAAAAGCTTTAACGCAAACAGGTGCCTTCCAGAAAAAGGGCTTTTGTCAGGCTCTGCAGCTTTTACCAGATTACAACTATTCTGCTGAATAAAACATTTCTTAACACCATTACATATCTTAGCACACTTAAGTATTACTCAAGACAGTAGAGGCACCTATGTGATTAGTGCCAAAGAGCAACTGCCAAACAAAACCACAGTAAAATACTCCGCTTCTATCACTTTTATACCTATACCGTCTGAGCCTATAGTTCAAACATCAATAACTAGCTTAATAGCCTGGCACTTTTTAGTCACTGTCTACAACTGAGAACATTAGAATAAGTAAGAGGATGCTGTATGTAGCCTTGTCCGAATTATGTCAGTGCCCCTTACGTCCTGGGGAGATTAAGCCTATTTCTCATTTTTAAACTCCTTGGTTTTAAATAATTAAATGCACAATCAATAGGAATAGTCAAATAACCACAGGATTTTTAGTAATAATTACATCAGAATGAAGGTTTCCTAATTTACTTTCAAAATCATCTTACAAACTCTCATAAGTTTGCAAGCGAAGGGGAAGCCTATCAGATCCAGAAAAATCTGAACCAACTTACCCAAAAAAGTGTTTTCTCCTTTCCCAATATCATTTATGTGAGATGTTTTTGATGAAGTTTTAACTTTTATCAAATAAAATGTATTTCACTCTAAGTGGGACATGTTAGAATACTGAGAATTATTATATTACATCAGTAGACCTTCTACAAACTAGTTCCATAAAACAACTATCAATGCTAAAATCCTGATTTTAAGCACATCCAGTTGTCACACTGAGCCCTAGCCACCCTCCAGACAAAAGCATAGTAGTTCTAGGAGAGAATTTAGAAGACTTATTCCCATTCCCTCAAGCTTTTCCCCCTTGCTTTACCAAGGACAGCTGTGTTTAAATATCTGGTGGTTTCTTAGCATAATGGCAGTAAAAAATCCTCTGTGCTGCTACCACAAAGAATCAGCTATTTTAACTGGCACATGCACAGCAGAACTGCAAGGTAGCAGAAAACCATGAAGCCAAGGTTTACTATCACTTTTTAAAGGACAGATGGGCAGAAAGGGTCTTTCCAATAACATCTTTAAAAATAAGGAGACCAGAGCAGAAAATGTACAGTAGGTTAAGATGAGGGCATAAGTGTTTGCAAAGTTGAAGGCAACAGAACAAGTGAGGGAAGAAAACAATACAGAGGGCAGCATAAGCTGTGAAATTTAGCAGTCCTCCATCTCTATGCACAAACAAGTTCTTTCACGTACTCATGCAACCACAGCATAGGCTGTGGAGACCTATGCAGGATTTAGCCCCATCTCCCTTCCCCTTCTCCCCTACTAAATCCACATCCTCGTCTTAGACCCCCAGCCAACACCAAAAGTTACTTGTATCTTCCCCAGTGATCTGCTGCTGGAAAGGACCAGTCTATGCCAGCAAATGAACTGTTCTGAACACCAGCTCCAGGGAACCAACAACAGGTGCCAATGGTTATCAGAAAGTTACTTCCATACCAAAAACACATGAACAAGACACAAAAATAGGACTCCTTTTAAGAGGGGGGGGAAGACATCCATGGCTTTAAGGCATATATTCAAGGAAGTCTGATTTTTCCACCTGCAGGACAGGGTTGGTTGGGGTTTTTTTTTCTTTTTTTAGCCTCAAAATGATTGTAAGCTAGCTTTAATACCGTGTCCAACTGTTTCAAACTAAAAACTGAAGTCCCTGTGAAACATATGTTTATGTACTAGCTTCAAAGTGCTCCTTTTCACCCTTCCTAAGAACTGAAACCACATTTAACTGCGATTTCAGACTTTTTATCTCCCTTCCCAGATGGTAACCTGGGTTTGCCCTAACACTTGCATGCAAAAACTAATAGAGCGTGAAGTTACAATTTTCCATATATGTATGTGAAAAGTATGCATTGCAGAAAAGCAGTTTCCTATTGAAATCACTTTCCCATCTTTTCATCTGGTGCAGCCTCTTGAAATATCACCAGTATAAAATATGGCTTTAAAAAACACAGCTCTTCTGTGCCTTCGCCTAAGCGTAGAATTACAGAGAGCATAAGCCAACACTTCAATCACTGCACTCCGTTGAAGTTCATCGTCTTAAGTACGTCAACTTTTTGTTTGCTTGAAGATGGTGATCGCGATGTCAAGGTCACTTTTAGGTCTCTGAAGTGAGTGTGAACCTTTAGCCTACAACTGATCAGGCACTACAGACAAGCAGGAGGAATTTTACTTTAACTCCCCCTTTAAACGGTACCTTTCTTTTATACAAGCAGAAGACAGTCTAAAACAACGTGCGAGATTTAAACTTACCACCTTATGGCCTACAGTGCATGCAGATGCTAAACCAAGTCATGCTCCTATAAGCTTGCTGTACTATCACTCCAATACTCTGCCTCCTCAAAAGCAGATGCCCCTTTCAAATGAAAATTAAGGAATGACTTCTTTAGGATGGGGAACCACCTGACCAACGCTGTAGTCAGGGTTTTCCCCTCAAAGGTTCTGATGTTATTCCAGTATGGAAGTGGAGCTATAAATACACTGAAAGGGCAGTTACATGGAAAAAAGCTAGCATATTTAGGGACTGATTTATCGTATCGATTTAGGAGGGCAAACTTGCTTACAACTCCCTCCATTAAGAGACAGCATAACTGTACAGGATTTAGAGTTCGAGCAGGAAAATTATTCAAACTTTAAAAACATTAATACTGCTCTTAATTCCTACACATTGGTAAAGCGGCATCCTGTGAATACACACATACACATGGATGATCAGCCAAAAATACAGCCCGTGTCCAATCTGGCAGGGAAGCACAGCCCTGCCATGACCCATCAGGACATTCTCCTTGCAAGTCTATTCCTGTGTCCTTCACAAGAACGGGATTTTTGCCACTGGGAACCAGAGAATGGGCTATCCCAAATATTATTTTTTACTTTAAAAAGAGTCTCATTTCACCAGTTTCCGGGCATTTAAAAAAATATCCATAACAGCAACAGTTCTTCGAGAAGTGGTTGTTAAATCGCTAACAGATGAAAATAACATGGTCACATTAAGACCCACATTCACATATTCTCAAACGAATCTGAAGGTTTAGCCGCTTCAAAAAAAAAAAACACAAAAAACAAAAAACACCACTGATAACTGCAAAGACCATTTCTATTTAAATACCACCTAACTGGCTAAATGAAGATTTAAAAAAAAAAAAAAAAAAAAAAAGAAGGCCCAATATTTTGTACCAATTACACAGATGCCGTGAAGTGACCCGGGTGCCAGTGGCAAAGGGCTCAGCAGAGATGACTCCTGGCATCACCCATTCCTCCTACGTGACCTGACAGCGTCTCCGCCGGCACCGCGGAGCCCCAGCGCACAACAGCACCGCTGCTGCCCTGTCACGAAATCTGCCCTCTCAGCAAACGCGCTCCATTTTCCTGCGGACTCAATGTCAGCTCCGCTACAGCCTCTGCTAACATATTTACTTCAGAGCAACAGTAGGCTGAACTTCCAAGTAAGAAAAGGGCACTTTTCTTGCAACTCCCTCCTCCACCCTCCCACCCGCCTTTTCCCCGATGTCGAGGGCTCCAGTCCCAAGGGCAAAGCCCCCCCCCCCCAGCCCCAGCAGGGAGGGCTCCCGGGGCATCCCCGGCTCCCGCCGTCTCCGGGCCAACAGCTCCGGCTGCTCTCCCGCCAGGAGCGACTTTCGGCCCGCCGCACCGAGCCGCGTTACGGGGCGCCCCCCGCCCTCCCCTTCGATCAGGCACCAGCACCGGGACGGCAAGTGTTTACGTTTAAAAATACATATATACCGAGCCTGGATCCAAAGGGAAGACGAAAAAACTCCGCCCCCCTCCCTCTCCCGACTCCCTCGGAAAGGCGATAAAAGCAGGGCAGAAACATCTGACCGTTCGGCGCCCCTTTTTTAAGGGGGGGGGGGGGGTAGGGAAAAAGAAAGAAAAAGGGGGGCGGGGGAAGGAAAATAAAGGGTCGGAAAGCCCCGCGGGACGTAGCGGGCAGCAGTCCCGTCCGAAACGGGAAGGCGGCCGGGAGGACGGCTCGTCCGCGGCGCCGCCGCCGGGCCCGGCCGGGAGGGACCGCGCGGGGAGGCCGGGCCGGGCCGGGCGGGAGCGGGAGGCGAGCGGGGAGCCCCGCCGGGGGAGAAGCGGGGAAGGGAGGGGGAGCGCGGACCGCGAGTGGGAGAGGGCACTCACGTAGCGTTTCAACTTCTTCTCCGGTGGGGACTTTCGGAGCCAGCCCGAGCAGACCACCTCCCCGCCGCTCATGGCTGGGCCGCCTGCCCGCCGGGGCAGCGCTCCTGCTCCTTCTCCTTCTCCTCCGGCAGCGGCAGCAGCGGCACCCGGGCCGGGCCAGGCCGAGGGAGCCCCGAGACGCGGCGGCAGCACCGCGCCCGCTCCGGCCTCCCGGGGCCGCGGGGCGAGGGAAGGGGAGGGACGGGGGAGCGGTGTGTGTGTGTCTGTCTCTCACGCACAACAACTAGCCGGAGCGAAGCGGCGAGCGGGGCTGAGGCGGGAGGTTCCCCCCTTCCTCCTCCTCCTCGCCGCCGCCGCCGAGTCACACGAACATCGGGAGAGACGACAGGGGCGGCCGCCGCCCCGCCGCAACTTCGGCTCCGGCGTCCCAGGGCAGGATCCAGCCACCGCCCCGCGTCGGTGGCACCGCCCCCCGCGCCGCCGGGACCCTCCCGCCGGGGAAGGGCCGCGGGGGGCTTCCCCTCCCTTCGCCCCGCCGCCGGGCCGGGCTCAGCGCCGGCCGCCGCGGCTCCCCGGGCGCGCTCCTTCCCCTTCCTCCTCCCCTTGCGCCGAGAGGAGGGGATCGGCCAGCGCTCCTGCCTCCTTCGCCTTCACCTCCGGGGGGAGCGGCGGGGCGGGAAGCGGCGGCGGCTGGGTCCGCTCCCTCCCGGCGAGCGTGGGAGGGGTTTGCCCTGGTATTCACGGCGTCGTGTCCCCCGTCCTTCCCCCCCCCCCCCCGCAGCCCACTTTTCTCCACAGCGCCGGCCGCCGCGGCCAGCCGAACGGCGGCGCCGCGCCGCGCCTCGCCTCCCCGCCTGCCCCCGCCCCCCGCGCCGCCCCGAGCGGAGGAGCCACGGAGCGGCGGGCCCCCCCTCGAAACTCCGCCGGAGCCTTTTCAAACAACAAGGGCCGGGAGGGAGAGGGGAGGGGACGGCGCCTCCCAGAGGGATCCTGGGAGCTGTAGGCGGCGGGCGGCGGGGACTGCGGCGGCGCGGCCGTCAGGGGGGCGCGGGGCGGGGAGGGGACGGGCCCGCCGTTTTGCCGGCGGAAGAGAAAGGGGGTGAGGGACGGACCCCGGCCCGCCGCCCCGAACCCACCCGGCGCGGGGGGGGGGGGGGGGTCGGTCGGCTTCTTTTCGGTTGCAAAGGACGGGGCTGGGAAGCGGGTGGCGATCTGAATAACAAAGATTAAAATCGCGGCTGAAATGGGGATTCTTTGAAGCCCACCGCAAAATCGTTCATTGGGGGGGGGGGGGGGGGGAGAAACCCACCAAAAACCAACCCAAAAAGCCCTATAAAAACTGCATTAAAAACAACTCGGCAAAAGTAAACTCCTCTTAGCGAGTCTGAAACTGCCTTAGCCAAAAAAAAAAAAAAAATGTTAAAAAAGTTGGGGTGCGAGCACAGAAAGGCGAAGTGCCAGCTGCGGTCCTTCCCGGAGCCAGTCCCCGAACCGGGGGGTGACGGCGCTTCCCTGGTAAGAAGCTGCAACGAGGGGTCGGCCTGTGACAGCCGCGGTAGACTCGTTAGGGTGGAAGCGTCGGAGGGATTTTAAATCTCCCCTGGAACAACCAGCGCCCACCCGCGTGGGTGCACCCCCCGCTGCAGACCCCCCACCCCACCCCACCCCGAGCCCCTCCGCTCCACAGCACCGTTGCCTACCGAAAGCCCACCAAAAAAAAAAAATTAAAAAAAATAAAGTTTCGACTGCTGGTGCCTGCTTATTGATCTGCGGCATTTGTGATACTATTATTTTTAAGTGGCGTGTCGGTGGGCTGCGAGGCTGGCCCCAGCTGCGCTTCCCTGGGAAAGAGCCGGAGCCCCCGGTGCCGGGGCGGTAACGAGGCGGCCCCCGAGCGGGCCCCGCCGCCGCCGGCGGCACCTCCCGGGGGCGAGGCGAGAGCCGCCTCCGTTCCTGCTGCCGGGAGGCGCCGGGGATCGCCCTCAGCCGCCACACCGCCGCTGGCACCGGGGGAGGTACGCAGCGTCGGTGCCTTTTCTCATCCCCCCCTTTCCCTCCTGGCTGAGGGCCGGGCGGTGAGCCCCTCGGGGCAGGGCTTTCTGGTCTGTCCGCGCATAGATAAATATCCAAAAAAATAAATAACAAAAAAAAGGAGAGTGATATGCAGGGCAATCCTAAACACTATTCAATTAAAAGGGAAAGACCAAACTCATTCAACATCTCCGCTGTTGGTGCTCTCCGTCTCTTCCACTCTGCCATATGTATAATATTTTTTTACAGATTACTTAACTGCAGGCTTCTGGCATGGGACCGCTGTGGCGGTTGGTAGCACCGGTGCTCTTCCACTGCAGAGAAATAGTCCCCCTAGTGTGCCGTTGTTGAAGGGAGCGCTGCGATGCTGCGATTCGTCAAGGCATATTGCATTAAAAAGTTACAAAGCAGCAGCTGAAGCGTTTTAACAGGGGCATTTGCAGAAATAACAGGAAAAATAAAGGTGAAAGCCTAGAGACATTAAAATTAGTGCATCAATTTCACCATGAATCTTTTCACAATAATTATGACAGGTAAAGCACTATTAAGCACTAAAGGAAAGATCATCAAAGAAGATATTTTGCCAAAAACATTTGAAAAAAGAAAAATGGTGAATGTTGGCCTTTATCAATATTAAAAGTGCACAAATCCTAGCGTGCAAACCATCCTTACATACATTTCTGCACATCACCATTTCAGCTGCTGCAGTGGGGCTATTGGAAAGAGTAAAAAAGTGATTTGGTGCATGCCATTGGTAGGCATGAACTTAAATTGTACTGTTAGGTTTAGAATTCAAGCTGGGTTTCAGTATAGCTCTTTTGTATAAACCACTAATGTCATTGTTTAAGAATCTCAACATATGAGATTATCCAAGTGTCAGATAAGACCACAAAATTTTCCAGTTTCCTTTAGAAACCTGGAGACAATTTAGTATCGTCAGAGCAAGAACATGTCAAATCAGTGTGAACTTACTAAAAATGCCATTGGCATTAGGGTGTTGTAGCATGATCCAATGGTTCATTTAAATCCCATTAATTGACCCATGTCTTGAGGGCTAATCAAAGAAAGCCAGAGTCTTTGGGCTCAAGCAGACTCTATGGAGGCACCAACCAAACAAGTTATCTGGTCCAAAGACACAAAATTGTCCCTGAGGTCAAATTTCAAAACATTACATTTGTATTTTAAAACACGCTGAAACCAGTGTTAGCCTGGAGTCTGGCATTAGTTTTCATGTATCTGTCATATATTCATTTGTCAATTCATTTTCTTGAAAATAGCTATCCAGAGACAAATTTTGTGCGTGGGTTTCATCCCTGCCATATAACGATAAATCATAGGTTAGGGAAAAGGAGTTAATGTCAAGAATAGCGATAAATAATAAGTAATAAAAACTGTCTTTTGGACCATACCTTGTTGTTGAGCCTAATCAGAAGCCCCAACACTGGACATAAAAATGATTTATTGGATTGTTGAATTGAAGAAAATATAATACAGCAAAGAAAGATTTCCAAATGACTAGTTAAGATGTTGTCTGATGGACTGCTCCCTTTCTAGTCATGGCGGCGGATTTCCTTTTCTGCTCTTAACCGTTTGAGTTACCCATTCACAGTTCCACCAGCAGTTTCACTAATCATCTCGAGAGAGGCCTGCACGTAGCTGAACGTCTCTTCCCAAGTAAGTGAACAGCTAGCAAAACCAAGAATGTTAATACCGTGGATTTCTGTGCACATCCAGCAATGCTCCGCAGTTCATAATTTAGATACCCTGTATTAGGGTAAACCAAAGCAATTAAGAACGCTAATGAAATGCATAAACAGCACAATATTTAGGTCTGACTCTTAACATCTGCATATTTACAGCTGTAAAACTGTCTATGAAGAGAGGTTAGTGGGCACGACTGAAATAATTATGCCAGCCAGTTTCTCCATGTAGAAAAATCCTTACACTCAGCTAAATTAGGCTAGGGCATAATTTCCTGAAATTAGGATAAAAGTCACAAAGACCTCTGTCAAGAATGAATGTTTCAGCTAGTTTGCCTGCTACGGTTTTGTTCTGAAAGTTTAAACAACATTAAGCGTGCTCCATTTTGAAATTCTCCTGCAATATGGCTTGTGCTTGGAAGTACCAAATACCCCCCAGGGTAGTCACTGCTTGTGGGACTGCTGTAACCCTACGTCAGGACATGACCACCCTCTCCCCTCACTTTGTCCCCGCAGGTTATTTCTGTACAAGCGTGCCGTTACTCAGGAAGCCCAGAGGATAAAGGCCCTTTGAGCTCAATTAATTGCACTACGGAGGTCTTTTGTGTTTCTGTGCAAGGCCAATCCTGGAGGAAAAAGGATTTTCTTTGCCTTGCCAGTGTATCAGCGATGGCCTAAAAAGCTGCGGAGGTCTCATTGTGCCCACTAGGATCAGTCTCGCTCTTTTGCTTTGCAAACAGGCAGTGTTCGTGACGAATTGCCACCTTATTTTTCAGATGAGGTTCCCTTGCTTTAGACCCTCTTTTGGGTTTTTTACTAGCAGCAAGAAAACAATCAATGGCCCTCAGCCGTTTTGCAGCCTGTTGGATTACTGAGGAGGTTTTTTCCCCATTTTTAAAAAGGAGCTTGCGATTGGCAGCTGCCGGTGGTCAAGAAGAGGATGTGCCCAGCAGAGCAGCTAGAGAAGGGAGCTCAGAAGGGATCCATCCTCGCTGCCTACAGCGCCAAAACCACTTCAGACCCAGCTACCATATCATTGCGTGTGTTGCCAGTTCTGAATCCCGCGTAGCAGTTGCCGTCGCCGTCCAAAACAGTACCCATTTTGTGATCGGGTACCGTGACCAACTACGCAGTACACAAAACGCTGAATAAAATGCACTTCGACCGGCAAGGTGACACCGTGCCATGCTATGTGATGACTGCACACACGGTCACGGTGCTTGTGCCACCTTCCAGCTCACTGTGCTGGAGTTCAGGCTCCTCTGACAGTGGTTTCATCTCAGTTACCACCTCCCTTCCACGAGTACGTGCAAGACGCCTTGATTCCTCCACTGACTTTGTGTTCTTTCACGTGTGTGTTCCAAAGTGTTCTAAATGGGTTCTCCAAAATTTTGGAGTAGACTATTTATGTATCTCGCCAGATAAAGTAGGTCATGTGGAAATCCATTTGCCTCTGGTTTGCCTGCCAAGCCGCCTTGACAAAGGAAACAGGAGCTGATAGAAGAGGAGATTAAATTCATATGGGTTTGTTTTTAAAAATATAACTGACGCTAATTTCTCATGCAAATAGCTTCAAAATTCTGGACTCGCATAATAAGACAGTGCTCGCTACAGCTCCTCACTTTGTATTATAGTATGAAAACCTATGCATTCCTCTGTAGTTTCACATTGCAATCACAGTCTGCTGTGGCTCCTGATACTGATCCCTAGACTCTTCTATGCCCTTTGCTTACATTTGAAAACAAAATTTGTGCTTCATTATGACACAAGAGACAACACTCTAATAAAAAATTAATTTACTAAAAAATTTTGCATGTCAAACTGTATCCCAAAACATCTTTAGGTATTTACACAACAATGAATCAGTGCAAAAAGACAGACTCTTTTAAGCTTGAAAAACCCTGCATTTAGACATTTGTTTTCATCTCAGATATTTCCCTTTTGATTTAAAAATTATTCCCAGGTAAATTTAATCTACAGGGTTATTTTGGTCAGTTCGTGGATGACATTATGTACTGTTTCTTTCAGATTGTAGTTATTTAGATTATTTGGCAAAGAGATTGAGGAAAGTAATACAAAACAGACGTAATTAAATGAGATGACTGTATGTCCACACACTTCAGGGTTGCTTACTGGTTGTTAAGCTACCTCTTGTCTCTTTTCTATTATTCCTTTTAATATTGATGTAGACAAATAAAGGCAAGAGTATACTGCAGAACTCGTACAAAAAAGGACCAGTTTTCAGTTCTGCCTTGGTGTAATACATTGAGATTTCCTTTGTGATTTTTGTAGAAAACTCTCCTTCCCACTTCTGGAATGGAAATTCACTGGTAAATGTTTGTCCTCTGTTTTTTTGCCAGGGGATCAGTTGACTACCTTACTTCATGCAAGGGAATTTCCCTTTTCTTTCTAGACTAGGCAAGGAAGAAGGAGCAGGCTGGCTGGTTGGCCAGCCATGCAGAAACTTCCTCAGGTCTATGCTGTTCAAAAATTAATCAGCTAGATTTTCCCTCCATAAGGACGATACCTTTGCACCTAACCTCGTGTACTAAAAACGTGTGGACTTTTTCTATCATAGGAAGCATTTTACAAGTTCAGCACAATGAAAACTTAATAGTTCAGACACATTTGGTTTGGTCTTGTAATAGAAATAAGAATTACTGTGGAGATGACCATGTTTTCAGGAAAAAAATTAATGCATGGTCGTATAAGAGACCAATACTCCAATACTACGCCTAGTCAAGAAAGCATCACCCAAGCTGTTTGGTTGAGCATAGTTTGTCCTCCAAAAACACAAGGTGGAAGTTGTTACGAACACCTCCCAAAAGATAAATTTATTGCAATGTAGAATACCAGGGAGCAAGTAAAGGCTAAGAGGCAGCAAATATGAGGACATTGCAGGCTGGTGGTTTCTGTTACAGCATAAAAAAGCAAGCTCGTATCAGAGAATATTTTGGTTAGAGAGCCTTTTCATACAATACAACAATTTCAGTAAGTCAGCTTACAATGCAAGTATAATAGTAAGTTATGTCAACTAGATATTCTGCTTTTTCTTACCTTTCTTTGTTTGAATCTCCACGCTTAAGCAGTTCCTTGCAACTGGTATTTTGAAAATAAAGTAGGGAAATCAAAAGATTACCTAGAAGTATCTGAAGAAAAGGAAAAATGTCTGAATGCCAGGCAGGGTTAAGATGTGTTTAGCTGAAACTCCTGTCTCTCCCTAACAGATTAATCCAAGAGCTATGCTGCAGTGCTCCCAAATTTAAACTATTAAAATAATTTAAACCAAAAATTAAAGTCACCAGATGTCTTGGAATACTTTTGATACCCAGTGGGAACATACAGTCAAAACCAGGGAAATTAGGCAGTAAAAAAAAAAGATGCTTTTGAGGAGAGGTCCATCTAATGAATGCACAAAGGGCTCTGAATGTTACAAGACAGAGACGATGGCAAGAAGGTGACTTTCTACCATGTTTGCAGACCACAGGGTGACACATTAGGGCCCAAACTCACATTGTTTGGGACCTGGTACTTTGCAGAGAAATTAGCACCACTACAAATTATCTTCTCTGCAGACTTCAGGATGCCTCCATCAGAAATGCTTAGCCCTCATTCTAAGCAGTTGCTTCTCAGACAGCCACATTTACTTATCTTTTATCTTACTGGAAGAGTAAGAAATGTAAGCCTTTCACAACTCTAATTCTTTCTGCTGGAGTGAGGGCAGTTTCAGGGCTAGTCCTGACACTTGCCTGCAGCCTCACCCAAAGGGGAGCCTTACTACGTTAACCCAACTAGCAGTGCAAGTCATCTAGGCTGGGATTCATCTCACTGTAGTCACCTACAGTGTGGTAGTTTGCACAAGCGCTACTTATCTATGCCGCCTTTATAGTCAGTGGCGAGATATAGGCAACTAGAACATATGAAGAACATTCATCTCTTCCAAAGGCAGATGTCTAAACTGATTAGGTGAGTTGTGTTCTTGAAGTGTTTGTTTATCTCCATGGACTATAAAAAAGAGCCTGGACAACTAGCTCAGAGGTAGACAGCCATGCTTGTGACATGTAAAGTTAGGCAAGATGAAACCTTAGCATGTGAGTGAGAAAAGCAACTGTATTCTCAGACATGAGTGCCAGGCCTGAATGGGGATTTTTTTTATTTATTCATTTCAGTTCCGTGTTTCTGAGAATTTTGAAAATCCTCAGCCTATATCGATAGCAGGGATGGGAGGTCTAATGAATTTCCAAACTGGATTAAAAGATCTGAGATCCAGAGTCAAACACTTTGCACTGAAGACAGGACAGTCTTGTCCAGGCAGAGCACACAGGAGAGACGTAGTCTTTCTGTAGTTATTCATAAAACCTTTAGTGCTTTGGCTTGAGACTTCCAGAGCCTGAAGCTATGGAGATTTAAATGTGTTTCAACCATTATTATTATTTTATCAATCTCTACCATAATATCTAAGATCACTATAGCATTTAAAATCCCCAAAATATGAAACAGGAAGGTGTACTTCTTTTCTGCCTTTCCAAACAGAGGAACATGGATTTTTTTCTTTGCAAGATTTTCATTATTTTATTTTGTTTTATTTTAAGAGTTTTCACACTGGACTTTGGCTCCATCAGAAGAATATTTTTTGTAGATCTGAACTCTCTCAGGCTCAACCTGATCTTTTCTGGCAAGAATTGTTATCTCATCAGGAGCGCACCGTAGTGGAGCAAAGCAGACTGTCTCAGCTAAGTGAGTGGAACATACCGTATCACCGGAGCTTCAATTACATCTTCCAAACGTTTCTGTACTCCTCAAACCAGAAAGAAAAAATCAGATTGGAGCTGGCAAGTCAGAGAACGTGTGGTGCCACTGTCAGGGGAAAAGAAATGCCTGGCCCCGAGGTCACACAGTGTCCAAGACAACGTAAACACATGTAAGAGAAACAGGACAGCAGGAGGACAGTGGAGTCACAGCTGCTTTTTCGGGATGTCTCAGGCCAAGTCCAGAAAAAAGGGGGGGGAAGGGACAATTACATGTAATTTTACAAGTAGCATCAATGCTCAGGTTCACAATTTCGGGAGATCGTTCCTTTTCTCTTGCACTATTTCCAGTACTTCTGGAGGACAGTGAGAGTTGTCAGTAATACACAATGAGATGAATCTGAGGGATAGTGGAGAGAAAAGTTCGAGACAGGTGTGGACTCATTCTTGCCAACACTGCAAAATTCAGATAAATCTGAAGAGCTCAGTAAAAGTCACTAAGATAAAAACTCTGTCCGTTTTCTCCTTGCCACAAAATGATGCCTCTTTGACATTTTGCAGTGGAGCTGGAGTGTTAAGAGGCTTTGTCCCTTCTGCAGCTCCTCAGTCGTGTAACAGAAATGCCACACTCCCTTTGCTTCTTCCAGGCACCAACAAATATTTTAATTAAAAAAAATAAATCAAAAGATGGGAAAAAATATTTCTAAATTACAGGTGAATAGATGGAATGTTCTGCTTGTATTTAAAAGCAAAAATCTAAGCTTCCTAAAAATCGCCATATATTCTCTCCTATCTCCATCCTTCCACCTGCCACTATCTCCTTGAGGGTAACAATATCCCAGTTCACTGATTAGGCCATCACCTTGCCCACAAGGTCATCCAAGGTGGTAAGAAATAAAAATGTTTCTTACTTGATCAGCCACACAACTCCAATATTGATACGTGAATATCAACATGAACAATTCACTAGCAAGCCACAGTTTGCAAAAAACATGAATTAAACTGTTCACAGGAAACTTATGATCAGGTGAAAGAGCTACATTTGACCTCAAAATAAATATTTTCCACTTATTGATTTGTCTACCTCTACTGGAGACTATTACATCATATTTTAAAGGATTTAATGTCACCATTTTTTCTAGAGTATAGATCTTGTGCTCATCTGTAAGCTGTCCATATTTACTGTGGGCTTTCACAGACAGACAGCTCTGTGGTTTTTGAGATGCAAGCCTTTATTAAAGGATTTGGTATTTCAGGCACAAAATATTTATATTTCTAGATTTTTATGGCATAGCTATTATGGCAGAATCTTGAATCACTCACTTCATTTGCTGCGTGCTGAAATCTGTTCCAGAACAGTAACTGTTTGCAGGCAGGCAGGCAGGCAGGCAGGCAGGCAGTCACAGGCATTCCTGCCACTCAGTATCTATTACACAAATACTGTAGGAAAAAGGCACTCTGCTGAGGTTCATCCTAGGGCCGTTGGTGTACACCTCAGGTGTCATTAAGGACTTTCATCACATGCACTGAATATTTCACAAAGTATTCCTCTGGTGTTTTTTTTCCTGAGGAAAAAATAACACTTTTAGAGTTTGGATGTTAAAAAAGCAATTCAAATAATAATTTTGCTAAGTAGTGATTAACAGGGTTTTTTAAAAGGGTAGCACCTACTAGAGTTCTCTTTTAAAATGTTAATATTAATTTTTTTAATGTTTCTTCTTCCCAGTGTTTTTAGATTGCTTGAAAGCTTCCTCTGGCTATTCCTGTTCCTCTGGAAGCTGGATGTGTTGGCAGTGTTTCCTTTATACGTGGAAGAAATCAGTGATCCAAACAAAATCCTCATGGAAAACAGGGAGAAGGATGCAAACAGAAAAACATGGGGTAAACTGTGGTTAACTCACCTCCTCAGAGTCTGGGAAGATGGAGGGAGCTGGGGGGCTGCTGTGACCTGATCAAAATGGTACAAACTCAAGACTGGCCTGTAGATAGTCGGTGTTTTTAGCCAGATTCACAGCAAGTCAACGCTTCCCATGCCAGGTTCTACACTGCTAGCAGAGACTGCCAGCAAATAAAAGCAGGTAACATGGCCAGACATTATTGAATTACTTCTTTGGTTTAATTACAACATTTCCTCCAATGTGCTGCTGCTCGACACTTTAGGCAGAAGGAGAGAAGGAAGAAATAGCTCTTTTTGACACATTAGCTCCCCAAAAGGGAGAAGCTTACCCATAAAGGAGAATGGCTCACCCACAACCCCATATGCAATATGTTGTACTGAACATAAAGATTTAAGTCCAGCATTGCACTCTACCCAGTGGGTAACTTCACAGCCAGTGTGTCTGTTTGTCTGGCAAAGCAGTGACTTTTTTTCCTTCAGAAAGCGTGTTGCTGAAGAAAATTCACTGTTAGGCTTGTTACTTCTTAAATATTTCTAATGTGTTAACTTCCTGATTTCCTTCTTAATATTTCTAATGTGTGAATTTTCTATATAGAGGCGGCACAAGGCTTTTCAGTAATGTAGACAAACTCAAGTTTTGCCTTCCCACAGATAAGGACAAAAATGACTTAGACTGTCTTCATCCTCAGGAGCAGCAACCTCCAGTTTAGCAGGAGAGGTAGACTGTGTGCCCAGAACGAGGATGGGTGGCTGGGAAGGCTCAATGGGAAGTTTCAGGAAGCCGGGAAACATTGCTGTGGATGGGAAGGGACTCTGTCTCTCTCCCCTGGCTAAGACCTTTTCCCATCTCATTGGAGGGACTGAAACCCAAGGTTGAGGTTGAGGGAAACAAAACCCCAGTTCACCGATCAGGCCATCACCTTGTCCACAACGTCGAGGTCATCCAGCATGGTAAGAAGTAAAACTGTTGCTTACTTGATCAGCCACACGATTCCAGCATTGGGTGTTGGAGAGGGTGCGTGACAGGATGCTCATGACCCCGTCAAGAGGCCGTGCCTTGCCAGGGGTGCGAAATCAGTGTGGCACCTCGGCTTTCTCCCCTCTGGAGAGGAAGAGAGAGGTTTCACTCTCTTGCGATGAGAGAGGGGTGTTGTGAACTGCAGGAGGACAGTGGGAGGGTGGAGGGGCCAGGCACGTAGGGGGGTTGGAGCCAAGCATACAAAGATGGAGGGCAATGACCCATCTATCACCATCCTGTTGTCGCAAGCAACTGCGTGTGCGCAGTCAGCTCGCTCCCTGAAAGCTGTCTTGCCCCTCATGTTTTAACCTGTTGTGAGCCTTTCCATGAGAATAACACGTCTGTTATTACATGTATGTAATTTCACAGTCCTCTAGTACGTAATACCGCAGTCACATAGCAGGAAGATCTGAGTTTGCAACACTAAATTCTGTGCTAATCCTTGGCCTCCCACAGACAGCAAATCAGAAATAATCAAGCGTTGTGATCAAAAAGGCAGGAAGTCAGAGACTTCTTTCTGCAGACAGCTCGGGTAGAGAGAGAGGACTGGTATCACAAAATAACCCTGCAAGCTTTCAAACTTTTGGACAGCTACAGACTTCAAGAGAATATGAAAATTCTCCTTCCCCCCCCCCTCCCCCCTTCATTTTTGGCAGTGAGCCCACGACTTTTGCTCCACGGTCCCAAGACTCTTCCAGGAAACGAGCAGCTTTGGTGTGCCTTTCCCAACACTTGCAGCGTCCCTTCCCGGTGTGCCACGGGATGAAGACGCCTTGTCACATGCAGTGGTACCATTTCTCTCTTCCTGGCCCAGCTGTTGGTGAGTTTACGGTAGTAAAAAATGAGGTGCTTAATCCCATTTGACAAGTGCTCAACACACCTAATTGAGCAAAGCCAGATAAGGTAATAATGATAATGAGCTAAAGTCTAATTTGTTACACGCATGTGCAGGCTTGATAAAGACCTATCTATGACCTAACCAAAGGTTAAAAGTGACTTGAAATCACTTCACGTGATAAGGTGTCCTGGTTTTTGGCTGGGATAGAGTTATTTTCTTCTTAGTAGCTGGTACAGTGCTGTGTTTTGGATTTAGTGTGAGAATACTGTTGATAACACGCTGATGTTTTAGTTGTTGCTAAGTAGCGCTTATCCTAAGTTAAGGATTTTTCATGCTCTGCCAGCAGGCAGGTGTGCAAGAAGCTGGGAGGGAGCATGGCCAGGGCAGCTGACCCGAACTAGCCAAAGGGGTATTCCATACCATGGAACATCATGCCCAGTATATAAACGGGGGGGAGTTGGCCAGGAGGGGCAGATCACTGCTCAGGCATCGGTCAGTGGGTGGTGAGCAATTGCATTGTGCATCACTGGTTTTTTTCCTTGGGTTTTATTTCTCTCTCTCTCTTTTTTAATATTCCTTTTCATTACAGTTATTATATTATTATTATTATTATTATATTATATTTTGTTTTACTTTAATTATTAAACTGCTCTTATCTCAACCCATGAGTTTTACTTTTTTTCCCCAATTCTCCTCCCCATCCCACTGGGAGGGGGAAGCAGCTGCATGGTGCTTAGTTGCTGGCTGGGGTTAAACCACAACATAAGGTGAGAAGAAGTATCAAACCTCAGCTGTATTTTATGACCCTGATCACTTTTATGTCTGTCAGTGACTATACATCTCCATCTCTGTGGAGGACTCAGGCGCTTTACTGCAAAACGGCAAAATTTGCACCACCACATTTTGTTCAATAAAGGTTTCACTTGCAAGAAGAGGTTGTTCTGTTCTGGGTATCCAGTTAATCTCTTTCAGTGTAACACAGTATCTTGGTTCAATATAGGACATTCTTCCCTTTAAAAATGATCTAGCTTCTATGCTAAAATATTCTGGCTGAAAATTGAAAAGCGTACAAACTGTATATAGTTCATGTTTTCTTACAAACGTATAATTACAGGCTCCCATAAAATCGGTTTATGAAACGTGAACTGTTCCTGACTAGTAATGTCAACGTTGTTGCAATGGCTCACTTCCATTAGTTGCAACATCCTGTAATCTTAATAAGAACACAGCAACTTAAATATCTAATAAAAACAGAGCATGAAAGCATGAAAGAAACCGATTTAAGCGTCTATTGATATTAATGGGCAACAGTGATTTTGCTTTAATTTTATTCTCTAGCAGTCTAGATACACCATTCACAAAACCACATTGCATGCAAGTAAAGAAGATGTATTATAGGACAAGTGGATGATGTTATTAGTCAAGCAAAGACAAAGACAAGGTAAAAACCAAAAATGAAAAGTAAGGATGGGGGAAAGTAAATAGAGCTGTAAGCTGAAGGGGAGTGCAGTGCCTGTATTGCCCTTGGGTTTTTTTGTCTTAGATTGTAAATTTTTTGAGGTGGGGAGTGTCTTTCTGCCTTGTGTTGAGATCTAACTCCAGGACTTCTCGGGCATTAAAGCCAGTTTCGTTCCTCCCAGGGGGACAGGATAAAGAGCCGTGAGGCAGAGTCCTGGGGGCTCGTACTCGCTACGCCTCCTGGCAGACGCAGGATTGGGGGACTGTGTCGGAGGCTCTTCAAGCCCTTTCTGGCTCACAGCAGGAATTTAGTATGACAGCAGTGGTCATTATGGTGTTACAGAGCTGTGGTAGAGAGAAAATATGCTACAAAACCATGTCTGTTTTGCATCCAGATCAGCCTCTTGCCATAAACAACTCCCAGGTTTTCCCATGGCTGCTCTCACACTGCCTGTGTTTGTCAAGCTCAGTAGAGAGTCGGTCCTTGTTGCTACAAGCATGCAAACAATAATCAATAACAACGTGGCCTCTGATTTTGAAATGCTTAGCATAGCAATGTTTTGGGAAAAACCTCAGCCAACGTGTAAAAATAAGACCCAGTGCTACAGGTCAGCTTTGTTGACTTTAAGAGTGTTGTTGAATCTTGTATTTGACCTTTCCAAACCTAATGAAAGGTTTACTCTAGCAGACAGATACACGCTGCACTGTCACACTTCTCCAGATGGGCAGACTTTGACTGGTATAAGGCGAGCTATTTTGGGGGAGCACCCTGTGCCTTGCAGGACTGGGGCACTGAATATACGCGTAACAAACAGCATGCACACAGGCCCAGTTGTACCAGTGGCAGATGCTAACTTGTGCCAGCTTCGTATTTGCATAAGCAACTGAAAGAGATGTGCTTGCAAATACACATATTTATTCTACTTAACACACTGTGAAAAGCCCAAATGCAAGGGGACATTATGATTATAAAGTTAAAACACTAAAAAGTTCATGTGCAACTATAAATCTGCTCTTACATGACCATGCGTCTGTACTGCTGTTTCCACAAAGCCCCTGCCAAAATCTCAGCATAAAAAAAGAAATGCCCTGCAAGTTGCTGAAGCTAGTGGGAATTGAAGTAATTTTGCACTGTACTAAACTGAGGGAGGAAAGTGCGTGACGTTCTTCAAAGCTGCATAAAAAGAAAGTGTAATTTTAAGTAAGAGACGATATCATGGTACAAAGTTAGTATTTGGTCTAAACAAGCTGTAACTCAGAGTTTAAAAAATGCAATTTCCTAAGTTTCTCTGAGGGAAAACAGCAAAACGAGAAACATGCTGCGTTTGCTGTTTCCTAGTCAAAGTGCCTAGACAGCACCAGAGATGGGGAAGTGAAATTGCTTGGGGTAGATGGATCATACATTAAAAATATTATAGAACATGGTTGAAATGTCTCGGATCGCAGTCATCCACTCAGACTCCTAGTTGCTGCGTGGTGTACCTGAGTCTATTTTGAGGATTTAGATAGACTCTGTGTGGTGGCACAGGCCTCATCCTAGTGCTCTTTATGGAGATGCATTTCATCCCAGTTGCATAACTGTCAACAGCTGCAGCCTATAATAAATGTCGTATATGACAGTTGTTAAATGGCCCTTTCTCACTTGCTGTGATGTAACTGGCGTGGAAAAGGTGGAAAGCACAGTAACTGGGAAGCAGCAAGTAACCATGTAATGCTTCAGTCACTGTATATATCTTTTCTATGTGAGGTGAAAATGTTTTTCACTCCAAGGCAGTATATATACGCTGACAGGAATTCAGTTTAAACAGGAGATGCCATTGGTAAGAGGCCACAGACACAAACACAGGCTCGCACCACGTTGTGATCTAGCTTTTTGGAATTTGTGACCTTCAGCTCCAGAAACATGGGCTTGGTAAGATAAGAAGAGCAGCTCTCCTAGCTTACCCATAGATAGGGAACTGATAAACACTAAGTAGTTTGGCATGCCTTTCTGCAGAGCGCAGGGCTATGCATACATATGATATAATTACAGCGCAACTTCTTACGCTGCTAGTTTTCATAAACCATTATCAACCAAGGCAGACCTCCCACATCAGGAAAGTCCGTATGTCATGGGAATCAGCAACAAAACTTGGGCAAAACAACACAGTTTAGAATGTCAGCAGCTTTCTAAGAAATCCAGTAAAGTGAATATCACTTTGATTCATAAGACATCGCAATTGCATGGAGTACCACTGAGGTGCATGTATGAGTACATCCATAACTATATTCCCGTAATCTTCCAGAGCTTTACAGAAGGAGCTTTGCCTGCATAATCGCCTGGGCTTAAAAGCATTTTCAGTATCCGCAGATATAATGAGCTTAGAAGACTGAAATAATCAATACTCTTTATTTATGTTCTTCTCATACACTGAAACAATTAATAAAGGTTTGCAAAGCCTTTGTGGGCATATTGTTACAGACATCAAGACCTGCTACTGCTGATGCAGCAGTGCAACTTGTGGGAGGGGAGGTATATACCCCTGTAATGACGCTTCCTCAGTGGTGGGGAATATACTATAGGGTAACCAGAATTGTAAGTGTGCACAATACCAAATGATACTGAAACAACTAAGTGCTAGTGCTATTGCAGCACGTCAGTACTAATAGTAGTAGCTTATGCATTGTTCTGCATTGCTTTTTATCATTTATAGATCCTTCTGTACAGAAGTAAGGCAGTTGTAACCACATAGCCTCTCGGCTCATGCAGGGGGAATAGAGGTCATGCTGCCTTTGCATCCAAATGTCAGGACTCCTCCCTCTGTCCTGCTGAATGCCCTGCACCCGGGGGTCTACTGTGGCATATAGCACCTAGGAGGCAAGTTGATGAGAGAAGAGGCTGGCCTGCGACACAGAGCTGTCTTCTGCAGAGGCTGTGGGGAGCTGGAGGTGCTCCAGGGCAGCTTTGCGCCACAGCTTTCACCGTAAGGTGAGGTTTCCCAGGATGGATCCACCAAACCTAATGAGAACAGGAAGCAAAGGCAGACAGTCCCTCACACAGCCTTTGAATCCCACTGATCCCATGTCATCCTAGCTGTACCATGAGCCTTAACGATACCATAATAGCTTTTGATTTAGTATCATGACAGACTCAGATATCTGTCATCACTAATCTTCCCAAACAGTAAGCCAAGTGCTGCTCAAGATTATCTCATTAGCTATAATCTTTCTCTAAAGCTAGGAGTAAGCTGTATCACACGCCATGTAATAAGTCATTCTACCATGGTATGTTAGAGAGTGCTTATGGACTGAGGTTCATACCGACTTCAAGTTGCATCAACTCTTCTTTTTCTTTCCAAGAAAGGGTATCTTTGCTTCGGATGAATGAATTACATATTGGCAGAGTGGATGATAACGCTCTTCTAGCGCTCTCCATATAAAAAATTAACACTGTATCAGACAGTGTTTCACCAGCAGGAGGCTTAAAAATGCATACCCTTATTACCACTGATTGCACAAACTTTGGTGTGCACACTGACAATGCATTTACACACAGTGCAAACCCCTGTTGGCGGAGGGTTTTACAAGTGAAGGCTCAAATTTGGGGAAAATGCCAGAGGAGAAACATCTTTTGGAGGAATCAGACAGCTCTGGGAAGCTGCAAATCTGCCCTTTGAGCTCTGGAGTGAACAAAACGTGCCGGAAACGCAGGAACATCCAGGGGCCAAGATTTCCAGGGTGAAAGCAGGATTCAGTTGCACCTTCCCTTAGCTCTAGCTACTCCCTCTGCTTGCAACAGGGAAGGAGCAGGGCTAGAACAGCCATCTGACCTAGCTTCCACTAAAGGAGCTGCCTCCACTCGCTGGCAAAATTTTACCTTGTGTTACACTGATGCAGTGGTAGTGAAGTCAATTTGGACTCGCTATCTAGACTCACCATTTAGACCACTGTGGTTCATCATCATTTGAACTGCAGGTAGCTCAGCAATGCCCTAATTAGGGATGTGACAAGACTTCTAGGCATAGGAATAATGCGAACAGCAATAACACCTGCTGGACTAGAGCAGCATTTGGTTCTTGCTGTGCAAATTAAATATATTTCATCTTTTAGCCCCACCACGTTTAGCAATACATCATACATCAAGATCCAAGCTACATTGGCCAGACATGTCCTCTCTTGATATTTGTACCAGTCTTAACACCAGGACCGATGAGGCCTCAATAACAAATGGAATGACAGCAATAAGTAAGAACAATATTGTATCATTGTATTTGGCTTGCTAACAACATGCAGGTTGTCTGTGTATGCAGTGGTTTCCATCATCCAGCTCCTTTTGCACAGCTTGATTGCATCCCAAAACTGTGTGATGGACAAGGCTGTGTTGTGCACTCAGGACTGCACAGGAGCCACATCACGCTCCGACCGGGTCCCTGGCTGGGAGACCAGAGCAATGGGACGTACCTGTTAGTGCACCTGCCTTGAACACAGATAAAGCACTACGTGCTGTATCCATGAAATGGATGCATTGCTCTCTGCTAAGATGGATTGGCTCTTTTTTTCTCCTTCAAGTCATCGGTCCTTTTACATGAAAGGAATCAGGATTGGGCTTTTTGGAATTGACTTAAAATAGCAAAAATCCAACCTAATACGAATTTTCCAATGATAATCACTTCACGCCATTAATGAATAAGCACTTCTATACCATTTTGGAGAACTGCCACCATTAGGAAGTCTGCTTTCTTCAGAAGGAAGACTATTCACTAGGAAACGAAAGGTCAAAGGCAATTATTTTGTCTAAATGATCATGACTATTTCTTTTGACAAGCACTATAACAATTTCTGGCATGGTCCTTGAACTGAATGAAAACCTAGCTTGAATAGCCTTATCATTGAATGTTTGGAGTGTAATTTTCTATCCTGAGTTTTTATTTTAGACCAGTATTGGAAATGAAAAAATAATGCTGTCTTGTTTCTTCCTGAAATGTACTAGCCAGGATCTCAGGGCTTCCCAGTTCCTTTCTTTTCCTATTAGTGTCTGGAGAAAGCCTTGGAAGAGCTTATTTACTGGGAGGGGGACAGTCTTTTTCAGGCCCTTCTAACAAAGAAATTCCTGCTTAGTACAACAATGCAAAGTAATTAGCGCGTGTTCCTGATGGAAGATCATTTGAGACTATCTCAGACCATCTGTATGAGAGACCTTACTAGCAGCAATACCTGTAGGAATTTCGTTAATTATGGTATTTAAAACACACAATTGAAGAAGTAGCAATCCCTTCTAAAGCCCTACCTGACATTTCTCTGCTACTAACATTACCTGCTTCCCACTTCAAAAATTGCATAGTGGGAAGCTTTGTATGAGCTTTTTAGGTATATTCTCCCCATGTAAATTTACTGAAATACAATGGACCATCTCCCCATTTAACCTGGGGAACAGGAGCAGATCAGTCTATCTCCTACCCCCAAGCTAATTTGAAGCCCGGCTGCACTTACGCAGAGCAGGCCCAGGCCTGCCCCATGCATCGCTACACTCTTCTGTGTCCCAATGAGCAAAAAAGGGTGTAGGAGATATCAGAGAAATGGACTGTGTTGAGCCCTTGACTCTTTTGTGCACGAGAGCAAGTGATGGAAGCAACAAGCAGTATTGTTGCAAAGAAAATCTCAGCAGAAAATGGTTTAATAATAATAATAATAGTTTTTTACAGTTAAACAACCTGAGATTCTGCAGAGTGATCATAAAACTGTCAGCTGCAGTTTTCTTTTCCCAGAGATTTTCCATTTCTCTTATCAGCTGTTTATACATGAATGCTTTCCTATAAGAAGCCATGGGAGGAAGATAACGTTCAGTGACTTGTACATTAAACGAAACCTGGAGCAGTAGCTTGCAACAATGCGTCGCGCGAGATACCTCCTTTGGGGTGTGATAAACTTTTTGACTCCTTTCTTGATAAGAGGTGGGAAGAGGCAGTACAGGTTCTGCTGTAGGAAGAGTTGCAAAGCAACCAACTACTTTGCCATTTGCTTCCCACCCCCTCCTTCTGCTCAGCATCCCCGATCCCTGCGAAGGTGTACCTAACAACACTAGTAATAATAAAAACAACAATAAACAGAAACTCCTTCACACACAACCCTGTGAAATTATATAAAGCAAGCCAAAGCTTTAGAGGACAGAAAAAACCAAGGACAGAATAAAAAGCAGATGGGAATGTGGTTAATGGAGAGGAATATGTTTTTGATATGCAAAGGCAGCCTTGCTAAATTTTTGATCAAATGTATCTGCGCTTTCAATAGAAACCAAAGTTAGGGTGTGAACCTTGAGGCAATGTGTTCATATGAAAACATATTTTGCTTAGGTAGTTCCCAAAGGCTAAATATGCTGACCACTGATAATCCTTTGCAGTTGCTTCTGCACCTCTAATGTTATTGCCTGTAAGAAATGTTTGTAATAATGTATTTGATAGTTTTAATTTCCATTAAGGAAACAATAAATCATGTCTTAGGTTTCTGAATTCACACACATAGGGCAGGAATGACTTTTCCGGGACAGGATTATTTTCTATTTCTTTCCCTGCATATGCAAGTCTGGCCGGTTCCAGTAATGAGCGTGGAGCTGAAAAACAGTGTTTGTTGCCTAATCTCATACTTCTGTGTTCTTACACAGCCCATGCTTCCAGAGACATGTCAACATGGAGACATCTGAGAGCCCCAGCTTCCACTCTTCTCTAAAAAGGTCTGAGATTTCCTGGTTGTAGACAAAAGTTTGGAAAGATGAATCCTATGTCCCATATGGATCTACAATCATTCAATCAGTCTCATGATTTTGGAGTAGTTCAGGTTAGCAAAACTATTTTCCCACCTGTTTCTTTGCCTCCTTTTTCATAACAGGGAGGAAAGGAGGAAAGGGAGGAAGGCACAGACTGACATTTTATTTTACTTTTGTGTGAGCCATGTGAGGGGAAGGGCTGGTAACTTAGACTCCTTCCTCCTCATGGCCCTCACACACATAAGGGCCAGGCTCAGTTTGGCTCCTAAGGCAGAACCAATCATGGTAACAATTTACTGAAAAACATGATGAAGTAAGATCCTTAAAGCTGACAGTCCCTGGTGTTCGGAATTAATTAAAATATATTTTAGTTCATGCAATAGCATGAACTAGACTGCTCTCCCTTCCTCAAAAATACAAAAATAATAGGAGGCAGCTTCCCGTCAGTCAGAGCAAAAGATACTTTATGCCTTTGGACCTCAGTTCCAGGCACCAGCATATTCCAGATTCTACTGTTTTTTGGCCCACGTTACATGGACTCTTTATTGCTTGAGTTAATCTACTGGCTGGATTAAATTCTTGTTTTTAAATCTGAGAGCAAAATGGACAAAGAGAAGTTCAAGAAGAAATTAAGCAAAACATGACACAGAGGTGAAATCTTGTTTTCCACATATAGGGCCAAATGTGAAGTCAGTGGAGTAACTTTGAATGTACAATGGTGGAGCTGGAGGCAGGATTTGGCCCTTGAAGCCGTGGATTACTAGGTTTGGAAGAGAACGCCAGTCACTCCATTGCAGCTTGGCTCTGACAAAATATGACTTCTGGACATAGTCCCAACAAGACGGGAATTATTTCAAACAATAATCGTTTTGTTTGCATAGCATAGGATTTCACTCAGTTATAAATACATCTTTTAAATTAAATTTCCCTTGAAAAACAATGATTTAAGGAACAAAGTGGTTAGTTAAACTCAGGGTATTCTCGGTGAAATCTAGAACTTGGAACGGGGGCCTGTTGGAAGCCCAAACCACTGCTTAGTTTTTGCCGTGACCACAAGAATAGGATGTTCAATCTCAAGCAGAGAGAAGTTGGCCTCATGGTTTCCTTTGCCTTTCCTGTAACAAGACAAAAAATTCACAGGCAGCAATGGCACAAGGTTTTTGTTTTTTTTCTCTCTTTCTCTCCGCTCAGTGAGGACAGGCAAACCATGGCTTTCAAAACACTTCATCTGTGGACCACACACAGCCTGAGGTTAACGCTATTATTGCTCCTTTGTCAGGCCTTTTTTGTCTGCTCTGCCAAACGAATTGCTTGTTTCTTTATTAAATAGGATTCTTTTTCAGTAGCTGTCTCCCTTAACCTCAAAATAAACCCCTTCCCTAGAAGAGAAAGATCAGCTGTGCACTCTTGTCCCCTTGGTGAAATGGCAGAGACAACATTTCACCAAGGGAAGTTATGGAGTGTTCCCTGAACCTCTTAGAAAAGGCAAAGCAAACAAAAACTAAACATATTTTTCCTCTCACTTTGGGGCTGAAGAGTAAGTATATGGTACTCAGGTTGAACTCTGGTTACTCCAACTTCTTTAACTCAATTCAAAAAGACAACTGACCCTTCAGAAAGTACAACTCAAAATAAGACTTTTTTACAAAATATTCATTTCCTCTTAAATTAATACCTATCTATGAGATATAAGAAAGTCTATCTAGAAAGCCTTTCTGCTTTCTGGGATTTTTCAAGGAATGAGCAGGATGGTTATCTAAAAGAAAGATTTCTGCCTATGTGTTCGGAGTAGCTATCACTTAATGTATCTTTGGTCATTGTCAGCATTTCAAAGACTTCAGAAGATTCCCTAAAATATCTACAGGACTATCGTTATCTTCCCTTGTTCGGTTTTCAGTTCACTGCTCTTATATTCATATTGACTCTTCTCATTTTCCTAGGGCTATGAAAAGAAGTTCTGGATCCACAGGTCCAACTTTCTCTTTTTATTCTCTGTACAGTAAATTTCCTTCTGGTGCAGTCTTTTTTTACCCTTCCCTTTGTCTTCCTCTTTTCTCTCACCAGTTTTTTTTTCCTAATTACATATTAACCCCTCACTTGTTCATCTGCCCCATTACGTATTTGATTTCATCTTCACTCTCTGCTGTTTGCCCTCACGATCGGCCAGTGCCTAACTTTCTGCCTCTGCATCACGTAGTGTTCCTGGCTGTGCCGTGCCCTCCGCTTAGAGAGTCCTGTTTGCTCTCACGCTGGGAGCAGAGCACCCTCCGGAACGGTGTGATATGGCTCGGTGTGAACCCCAGAGCTAATGGACCCAGGTATCACCTCTTCTCTCTCCCTATGCTTAATAGCTCTGCCCAGAAGGACTGGGCTAATAAATGCACAGTCATGCTCTAATCAGATCAAGATCTGATTTCTTCTTTCGTTGACGGGCAGGTGACAGTTAAATCTTTCCTTTCAGACTCACTCACGGATGTGGGAAATATTTTGATTTCTTCCATCTGGGATTTGTACTATATGAAAAAGATAATTTCCTATTTTTCAGAGGGTATGCTGTCTGGAAGCGTGGTGTATTCCCAAGAAAGGCTATTTTTGCAGGGGTTTTTCCCCCGGAAAGGACAACCAACATGCTAAATTTAGTTGGAAACGCTCCGATCAAATCCAAACTAAGTCAATTTCTTTAGTTATTCTGGTTAACTATGCTGTGCTTTGAAGCCTGCTCTGTTCTGGGAAGAGGGGAAGGGCGGGCAGCTGTGAAATGAACCTGCTGGCTCTACAGCCAGAGGAAGGGCCACCACCACTGGTCACCACCCCCGTGGGTCCACCCTCTTCTTACTCCTCTACCACTTCTTGTGCTGTCTGTGTTCCTCGCAGAACGGGAGCATTTCTTGGCCGCGCTGATTTGGGAGGCAGAGAGAGAGAGACTCAGCCCCTCACTCCACAGGATGGAGGTGGGCAATTTAGCACCTCTGCTCTTGCATCGGGGCACAGAGGGCTTCCCAGGCTGACCCACGAGGGAATGGCAGGGGAAGTTCACATCTCTGCTTCTCCTCTGGAGCAAGCAGACACACACAGGGCCTACAGAGACAGAGAAACGTTTCTCGGCCCACCTTAAACTGGGGTCACTCAGCACCTTCTACTAGAAAACCCATGAAATTAGACAGAGACAGATTTCTGATGACTTTGAGTAACAGTCAGCTTTTCGAACATACATAATTCAAAGTATACATCATTCCAGATGACATCTGTGTTTAAATAGTAAAGCTCAGTATAATGCATATGCAATAAAACTGTTAGAAACTGGCATCTATGTTTTGCACTGGTATGTATGTGGCAGCACACTATTTTTAAATCAATTTTCCAGAGAAAAAATGAACAGAAAAATGTGGTTTTGTACTGTTAAAGTTTCCCAAGAGAGTGGTCAAATCAGCTGGCTATCACATTGAGAGGATGAGACTACCTCAAGGAGCATCCAGCAGAAGAGTACCTAAAAGAATCGTCCCTTCTCTCCGTTGATGGAGTACATATTGCTGAAGGAAAGGTGACTCACACAGTGGCATCCAAAAACTGCTTTTTTTTTCCCCCCCGGGACAGAATAAACCAAAGCGAACTCCCAAGAACAAAATAATCCATGTGTGTCACTGGGTGATAAGACTTTCCCCCTGCGAGACAAAGGCATGGCAGCTTGTACTGTGGAAGGCACACAGCAAGGCTACTGGCTATGTTAAGACAGTGCTGAACCAAACACGCGGGGAAGGGAACTGTAGTGAGATCTGCACCGAAATATGGACTGTTCTGAACTCGTGCAAAAAAAAAAAAATTAATGTCATAATATGCAACATGAAGTTTCTGTGTGAGGGAAGCTTGTAGTATAGATGTATAGATGCAGAGCAGAAGAGCTGTATGGAATAGTGGGAGTTTCTTCTTTTCAGTTAGTAGCTATGCAGAGGACCACCACAAGAACAACAGGGAAAAAAAAAAAAGCGAGCTTGTTTTTATCACACCCAACTGGAACTCACAGTATATTTCTGGTAAGAACCCAGTTGGTGTTAAAATCCTATTGGAGATTTGGAGATACTGCAGAGATGTCATTTTGACCACCTCAGCAGAACTGTTCGTAGTATAGGAGGTCAGAAGAGAAAGTATGGATCTGAAGGCCAGACCCCTGTTCCTTGAGGGAGGGAGGAAGGAAGTCGGGGGGTTGCGAGCCTGCCGTTAGCACTGCCTGATGCAAACTGCACCCTGCGGATCCCATGGACGGCTTGTAGCTGCTCGGTCCCCGGCAGGAGCACAGCTGGACCCAGCCTTGGGAGCCACCATAAGGACAGGAGGCAGTGGTATCTTCTCTTCTGAAAAGGGAGGCTGGGAAAGCAGCAGGCAGAGAGAATATACCAGAAAGCTTGTTGTGAAAAGCAATTGGCAAACAAAATATTGATCTGTCCCGGTCCTGTGTAGCTGGCTGTGTAGGTGTTTGGGAATTGGCTAACTGGCTGGATGAAAGGAGTTGCTCTCCCTGAGGAGATACAAGCAGAGGAGTTGTAATAGCTGTATGATTTCCTTGATACTGCATGCAAATCATTTCTGTTCAGCAGAGCAAACTGCACCCAGGATATAGTGAACAACAGAACCCAAACTATCATCCCTAGGTATGATCGAGTGCCTGCTGTGAAATCACAGAAGTGTCACCAAAAAGGGCAGGGAGCACTTTTGAGGGGAAGTTTCCCTAACAGGTCTGAAGTAAGCTGTGTCCAGCACTGTCCACGGAAAACACTGGCAGGCACAATCTCCAAGTGTCTCACTGAGCTCATCACAAGCCTCCGCTATCAGCAGCTGACAAGGGGGCAAGTTATGAAATTAAAATGGCATGCTATTCTTTTTGTCGGTCACTGGCACAATGCAACGAATACCTGAGTCAATAAAAACAGACAGCAAGGAGCCATCACCGAATGTGGTAGAAACAAAATTCAAATGAGTTATCCTAAATAAAAGTAGAAGGCAAGCAAAAAGTCACTATGACTAGCTAGCTTGGAATCACGTATGGCCAGCCAAGGAGGACGTTCCAAAGAAACTGGGGAAAAACCGGGAACAGCATGTTCAGCTAGTTTCCCTTACAAAAACTAGAGTTAAAATAAAAACATGACATCTCAAAATGTCTGACAAAAGGCTTGCTTTTCCCACAGGGCCTTGTGAATGTGAATTACAAGAAATTAATGTTGAAAGGAAGAAAACTGGATAATCTGAAACGTGGTGCTGGCAAATATCCTTGTGTGCCTTCTGGTTAGAAAAAAAGAGCAGCACTGATGTTAGCAACACTGCTAGAAAAAGGTAGACTCTGTTTCCAGACCTGAGCAGCCACAGACATATACTTTGATTGTATCAGCCATAGCAATGGAAATAACTATAAAAAGCTTATCATAGCAAGGTGGGAGGGGACAACCAGTAGAAAAGTGAAAGCAATTCATTTGATAAAGGTTATTATCAGAAATCTTTGAGCAGCTCACATAGCAAAGTACTACAGAAAGAGCATAAAGAAAGTCTGAGGGATACAAAAAGAAAAATAATCCCTTATGAAAAATATATTTGAATGTCAACATAGAGACTACAATGAATTTCCAGTTATTAGAAAGGAAGGTATTATATTAATCACAATATTTTATTACCAGACTCATCTCAGGTTGACATGTAAGCAAGGGTCATGCCATAAAGAGAAGTACATCGGAGTAAGGGCTGTCAAATTTACATCAAGTGTGTTACATTAATTTTTATAATTTTAGACAGATTTTATAAATTTTTTTCCCCTTCATTAGCCAGTTAATCTAACAAAGTTTGCTTAACAATGTTAGCTTTCATTTATATGGATGGTCTTGTAGGATCTGAGGGATCTGCTTAGTAGTATTTTGTGTAACAGTCACTCTGCAGTCTGGTAACTGCTGGCAATCTCAAAATGTATAGATCTGTGTAAGCAAACTGAATATATGTAAGTGAGTATATTCTTAGTGGATAAAAGTTCTTGGCAACCATCAAGTAAAGGGAAATGTACTGGCTCTAAAAATTGATGAGGCTAGCATTTTTTAATTTCTCACTTCTTAGAGATCCTTTCCAAAGAACTAAGTACATCTTTTCCAAGCAGTGGAATGCAGCTTAAAATGCAGTGTTGCAATAAGTGTCTATCTAGTCCGGGAAAACAGGTTATGTTTTTAGACGTATTAGCAAAAACCATAGTGATTAACCCATTTTTAAATATTGTTTAGCCTCCTGCATGAATAATGAGAGGAACAAATTTAAAGTATTAGGCCTATGAATAGCTAACATATTTTCTAAAGCCCTGACTGTAAGGGGAGCTGAATTTTACCTTAAAACACATTAAAACAGGTACGGATGCATTAAAAAAATATTTTTCTTTCTGTCTCCAGATAAAGTTGTCACAGCTGGCATTGTTTCATCAGTGCTGAATTGTAATTCTTGTGACAATATTGTGACACAAATCCCAAAATGTAGACATTTCTGTATCCCATGGAGTTTTTAATCTGAAAGACAAAACAGATAACCCAGGATACAACAAAGGATTAATTCGGAAAATTCCAAATTTGTTTGTGCTTCTCCCTCCTCCCTTTCTTTGGCTTGATGGTGGTCTGCAGTCCTCTCAACCCGTATCTCCTACTGATGCTAATGCAGTGGTGATTGACTCCTCCTGTAATGGCAGGAAATCAACCTCAAAGGGCTTCCAGTTTGCACCGTGTAGAACTGGCTTTGTCACTATGAAAAGATGAGTTTACTGGAAGGCAAAATCCTAAATTAAACAAACAATAATGCTTGTGATTAAGAAATCTTGATATAACTTTTGCAGTGCAGAAGTATAATCAGTATATCAACCACATCTGGAAGGTGCTTCGGTTTATTCAGGAGGAGACACTGGAATGTGAATGCGGGCTAGGTTGGGCCATTATAAACTTGAAGAATGTAGGTCAGGCACATTGCAAATCTGTTATCACATCTTTTTTCCAGAAACAAGATGAGAACATTTCAAAAATAAAAGCCAAACAAATCCTTAGGGTCAATTATTGATGTTACGCCATGGTTGAATTTGACTCAAAGATCGAAGTCCATCATTTACTGTAAATGATCTTTTATTTATGTAGTTAGGTGTTGATCAGTATTTCACTTCTGATGTCTTTATCAGTAGTTTCTTATTTTCCTTAATCCTCTCCCTTCTGCACTGCATATCGCTAGCAGAAATTATCTTCTAAAAAAATCTGTTTTCTCTGAATGTAACAAAGGTTGGAAGTAGAGAAATGGTGGACAATCCTGATTGCTGATGCTGTAACAGTGTCTAGAAATGGAGGCTCTTAGGTAGAAACGCGTAATGGTATTTCCATAGATAATTGCTATTTTTCACGAGTTTGTCTTGGTGATTCCTTGAGCAGGACCCTTCTCTCTGGCCCTTCCCGCAGTCAGGTACACTTTCAGCAGAAGTGAAATTAAAGTTCTTTCTTTCCCAGAGCACAGATGGTAATTTTCCTCCCAGACCTCATCTCTGAAGTTGTTAGGCAGATGGGAATGGACCAGTTGGATATCTTTTGATAATTATATTATAGTTATATCATTCTAGCCTGTTTTCTGCTCTCAGTGGGTATGCCAAGGAGTTAAGAAGCTAAAGTCCCCTACAGACCCATGAGACAGAAAGAGATCTCACTGATCCTTCCATTCACAGTTCATGGTGCTGCTTCTCAGGTCTCTCATCCCAGCCTCATCAAGCTTGGACATTCCCTTCAGTATTACCTCTCTCAGAGTAGAAGTCCTAAGGATGACAAGACTGGTTCTTGTCCAGCATCTAAGAGTGGTGTGAGTGACAACAGCCACTGAGAGATGTCAATTCTCCAGAACATTTACTTGCAGATTTGTGGGCGGATTTGTGAGGCCCAAATCACCAGGGCGTTGTGCAGATTCAAGGAACCAGTTTCTCCTAAAGGACCAACCAGTAACACCAAGTCTGCTGAACCAAGAGGTTATGTACCCCCAAATTTCTGCAGGCTCCAGAATCACAGGAATTACAGGTGTGCAAGCCTGAGTCCTCTGGTTCCCTATCGAAAGCTTGACTTTCTTGTTGTGCAGAAATGGATAATGAGGTGTAATTTTAGTTTAGTGAAAATTTTGTGTGCCGATAGCTTTTGTCCTGTATTTTTCCTTTTCCCCACATGGTAAACATTGCAGTAATAATTATAGCAGTAGAGTGGATATTAGTCTTGTCTGCAAAGTGTTTAAGCACTGAAAAATATACCTGAGACATTAGGAAGTAAAAGAGGGTGTAGTCTATTTTAAAAGGCAGTTATCCAGTTCCAGGTGGTTGGAGGGCAAGATCAGAGCATTCATTCATGATGTGGGTGGTCTGGACTGAGAGTTGAACTCTGTGCAAGGGAGTGGACTGCACACTGGGAGAAAGAAAGGTTGAATTTATTACTTTTTTACTTTATTCTCTTAAGTAGAAGTTATTCATGGAATATCCGTACAGGCAAAGTTGTTGGTAGAGCTGGCAGTACTTAGTTTTAATTTACTAAAGATATTTAAGAAGACCTTGGGAAAAAAAAAAGAGGAAATTAATTTTCAAATTAAAAGTGGCTGTGGGGTAAGTGCTCGGCTCTAAAACAATTCTGAATTTTGGAAAATCTGGATCCAAATCTCTTGGGCCATGGCAAGCTCTATTTCTTTTTAAAAATCTTTATTTTATATCCCCAGGGGTCTCCCCGTGCTCGTTTCATATATAAACCATAAGGGCTTCTTTAGGAGGGGCAGGGTAGGTGTCTTCCTCTGGCGATAGCATAACAGGACCCCCACCATAAAGGGGGTTTTGGAAGTGCTACAGTGGTGTAAATTAGCAAAATCGACTTTCTGGCCAATAGGTATGGATTCCAATCCATTACTCATAGGCAAAAGACTCCATATTACCAGTTTTACAAGGAGAGCTTTTTCAACCACATTTTAATCTGGTAGGCACTTGTCTGTCAGATAGAGGAAATGCTTTTTTTGTTTTAATTAAAAAAAGAAAAATTGTACTTCTGCACTCCATGGAACATTTACGCCTGAGTTTGTGATGCACTGAAGATGGGAGCAGGTGCATGACTTCTGCAGCACTGCTGGGAAACACTGGACCAAAGCCTCAGTCAAGATCACTGAAAAAAGACCTATTATTAGTGGCACCAATCCCATGTATGACAGCACAAAGTTTGGCCCATTATACTTTCAAGGTCATTAAAGCAAGGTCACTAAAGACAGCAAATAGAGAAAACGGAGAAAAAAATATTCTAGAGCCGCTCGATTGGAGCAAGTGAATAAGGAAGCAACTTTACCATCCATTTTGCATGTAATATACCCTTTCAAAGTCACCTATAATTGCTCTAAAAGGTTTAACTTACTTGAGGCAAGTTTAAGGTTGGAATTTTGTTTAGAAAAATAGAAATTAATGTTTCCTAAATTCCTGGAAAAACAGTATGTTCGAGTGTGTTCTATTTAGCTCTGGTTATGAGCTATTCCCAAACAAAATTATAGAGGGACCAGAGAGGATGTGGAGTCTCCATCCCTGGAGATATCAAACCCATGGGCATGGACCCGGGCAACCTGCCCTGGTTCGCCCTGCTTTGAGCAGGGGGTTGGAGAAAACCACCTCCAGAGGTGACTGCCAGCCTCAGCAGTTCTGTGATCCTGGGAGTGTATCCCGTCCTGTTTTAAACAGTATCTGGAGAACATTTCTTCCTAGGACTCTTGAGTGGTTTAGAACTGCACCCAGCCAGGAGTTTAATTCTGTTAACCGTTGGTTGTGGGTTAACCCCAGTGGGCAGCTGAGCCCCACACAGCCCCTCGCTCACCCCTCCCCAGGCAGGACCGGGGGGAGAGTGGGAAGGGCAAAAGTGAGAAAACTCGTGGGTTGAGATAAAGACAGTTTAATAAGTAAAGCAAAAGCTGTACGTGCAAGCGAAGCAAAATAAGAAACTAATTCACTACTTCCCACCAGCAGGCAGGTGTTCAGCCATCCCCAGGAAAGCAGGGCTCCATCACGCGTAACGGTTACTTGGGAAGACAAACGCCTTGTGCCCAAAGTCCCCTCTTCCTCCTCCTTTCCCCCAGGTTTTATTGCTGAGCACAGCATCCTGTGTTCCAGCTGTGCCCCCTCCCAGCTCCCAGTGCCCCCCCAGCCTACTCACTGGTGGGGCAGCATGAGAAACAGAAAACCTAAATGCTGTGCAAGCACTGCTCAGCAATAGCTAAAACATGGGTGTGTTATCAACACTGTTTTGGCCACAAATCCAAAACATAGCACCATAAAAGCTACCACAAAGAAAATTAACTCTGTCCCAGCCACAACCAGTATACCAGTTCTTTTTATTACCATAGTGCTTATTTTCCTCAGCTATCTCCTATGGTCACTTTACATTCAGTCAGCCAAACCAGTATTTTATAGTTATTCCAGCATTTTTACTTTGTTTAAACAGCAATTCCAACAAGCTAGTTCCGTGATTTTTTTAAAAAAGAATTTCTTTCAGTGCATCGGATACATTCAGCAACTCTGTAGTTGTAAAAGTCTTTGCGAAAAGAAACCCCGTAGCCGACTGGCGTCACACGTAACAGCTCCAGCAAGAGGAGCTCTTAGCTACTGGCTCATTTCCATTCTCCTTTGCATCCCTATAAATCAGAAGTCAGTTATTTCAGATTCAAAGGGTGTAAGTGGGAACTGAAACCGGGTTTAGGCTTCCCTGCTTTGCACTGGTATCAGACTGTTGTGCTGCGGGCAGCCACGAGCTACCAGATGTCCCAAAGCCACATCGCCTGCAGCTTTCTAAAGCCCTTGTAGCTTACAAACTCACAGCGGTCACCTGGAGGGAAGAGATCTGTGCCGCACACATTTTTTTACTCATTATGCTAACTAGAAGTAGTATTGATTAAAAAAAAGAAAAAAAATTAGAAGGTGCTCAATGGAGAACAGAGAAAAGGCAATTGGGACAGGCTCGGCAATGAACTGAAGCGGAAAAACAAACATTAACATGAGAGACTATTAGCTATCGCATGTAGCAGTGAAAGGCTGTTGGATAGCTGAAGGTAACCCAAACACCCCGAAGAGAGAAATCTAGCAATTACCAGCCTCCTCCTGTGGTTTATTGCCTGATGTATAATGTCCTGAATACATTAGATATTACAGGCTCATTCATCACAAATGCGCTTTAATGGAACCAAAGGTCAGGGGCAAAATTAATGCTGGGGAGAAGGAACAGCCTAAGTGTGTGTGGAAGGGGGGAGATGGTTATTTCTATTTTAGCTTAAGTTAAAAGATTGCTGTGTATTTGTGTATGCAAAGCTTTTCACTAATAGCTACTGAAAGGCCACAAAAGCAAGCAAAGAGTACAGAATTGCTGGGCTTATGAGCATACAGATGACAGCTATTATAAAGCTCAATTAAAAAATCCTAGATATACTAGGTAAACATTAAAAGATGGTTTTAAACTAACAAAAACAAAAAATAAAGATGCTAAAAGGCACAATGCATCCCAGTTGTGAGAATGCTGTAATACTTAGCCACAAAAAAGGGGACTTAAGCATGCAATAGGAGTTTTATCCCGAGCTATTTCATTTTGGTTTGCCAATTTAATTCAGATTTTTAATGTACCTGTCTGACAATCTCAAGAAAATTGTATGTAGAAGAGTTAGCAAGTGACTCTCTTGCAATTGGGACTTTATGAGATGTCAGAGAAATAAATGTGGCAAAGACTTCAGAGATCACTAGGGTCTCCAGTTGAGTCACTGAAAAAACTGTAAGCAAATACTATGGGAACCAATAAAGTCCCATTAGAGGCTGTATCCACATTTCTAACTTGCTCTGCATGCAAAAGCAGCTCAGAAAAAAAAATCCATATTTATGAAATCTGAATTCACTTCAGAATATTTTAATAACAATAATAGCTTGATTAAGATCTAAGTGAAAATATGAAGCTCTAAAATGAGTTCTTTTAATAGTACATAATTTTCCCTTTTGAAGCTTTGCCTAGAAAGGAGTTAATCCTCATGGACTAAAGAACACAATACACATAGGAAAGACCTTTTGAATGGTTATTCATTTCTGTAATGTTAATGACACACAAGCAATTGTGCAGGCCCCATCCACACAATTAAGATGGCAAAATCAAGCTCTCCTAAACCCAGGTATTGCCAAAACTTAGATTGCCTACACAACTGCTGTTCAGCCCCCTTCCACGCAAGCTTTGTGATAACATCATTAGTTTTATGGGTAAAAACTATTTTTTTACACTGGAGTCTGCCTTTAAGTACAGAATTGACTGTTTAAAGAGCTCGATAGCTGTAAGATATTTAGTCTTCACAATTCACCTAGTGACCTACTTATTACCCATCCAAAGCCTACATAGAACCTTTAATTTCTGCATGTGAAGGGAAGCTGCAGGAAAGATAATGATGAGATCATGCCACTGAAGAAGGTACCATAATGCACACAACACAAGAAGACTAAATTAGGGATGCTCACAACAACCTCAAGAGTTGCGTTGTCAAGCATTTCAGCACTTCCTAAATATATTTCATCTAATGATCTGATTTCTGAATCTTATTTCCTGGGGTTTTTTTATGTCTGAAGACCCAGTAATAAGCCACCATCAAGAACGGGTCTGAATTCTGCTATGCACTACTGCCATATAATTGAACAAGTATAATTAATAACAGGAGAAGATTTATGATAGGGGTTATTCTTCCCCCAACATATATCCTGTGTCGAAGTGATGAAGTAGAAGAAATTGCCAAGGATATCCAGCCTGACTCTCTCTACCCATGTCCCTCGAGAAGATGTGTGTTCCCACAGCTCCTAGCTGACTAGGTCTGGCCTGGGAGCACAACTTCCAAAAAGGCTAAGCTGAACCAAAGTTTCACAACCACTGAAAGGAGAATTTGCTCTCCTCTCCATCCCAATCCCTTCTCCTCCGTCCTCCTGCTTGCACAATGCTACTTCTTTCCTTGCGCTGGCTGTCCCGCTTGCTGGATCTTCCCTTGAACCAAATCAGCTTGTTCACTGTTGGAGTTCTTGTTGTAGCAGTAGTTTTCTGCACATGGCACAGCATGAAGGTGCCAGTGTTGGCACGAACTGAACTGGTGGAGGAGTACAGCCAGGAGTGGAAAGAAGGGGAGAGGCAGCAGCAGACCTTCCTCTTTCTCAGCCGTGAGCTGTTCAGTCAGGTCATCCTCGCTGGTTAACCTGGAGCCTCTGATTCTGCCATTCTACCAAGGGTGCAAGAGGCAGAGTTTTAAGTAGAGCGTAAACAAGTGTGCCCCTCAGCCACACCTGAGCAGAACGGTGTGAAGGGCAGAAGAGACACTCCTCTGGCTCCAAGGTGCTCTCTCTGCTCAAGTTTCAGTGGCTTCCCATACACAAAGGAAGAACTACAGCTTTCCCAGATAGGTCAAAAGACATTTTTACAGTGGGAAGCATTTGGCAATCCAAATGTAGGGTTGCTCCCTGCTAGTCCTATAATGTCTTGCCCAGACGGCAGTCTTTCGTTCAGCCCCCTACAGCACAACGCAGAGCTCTGCGAAGCCTTAAGAAGTTCCATTTCCACGAGGTCTGTGGCACCTAGCTAAACTGATGACACTGTATTGACGTCACAAACTCAGTCAAGACTGCCTCTGACATCAATGTATGACAGCACCTCAGGAAGTACCATCTTCTGAAATAACAAATTGCAGCTCACAGTTTCCAGGAGATTTCTATGTCCCCAACTCCGAGTGTGAAAAGGATGAATAGGTCTTTCATTTCTATCACACAGGTGTCTAAACATCCAGCCTCTGATGGGTACCTCGCAATTAGATCAGGGCCTGGTGTAAAGCTGTGTTGGATTCTGTTTTGGCTGTCCCCCTGATGGGCAATGGGGGCAAATTATTTCACCTCCCTTTGCCTCACACCTGCCTGCTTCAGAAGGTGGTGTTGCAAAGTGCTGTTCATTCATACCTGTGATGGGAGTTTATATTTCTATACATTTACATCTTTGGATTTCAGGCAATGACTTGTGCGAGACATGATATTATCTCATCACTGGTGTCACACAAGCTCGTATTTATAGGGATTTGTTTCTTGGCCATCTCAGAAGGAAATGATCTCATTACAGACTAATATAGTAGGATCATTATTATGTTAGCTGCCCAAGCCTTCTCATTATAAGACCCCTTTCTGCATGGCCTGTAATTTTGCAGTTTTAACTCTTTGACCTGATTTCCTTCATCCCATGAGGCTTCTTCAGTCTTTTTTTTAAATAAAATTTTCTGCCAAAAACTATACTAATTTCCAAGAATGCAGCTGAAGAGAGAGATGCTATTTTCCTGACGCTAAATCTTCCATATGAAAACTCTAGCCTACATGTAGCTTTGAGCAGGGACTAGAAATTTGGGGGGAGGGGGGAGTTAAGGGATTGTCCTTTGAGAATGAAATGAAATTTAGTGATGTAGCAAATACCTGGAAAAACTGCAGTGTGCACATGTTCAGTAGAGACTTGCTAGAACTTCGCAATGTAACTCTTCAGAGATGCTGTCTGCAACGAGCATACTAGACTTCCTAAGGCTTTTCTGTGGCAGGAAGGTTTATAACCTAGTACCACTAATAATTGCTCCTTCAGATCAAGTTGCAGGTCTGTACAGCAGATTAAAGTTTCTAGCCTGCCGATAAATCCTGTTATTGTTGGTACAATGACACAGTTGAATTTTCCTTGTTTGCATCTTTCATAAGCTTAAGAGATTTGGCATAAAAACTCTCCTTTAAAAAAAATACAGTATAAAAACCATGCAAAGTGAGTATTATTATCCTCATTATACAGATTTGCATCTGAGATATGTGAAGTTTAAAGCCAAATGTATCCATTGGTTTTTGGGTATCCAGCCAAGAAGTAAAATTTGATTTTTTTTTTTCTTTACTTTTCTGAGCACATGGCTTGACACAGATGTAGCTGTGTCTTCTCAGACTCCTGCAAATCTGTTTCAGGTCTCAAAGAATAGGGAAAGTACAAGATAAAGACTACCTGCGAAAAACATGGGCAAAAAAGTGATCTCACACAGCCCATATCTGAACTTGCATTACATGGGGAAGTACAGCTAAGACGGGAAAAGGACTTCCTGACCAAGGACTGACTTACAGTAATATCATTTTAACATGGTATTTCTATAAAGTTACCCACCAAGATTAAACTTTACATGATGTAAATAGGCATATTCATTTCCCAAAAAGTTTTTGGTCAGACCTATTTCAATACCAGCTTAGTCCTTCTGTGGTTTTCTCTCTTGTTTGTGTATATGAACAAAAAGAATATGAAATTATTAGTATATTTTCTCTTGAAAAAGTATAACCACTGTTTGCACAATAATTATGGCAAATATATGTATAGCAAAGATGTCACATAGATACAAAGACAATAATGATTTCATTATGAGATTAAACCTTTCATTGTGATGTATTATACAACAATACCTTTTATTTCAGGAAAACTGAAGTCTAGCTACAGTAATCACTATCACACTGTGAACTCAGGCACTGGAAAAAGTTGATGACAACTAGATGTAGTGTTAGTCACACAGTATTAAAAAATAAGCGGAGGAAATAAAATACATAATATTTTCTTTAAAACTGTTGAGCCATTCTAACAAACACACAGAACCACTTGTAATTAAGATAAACACAACATCCTCTTAGCACTGCTGTGTGTACAGCTCTTTCAAACAGCACATATGGTTTGTACTTTAATCAAATGGGCTTAGACCCTTTTCTCCTAATGAACGATTGTATGTGTTGTAGTTGGGAAGCAAAACAAGACTAAGTTAAATACACTCTGGCTGCCTTAACTCAGGATTTCCTTGTATTTATGGATTTATATTAAATCCCTAAGGTTATTTTAAAATTGTTTTCAGTGTTATTTTATCATTAATCTTATTATCATCCAAAAAAACTGGCTGCAAATGATTGCTTTGAGGATTGGCAAACACATTTGTACAGCTTGAAACAATTTATTGAAAACATGTTGCTTACATAAGAGAACATGCTGTCTGTAATTGCTGTTGGTAAGAAATGTTCATTTCTTGAATTTCCATTCTATTTATGGACTCTGAAGACAGAAGAAATACAATTTAAAGTGCCCCTACAGGTTGCGTACCTTTTTGCAATCACCTTATTTTAACCTCAAGAGAAGGGATCTTCATTGTCTAGCCACGACTTTGCAATGGGCTCCTCAGTAGTGGCATACAGCAGCACACAAGCCAAGGTAACATGCCTTTTCAAAATATTTGATCTTTTCTCCAAAGGAGAAACCTGTAACCAGCCATGTTGTAAACTAGTGAACATTGGTTTAATAATGAGAAGGATTTTAGTAGCAGTTCAAAAGAACAATCATTTTCAGCCAAATGTACTTCTGTGGGCATAGTAGGTACAACAAATAAAGATTTACGGTAATGCATTTCCTTACTTTTTTCCCCCCATATAGTTGCCATCTCTATAATACTTCAGTCACTCGTACATTTACATAACTCCCTAAGACGAAATATAATTATCTTCGCTATTTTATAGCTGGTGAAAATGAGGTACAGCCAGAGTTACACAGAGCATACCCAGAAGAGCAAAAGTATGAACCCCCCCTGAACAGTGAGTCCCAGTTCAAACAAGACGAAATTTCCTCTTTCCCGTGTGCCAGGTAAGCTCTAGGGGCCAGATCTAGTCACTGACAATTATTAGCATGCGAGCTCCACGCTTCCCCCCACCAGCACACTGGGCGACCCCCTCCGCTCTCTGGGGCACACGGTGGGTGTCCTGCCGGGGGGACGGTCTAGGACTTTCCCCGATCGCCAGCTAAGGTAGCAAAACGAACTGCTCTGTCCGTTCTAGATTTTTAAAAATAAATCTTCACTTTCCAGAAAACAGCTTATTTCAGATGCCATTTTTAACTGATACCCGATTCTTAGTAATTTATATTGCCCTTTATGAAGGTTTTAAGACAGTTATGTGATTTTCTTCTGCAGTTGTAAATTCTGTTACTTCTGCTGTCTATGTAAGCAGCAAACAGTGGTTTTTCCCCTCTTTCTGCTTTCCTGGTCTTCCACTGATCAAGTACCTTGTCATCTGCTTTTCCTAAGAACACAGAAGCCCAGAGTTTTTCATCATGAATGGTTTCTTATGCTTTCATTAACTTGGGAAGGGGAAGAAAGGAATATAAGGAAACTCTGGAGTTTGCAATGTGCACAAGTATCATAAAATCCCAAAGCTTTTAACAGAAGTTCAGCCCTTAGAGTATCTTCCAGAGGAACAAAAGAAATCTATTGACTTGCAATGGCAAAATTTTGCTACAACACTTCTAGGTCAAGATTTTTTAAAATGTAATCTCAATTTCTGTAAGTCCATCTACCTGGTTAGATATGAAGTTCTGCCTGCATATCTGTCTGCACTTAAATTTCATACAGGAACAAATGTAAATCCTTTCTCTAGACTGAAGAGAGGGGGAAGGAGCTGGCTTGCTCAGAAACTCAGCTAGAATGCAACATTTCTAGCTTGCTTCCCCATGCGGTCACTTGTTGCAAGTTCACAAAGGCCGGACCCAAAAGCCCAGCAGTCCAACTTGACTCTCCTATATTAATTATTTTTTTTTTTAACATCCAGTTTTGAATGAGGAGAGTGACATATGTGCTTAGGCATTCAGAATAGCTTCCTTTTAAAATTAAATATAGCTGTCTTTTAAAAAATTGAACTTTGGAAACACACTAGATTCCCCCAACCACAAGTATGCATAACTTACAATCACAGCCAGACTTCAAAGATCCTGCCTTTACACCCACACCAGGGTCTTTTTTATTGCAATTCTTTTCAAATAACTAATTGCCTGCTAAGTGTTAAATAAGCAATTTACATTTTCCCCTTTATTCTTCATGGGGCAGTTGACATAATGCTGAGAGCACAACTACCAGCTTTAACAGACAGCAACACAATTTTGGTCAGGTCACTCCATCCCAGTTTCCCAGGGATATGAGGCGTGTATAATGACTTCTCTCCTGTTTCATCGTGCTGAAAAGGTTAGTTGAGTAACTTTTACCATGTTCTACTTAAGGTCTAATTCAGCATCTCCTATCAAGTAATTGTTCCTTGCTTAGATTGATCGCTGACAGTTTAGCAATGGTTTTGCCAGTGCTCTGACTCTACAAAGCTGAGGTTTTGTACAGAAACTGCACAACCACTGGCAAAAATTGTGCAGCTCGACTTGCACATCGGCTTACGTGTCACTTCTGGTTCCCTGGTAAGACGCAAGCGCCTGTATGTTTGCCTGCCTGAGTGCCTTGAAAGGAAAGTCAGCTTTTTGGAGTTGTATTTGTACTCTGCTGGAGTCTCCTTTCTTCCCGTCCCGAGCAGCACGCCTCTTTCCAGAGCTGCTGCCAAGGGAGGGGACCGTGCCGTCCCAGGCACCTCCTGTCACCGTGCTCTGAAATGATGCTGAGTTAAACACTATGGGTGCCACAGCTTAGCATACAGATTGATCCAGACAGGTAACAGATTTCTGAAAGACAACACCGAGTTTGTATTTCTGGCACTTTTTTCCCTGCCTAGTCTCTTCTATTGAACTTCTCACTAAAAAAGAATCCAAAAAACTATTATGGAAACCTAAGAAAACCGTCAGCCATTTGTTATTAAGTTACTCATCTAAAGACAGTAAGAGACAGATTACGATAAAAAGATCATCAAAAAGTGAATGTTTACTGGCGCTCTCAGTAGATCATGCTTACCTTGAGATAATCCAAGAGCATTTTCTTATTTATTGAGTAACTTTTAAAGATCAGTGGTCAGGTTTTCACAAACTATAAGATGTTACGTCAGGATCAACGGCCTGCTTTTTATTTAGACACAAATTACTTTGCAGCATATTTTTGTTCAGCAATATATAAACTAGTTGCACAAAAACAACTGATCCCAATTACTGCCAGGTAAGTAGAGAGTTTACTTTCTAATCACCTCGTTAGGTCAGCACTCTTCACTGACATACAATTACATTGATATGGACACTAAAATAGTTCACCTAGATTCTTCTTTAAGGTCAAGCCTGGAAACTTATGGTAGCTGTTTCAGTTTCTATAAGCTTTAGATCTTCTCAGAAAGCCACTGGCCCGTCCCTCCTTCCACTGGCTGTGGAGGAAGCCTGGGGAATCTGACCTCCTCCATCAGTGGTCTAAATTAGGCAAAGTGAGTATTTTTATTCTCTTCATATTCCCAATTTCTGTTTCATGGTTACAGTAACTTAAAGCTCCTGTACGAAGCCTATCTGTTTGTATAAATGCTCAAAATAAAAAGAAACTGAGCCAATTATGTCCTCTTGACCGAAGGTTATTTTAATCTGCATTAAGCACTCCCCCAAGTTATTTTATAAAGTGTTTTAAAATAGGCATATTTTGTAAGTTTTATAAGTTTACCTTATTTTCTTAAAATATTATGGTTTTGTTGTTTATTTTTAATTCTTCCTGACTTCTGTATGTATATCCAGGGGTGTACAATTATCATGGGCAACCTTCCCAAAGTGTTATGCAAGGTGATTTGGGATTCTGCTCCAGGAGCTTCATCCATGTATCTAACTATCTTCTTTCTCAACAGTTAATTCCTTCCTTCTCCTATCTGATCCGTGCCAAGTCCCCTTTCTCCTTTCCCTGGGAGCCCGTGTTAACTCAGTCCCCACACCAAGTTTGCAATATAAGGATCCACTGCTGTTAGCTTTATTCCTCTCATGGGTACAGTTGTCTTGCTTAGATTTTATACTTTGTATGCCTTTTATGCATATAAATTTTATGTATCATACCGAGATGTTTATTCTCACCTTCTCCCACAATAGTCCAACAAAAGGAAATGACAAGTCCAGAAAGATATCATACTTGGCACACCGTTTCTAAAAATGCTGTTAGAAGCTCAGATAGGGGCAAGGGCGCACATGTAGAATAAAAGCCAACTACGCTGAAGGGCGTACCAGTCCTCCGGGTAGATCCTAGGAAGGGACTGAGCACCAAAACAGCTAGGCTTTCCCGGGCTGAATGCAGTAAAGCATTTCAATCCAACCCCAAGCAAGCAATCCAAGCATTTCTACTACCTAGATAGCTGACAGGCAGGCAGACTGAAGCGTTCAAGGAAAGGAAACACCTTAAATAGACTGAAATGCTCAAGTATTTTTGCTGAATAACAAGTACTGCCTGTAGGACGCTGTCCTTACCAGCAGCTCTGGCTTGGTTTTGGTTACCGTATAAAGAATCTCCCAGGGCTCAGTACAGTTTCAGGAACTCACATGCTATACAAACGCGCAGTCTCCTTCCCTGAAGCCACGTCACCAGGCACAAGAGATGAGCAGCCCAAAAATAATATTTTGGAAAGAGCATTGCCAATCCACCCTTCACGTGAACAGTTTTCTCACTGGCTTGCCTTGAGGTATTAAAAGTTATGATACGAAAGCCCTCCAGGCAATCTTTCCCTCCTGGTATTGTTAGCTTGTATTTTTACTAGTTTTAGTCTGCTGTGACGACCTCTATCACTTACCAGAGTTTTGGTTTTGATTAGTGCATTTAGCCATCTTATTCCTGGGTTACAGCTTTTTCTAAATCTGCATTTTTCTTCTTGCACCCATTCAGAACAGGCTATGCTATTTCTTCTACTCTATTTTCTCCACCTAAAACGTATCTGTTTGGCAAAAAATATTTCCCTTCCTCATGTCAATCATTTCTAACTGTGTGCTTCCTCTTTTGTTTGTTGTTTCCATAAGGCATGGTCCAGAGAAGAAATGCTGCTTCCTGTTCGCAGAAAAAAAACCCAACAAAACAAAACCCAAACCCGCCGTTTTTCCTCCTTCTCCTCATGCCCTGCTAGCCACCAGACCACAAGGCCATTTTCCGTTCGTCTGCTGACAACCGTGAAAAATGCCTCCTTGTGCATTTGGTAGCAGGCAGCACTCGTGCTCCTGCTCCAGAGGGAAATCCTGCACTAGGTGTGGGGACCCTCCTGTAGCAGCTACCGCACACTCGTGGAGGAAAGCTGGGAGGCTGAGGGCACTAGCTGAGGCCGAGGGCACTAGCTGAGGCCATAGAGTACTTTTTGCAAAGGAGGAGTAAAGCCATCATCATCTCTATGCTTTTAACAGAGCACACCCTGAGAAACACATTAAATGTTAGACCTGGTTGGGTAGGTGAAAGTACCTCAGATCAGAGTCGAAGATCAAGGCTGCAGCTTCAGGCAGACATACTGGAACAGGTATGTGGAGGAAGAGTGTGTGTTACCCATGAGTCGGTGAGCTAAAATAACCCTCAGCTCCAGTGGTGGCGAGTGGGAAGAGGACTGCTGAATTCACAGCACCAGGAAAAATGTAACTGCTGGGACACCAAGTGCAAAGCAAGACCATACAGTAATGTTAGAGACAAGTATTCATCTTTAAACTGCAGAATTCCCTTAGTCTGAAAACATCCAGAAAAACCGTAATCCACCGCCATTTGGCACAGTAAGACCCAAGTGACCCAGGATGCCAAGCTTTCCCAGAGCACCTCAGACTGCCCGCATGCAGCCTTTTAATGCTATATGAGCATCACAAACTCATGTCCTTTCAAACTAATACTACTGGCGGTACAAGTCTGGTATATCCTTACTCTTTAAAAAAAAATAACCAAAGTACCGTAAGAGGAGGAGGGAGAAAGAGCTTTATTACATGTGAACACAGATCAAAACAATTTTCTATGCCTATAGGGGTTTGAGAAAAAATACAACAAAACATAACTTTCAATGAGATGTAATTGATGAATGATTTATGGGCTATTTGTGTAGAAGTACTAAGCATGATAAAGTTTCATCTTGATAAATCAGCTCAGATTCCACTAGTGCCATTAATAAATCAAGAGCAGCTCAGCTCCATTCTTAATGTTATTATTATGGTGCCTTCTGTCTGCTAATGCAAGTTTTAACATCTTCTTCACACATTAGTATGAGACAAAGATACATATATCTCCTTAGTGAATTAATTAGATAGCAGGATTTTGCATCCTTCATTTAACAGGCAGGACATCTCCCCGCTATCTTCCTCGCACTCCTTTAGCTTTCTGAAAGGGACGTCTACAACACATGGAAGGACAAGTATATAACACTGATAAAACTGAGCCAAATTAACATGCCGGCCCTTCTAGAAATGGAAGGCTTCCCTCTCTCCTTCTGCAATACCCTCTTCTCAAGCCATTCCTTTCACTCCCCAGCTGTGCAGGTCACCTCCTCCCTTGTGCTGACACCAGCACTTGCCCAATTGCAAAGTAGGTTGATGCAATTTACTATCCCAGCAGAACTTAAAAAAACCCCAACAAAAAACAACAACAAAAAACCCAACACCCCACCCCACACTGTTTTGAAAGCAAGCCAGAATATCTGTGGGAACATTCAGCAGAACAGAAAGGCATTTAAGTGCTTTAAATTGATTTAAATGCAGTCATGAACAGCAAAGCCAGCTCAAGGTAAGAGGAGAGGACAGGATGATCTCGCTCCCTTCTGATAGCTGCCAGTTGCTTATTTGGCTCATCCACCTATGAAAGTTTATCTTAAGACTCTAGGACACATTTGTGGGCTTAAGAATCATTAAAACTATCAGTTAGTCTGATTTCTAATTTGAGTTAGTCTAATTAGTTCCTACACACAAGTAATTCTCCACACGTCTTTGCTGTGCTGGTCAATGCTCATCTGCAGAAAGGGTTGGGCATTGTATTATGTTTAATATCTATTACACGTCTTAAAAACATTAAACTTCTACTTGTAATGTGAAACAGCTTTAAGATGACACAAGAATTAAATTTTTTTCATAATGAGTTGATGAGCTTACGTCTTCTGAAACACAAGTGGGTTCTGGTCAGCATGCAAACCCACTCCTTACAGCTTATTTCTAAGGATGTGTGACAGAGAGACAGGGTACAGATAAAGACTGAGGAGAAATAGCTTCTACAGACTCTTAGCGATCATTTGGAAGAGAACGGGGACTGAGGAACATACCAAAAGATACACTGTGGAATTTAAAAATCTTAATACAAGTACTGGCATGCTAGTCTGAGTGGCTTTTTCTGTTTAAAAAAAACCTAACATAGTAGTTTCAACAACAACAAAAAAAAAACAATTTCTACAAGGCTATGAACTACTATTTAATACTAATTTTGCCAATAACACAATTTTATACACAGAAAATTAAGATCTAAAAACTATGCATAAAGCTGTATTGGCCAGACACTGCCGTACACACAGTCCCTGCTCTGCAGAGTTTACAAAGAGCTCATGAGGCACTCCCCCCAAAATGAAACGACTTTCTACGTAAACTGCATATTTCAGCCCTAAATTTAAAAGTGCTTATTAAACTGAACATTCACCAACTTCCTATCTCTGCATTAATCAAATATTAAGTAGACTCAGGAATGAGATGATGTAGTATGAAGCTTTATTCCCACGTGTTTAATCTTCCCAGAGAATTCACAAATGGTTGAGGCATGACCAAGATTTGCAGGTGTTTATAGGCTTCGGTTCTCACTTGGCAGTCACCGCCACAGCCTCCGAGCACCTTGCAGGAGCTAAAAACAACACCATCAATCACCCCTCCTTCCTTCCTTCCTTCCAGTAGGTAGGCGTAAATTACCTGACTTGGATGATTGGGCTGGAGGGGAGGGAAACAGAAGCAGGGCAACTGAGGAAAGCTCAGTGGAGGAGTTGAACGCTTCTGCCAAACGTTCAGAGCCTGCAGTCATTCTTGTACCTCTTTTGACACACAGCTCCAAAGCCAAGGTCCAACTCACACAAATTCTGGCTCCTATACGCAAATCTTCTACCTTCACTGCACAGGTCTGCGGCCACAGCGAAACACACCTGCTGCAGAAACCATACACGCAAAAGGACAACCATCTCAGACTGCCGGGGCTAATCCCGCAGAGGGCTCGGAACAGCAAGACAGCCAATGTATGGGAAGAGGACCTTGTCAGCATATGGGACATCAGTGTGATGATCTTACAGTGACCCGCGTTGCTCAGCAGGCAATCTACAGCAGGTTTGGACCAGATGGGGCTTTTCAGGGTGTGATCTTGGTTCTCGCTAATGGAAATAATCACGCCTGGCTGTCTCAAGTGCATGGATCACTGTGGAGGATAGGATGAGATGCAAACTCCTAACCAGAAGCAGATGGAAACGTTTATTATTGTGGCTCTTCTGCACTCACAGAGCCATGGGGGTCTAAAGGGTCTGAATGCCGGAGGCTGACAACATCCCTCTGCAGTGGGGGACGTTACAGAGCAGGCAAGTTATCTCAAGTACACTCTTCTTTTCCAGCAAGAAATCGAGCTCAGCTTTTGTTCACTGCTGTTATATCAGGAGTTCCCAGTTAAACAGCAATATTTAAACAGTTTTTGTCACATATTAGTCTTCCTTGGGAAGACATGAGATAAAAAGGATATTATCTTATTCTGACTGCTTTATTTCCTTACTATTATTGCTCATAAAAATTTACTCCATGTTTTGCGACACAAAGCCCCGTACAGCTTCATCTTGTGACTATATATATGAGCTGGGCATTTCAGTAATTATCTCTGGCAGCCTTCCTCCCTCATTTACTGCTCCTCCCCAAAAGAGATTCAAAACAGGAAAGATCTTATTTTATATCTGAACATGGGATAAAATGCTCACCAACTGTTTTCAGTAAAGAACAATGATAAAATCATGAGATTACTTTATCATATAGGCTACACATTCTTCAGTGGCTGTGGAAATCACTTAACACTTCTTTACTCAATTATAAAGAGTGTTAATCTCTTTCACCCTTGCAAAGATTTCTGTTATTGAATGGAAGCTATCAGTAAAAACAATGCAATGGGAAAATACCAGGCTCAGCAGGAGTTGGCGAGCACCAGACATAACTGTGGGAGTGACTCCCACAGTGGGTTCTGGCTAAGATATGCCAGTTATGCGTTCTTATTTTATCTTCATTGTAAACTGGGTTTTTGACAAACACCCTCCCCCCCGTACAAGGTTGTTGAACTAATGAAGTGCACAAGGTATTTTGCAACTGAAAAAAGAAAAAAAGATTGGCAAGGGAGATTTTTCTTACTGTTCTTTTGAGCTAATTAGTAAGGGCTAATCTTACTTTGTATCTTTAGACCAATGCTTATCCTGGGAAATGGGAACTCAAGTGCTTTATACATATAAAGCCACTCTCCCTCACCACAGGTGCCTAGGTGGTGACCCCACTTCAGGGAGAGGTGATGGATCTGGAGAAGGAAGAGCACCACATCAGCAGCTGAACTGGAAGCCCAGCGCACCCGCCTGGCCCCACTCTCTTTTAGCCATGCCTCCGCTCACCCCCTCCCTAGCCACTCGCATAGCAGCGGTGTTGGCTTGGTCAGCTTGCTCACAACGGCAGAAGTAATAAATCCTTGTTTAGTTTATAGCTGCATTTTTAAAATCCAGCATGATGTTTCTGACTCATCAGAAACTGTAATCACTATAAGCATCCCAAGTGAATAGAATCACACCTGAGACCGATCTGGCCTCACTTTTTCACTTGCTATAGGAGAGATGGATTTAAATGAACAAGTTTAGCTCCCTAACATCTGCTCAGCAAATGCTCACATAAATCAGGATGCAGAATATAGTATATTTGCCACACCCTGAATAGCAATAGTCATGCAAGATGAAGAGCAGAGTGAAATTCTGGACTTGAAGTCCATGGCAAGACTCCCATTAATTTCAGGCAGGCCAGTATTTTAATGCAGATTGTTACCAGATGGTAGGTTTTGGGACCAACTGACAAATGCAATTAAAAGAAAAAAGAATTAACTGATGGGATAGCTGCATTAATTAATTGCATTCATATTATCAAAAACCAATACACAAAATTCATGTATCTCCCAGCAACAACTATGACTGTCCTCTTAAAAGTACCCATTTTCACTTTGAAAAACCTGAAATTCTTCTAACCAATAAACATTCTCCCCCAAGCAAGCAGATTTTCCATACCAATTTGACTTTTAAACATAGAAAGATGCTATTTTTTAATGATAAGTCACATAGCTTATTTAGATAAATACACTATCTTACCCATGCTTAGATCTTTTTCACCACATGTTGAATAGAATCTTTTCCATTAGAAGTAAAGTAGCAAGGATTAAAATTGGGAGTTGTTTCTGAGATAATACTGCAGTCTCCTAAACAGAATTCAAACCAAACATCAGCTAATACAATAAGCCTACAGGTAATACTACAAGTTCATGCTCAGCTTCATAGTGTGGCTGTTGCTTTTTTTTCTTTAAGTCCTTACAAATAATGTAATAAAGATATTGCCTCCAGACAGTTGTTCTTGAATTCATCCAAGACTGAGATGAATTACTATAACTCATGCTTCTCTCAGTGTGATTGTTTCAGATTGCCTGTATATTTAAGGAAGATTAATTTACACTGGTCACATTATTAAAATTCTTCCATAACCCTAAGGGAGAATTAAAACACCTTCTCCTACGGGCAGCATCTTCATGCTCCAGAAGTAAGGTTAACAGTTCACTGAGCTATTACGAGCAAATGCAGTTGGACTGCTGGGCAGCATGGTGAGAGATGTTTTACCCAGGACACAAATTTGAGATACTCTCCCAAAGTTATTTTGAAACATTTTTTATGGGTCTGTTTATATTTTCTCATTGGCTCCATCTAATTTTCTCACAAAGTGAGTAAAGGGATTGTTATTTTTAAACCGCTGGCCACAAACTCCATTTGACATCTCAAAGACAAGTTAGTCTCTCTCACTCATGCTACATCATCCATGAGGACTCTAGAATTTGAGCTTCAGTAAACTATCTCATGTCCAGCTTAGCTGTCTTGGCTCTGAAGCAAAGGCAGACACTAAAAGATTATTAATAAAAATGCTTTTTTAGCCACTGCTGATAAGATTTTGCCTACATACAAAGAGGCAGGAACCACCTTGATTATGCCATTGACTTCCCTGAGACTTTCAAGATACTTGCAGCACCAGCAGTCAGCCATTTATCCTGACAGTCCTGGCACCAGCCGCTCAAAGAGGGATGCTGATCAACTTCCACATTAAAAGGCCTTCACTTAGCTGTTCAATGCAAAGGAGAGACTGGAGTATTGCTGTGACTCCAAACTGTGGGTAAACGTTAGTTTAGCATTTCCTGCAGACTCCTGCTTTACATTCTTCCCCCCAAACTATTTATAGCAGAGCTTCAGCCATGCACTGATTTAGAGAAAAACCTACAGTTCCAACTCCAGCCCAGTGCTCCATAGCACAAAATTGTAAGACAACACTGAATAATTTGATGGGAATGCCAACTAAAAGATATCAGTGTCATTAGTGCTCTCTACTGGATAAACACATAATTACTTCTAAATTAATATAGCACATCAGGGACCTCAGTAACAAAGTGGTGTAAAATCACTTGTATTTATATTATAATACTTGGGCTATATTTATAAAAGCTTATGCTACTCAAAGCAAGTTAAAACCTTATGCTGAGATGCAACAAAGGATGTACAGAAGTCCTTGAAAACAAAACACAGCTGAAGTTGCAACTCTGATATCTGAAGTAGGTCAATTAGAGAAAAAGCAGGCAAAACTGTACAAGAATACTTGAGTCAGGGTAGTTTTAATCAGAAATATTCCTTCCCATTCTTCACATACTATATCCATATGCACAGATTAATCTACAGCTAACAACTGTGAAATTCAATTTCAGAGATTCCCCTGCCCTCAAAAGTAGTAATGCATTTGGAAGTCACAATTTTCTTCATCACTTTTCATACCCTGCAAATACAGGGCAAGCTTCTACTTGGCAGTCAGACTAAGTGGTGTCACTTAGTGCACTGTGACTTCGAGGTGAAGAAAACGAAGTCGACATTTCTGTTACCCCCCACCATCACCACCAGTGCCTATGGCTCCATCTGAATGAAGAGCGCCATAATTTGCTCTTCCCTCCAGCCAACACTGAATCACCAAGCCCTACCACCGGCAGAACGGTTGTGCTGCCCTGGGTCAGCATTATTCAGAGCCAAACATAAAATACCTAATTTGGCATCGAAGTGTTGATGGTTCAAGCACCTGCAACCACAAGCGTCTGCATAAAAATGAATAGTGATTGGCCTTTGTGAGAATCTCTTAATAATGCCATTCCCTACAAACACCTGAAGCACACCTACCACTAAGCTACTTCCTTCTACCAGTGGGCATACAGATTTCTTAGCAGGAGTTCTTAAGGGGTTGAAGAAACACAAAACTGTTTTTACTGTAAGTGCTACTTGCCTGAATTTTTACATGCAAAACAGAGGCTTTAGAGAAAGTCATGTCAGATGCAATAGTTCATTTTAAGTTTTTTAATTGCATTTTTGTTATCCCATGTTTGATACATTCAGGAATTAAGTTTATCACAGTAGCATTTAAAAGCTAACCAAGAAAGAAACATTATTACCTACAGCCCTGTACCGACATGCATGCAGTGTAGAAGATACAGTCTGTGTCCTGGAGAGGTCAGCATCAGAGTCAACAAGGCAGCTGCAAGGGACATGAGGAGGGGCAGAGGGGATGTGAAGAGGGAAAACACCACAACACTGATGAAGCCATAACAGGAAACATTTCATAAGCATCATGATAATTTATTCCACCAAATTTGTTTAGGGGAGAATAAGATAAAAGAAAGAGTTGCCAGATGGACAGAGCAGAACTGGTGAAAACCACTACTAAATGCAGAGCTGCTGAGAAAGCTGTCCAAATTACAAATTTTTCCTGCTTAGTGATACTGCAGTTTCTCTTACGCAGTGAGTTTCTGGCTGCATCCCCTCAGTTTTTCATGAAGGCACTTAAAGTAGGAGGGGAGTAAAGAGAATAATCTTGCTGAGTCCCAGTGATCTGAATGAGAACACCTACCCTAAAAAATTCTGGGGTTGAGGAGGTTTCAGGGATGAGGCTACCTACAACCTAAAATAAGATACCTATCACATCAGATCAGACTAATTCTTATTATACACACACTCACACCTTTTTATATAAGAGAGTGTGCATCATCCTTTAAAAAAGTGGGGAGAATATTCAGGCAGAAGAATTATTTGGAAAAAATTAAATAACTTGATCTCCTTTGGAAATAGCTAAAAAGACAAAAACCCAAAATACTTACTTTTGTCCAAAAAAATTTGCTTGAATACAATGCAGACGGATAGGAGGCTGGGCATTAGTTTAGCTCAAATAATAATGAAAACACAAATAGGTCACAATTACCTTGACCAAATGATTGCTATACTTTTTCCCACATGGTTTTTCTTTATGTACACATGACATGAAGTTGGTAATGCTTTGCTTAAACATCTTCTCTTTGGTCTCAAAAAGAGTAGGAAATCCACAGCTTTGCACACCCACACACTCTGAAGCTCTTGCTCACATTTCTTTCCAGCCTCTCCCTCCCCTTTTTTAAAATCCTCTGGTTGTTTTCCTTTCATCAAATCCTCTCTAAAGCTGAGCATTCATGCCCATTCCCAGAATGTGAGCTGGGGAATGTGAAAGAGCTGGTACTCTATAGTTCATCCTGGTGTCTCTCACTCAGCACATCCTTAGCACCAAAGGGGACCAAGTAAGATGGAGATGAGCTGACTTCGAGTTAAAAAGCAGCCTTGTCAAATAAGCAGTTACAAACTTACTCAAAGTTTCTCCCAACTTGTGGCTTATGCTACGCATTCACAACTGGAGCAGAAATAATGACCAGAATGTATAAACTCCACGTTAGATTTGCTCCCAGGAAAATGAGAAGTTTCAGAAAGAAATACTCTGCTCCTCCATACCTGCGATGAAAGCAAATGTTCTTCATCTATGACTACACTTAAGTCTGTGGTCTATGAGCAGAGGGTGCATTTCAGGCCTAGCGTACTAACAACATTTTAGTCTTTCCATACATGCCTTCCACCTTAACACACCCTGTGAAAGCATAGGAGCAGCAGTACTCTTGTAGGCTACCGTGCAAGATCACACTGTCACTACCTAGGATCCCATTCCAGGAACCCATTCCAGGAACCGATCCTTCTTCCACAGAAATGTTAGTAACTGCTTTTAAGAGATTAACTACTTGAGGCCTGTTTTGCTTTCTATTCCGCATCCTCAGATTCATATTGCTTATTATCCTCACACATGTCTTCATTCACATCAATCCCCAAATGCAAAATACAGCAGACAAACCCAAACGATGAAATCATCCACCTAGTTGCTTGTTTATACTGCAGGCAATTCCCTTCCCCAATGAATTCTGCGTAGCTGCTGTTTTCATGGTCTCATCAGTAGGAAACACCTCTTGCAGCCCTGGGATTTTAAAGCACAGCAGAGAACTACCAGCTCCTACTGGAGCCAAAGCATTTATTTTTTTAAAGAAATTATGATTAGGTCCTTTATTTTGTTAAAGCTTGATCTGTCCTTTACCTTGGCAGTCAGCAGGTTCAAGTTACTTAATCAAAGCAAAACTGAAACAGCTCAGGTCAAGAATAATTCTTCAATTAGCCTGAACAGGTCTTGGATGAAGGGGAGGTTCCCACGATTTTATCCTCACAGGCAGTACCAAGCTTAATCCTGAGACCACATAAAGGCAGCTGTTCCTAATGCCAGAGGGAGGTGTGGGCAGCCAACTAGAGGAGACTCAACTTCAAACTACACATTCTAAGGGCAACCCAAACCTTTCCCTTCCCTCTCACACAATTCACCACCCAGGAGTAATTTACAGATTATTAACTGGCCTGTTAATTGTTTGAGTTTCCTAGGTATTCTTGTAGTCAAGAAAAACAACCAAACCCAAAAACCTCCTTTCAACTTGTAGTCTGGAGAAACTTGAAGAGAAATACACAAAAGTTGAAAACAGCCTTCAAGAACCTTGTCTTTATTTACAGGAGGCCTGAATGTTTCTGTGCCATAACCTCGATGTTCACTGAGAACTGCTGCATTTTAACAAATTAATAAAGAATATCATCACTGATCAAGTTGAAGGTAACTTCATCTTCTTTGAAGATTTAAGTAACACCAATTGAGAAGACAACTCAAATGAAACTTTGTCATATCACTGCAACTGAAATACACATGAAATTCAGCTACTGCCTACACTTGGTTCTCCAGATCTAGTTGGCCCATTAGGAGTTCTCTGCTCTGACTTATTTTCCATGTTTTTGTGTGAGATCCTTCAAGCTGAGGTTTACAGATACAGTTTACAATTCCAAAAAAACCCCCACCACTGTTATATTTTACTAGAACATCTATCTTTCAACTCAGGTCAAACACAAAAACTTAGGTACTTTCAGACACCTTCCGAGGCATTTAAAATATATGTATTTTGACTTCTTTATGCAGCCCAACACATGTACAGTAAAACACTCATTTGCCCCATCCATTTTTAAAAACTGATATGAAATACTATTAAACATTTATGCCAGTTTACAACAACAAGATTTAAGAACAGGCATACTGCAAAAATTATTTCAACTGTAGTTCAGCAGAACAAACACCATGAAAGATACAGCAAGAAAATTAAATAACTTTCTTTTAAGGAATTGAGCACTAAATATTGTAACTCTTTAGAGAACACTTGAGAAAGGGCGAGTCAGTTGAAAAATGGTACTAACCTTTAAAGCCAAGTACTAACGTTTCTGCGTTTGGCAAGGGATATGCCCTCCCCTCTGAACTGGAATGGCTTTGCATCTCTGCAAACCACTTAAGGCTGACACCTCTTTTTTTGTCATTTAACACACACTGTAGGAAAACAAATGGTGAAACAGTTCACAGCCCTTGCATCAAACTACCAGTAAGAACTCCGAATAAACACAGATCCAAAACATAGTCATGCAGCATGAAGTAATGACAACAGTCTATATTCACTAGTAGAAGAAACCATTACTACGAACAGGTCAATTTTGATACCTGTTCCCATCAAGTTAAAACTCTTTTCAAGACTATAGCCCAGAGAAGTGGTCTCCAAAGTGAGGTGCATGCACCCCAGGGGGTGTGCAAGACAATCCATTTGGGTGCAAGAAATTATTTTTTGTACCATTAATAAACAAAATTTTAAATAATTTAAAAATAGTGTTTATTTAATCTTCATCTCATACTTTTTCAATTTCTACTCTTGTGTATGTACATAATATGTTAGCACAGTAGTATATATATAATTTATAAATAAACAAACATACATATATTGGGTGCACACTTAAAGTTTCTACTGATAGGGGCGTGCAATCAAAAGAAGTTTGGAGACCACTGGCCTCAAGGATGCTGTATGATACCACAGCTGCTAGCCTAATCACATATCCTGTTGTTGAATTACTTTTTTAATGTCAATCTGAAATACTCTCCTCAGCAACATATTTTCAATATGCCTATTGAGAGTTTTTTTCCCTCAAGCACGCTGATATAACAGTAATTTTAGAAGGATTAGGCTTGGATAACAAAGCATTGTTGACAGAGTATCCTTTGGTGGAATTACACTAAAGTTACAACTTGATAGCAGATACATGTGAAATTATCACTAACACATATGCAACTTCTAAATCAGATTAGAGCCATCCGTTTGTTTTTGCAGTTTGGTATTCTCATTTTAGTCTTGCACCAGCAATTCTCCTTCACTGCCCCCCCTTCCCACACACCGACTCCATGTGCAACCACCCCACCTCTGTGTGCTGCTTGCCACAGGTGCCGGTCTCTGTCAGCGCTGCAAGGGGTCCCCGAGTTACCCTCTCTGGGCCTGGAGGTATCGCTGAGAGGGTTGGGGACTGTGCCCCACTTGAGCTAGCACCTGAACAGCGGGGCTGGCTGTTACACCTCAGACTCCTCTTGCAGCCCCTGCTGCAGACACACATGCTGAGGCAGCACCCCAGGGTGGCTGCCTCTGGCCACCCACAGATGCAGATGATGGTGAAGGTCCCAAATGGCCACCCAGCAAGGCACAGTTCACAGGCAGCAGTTGCTCTTCCCAGTTAGTGTCTGGGGAAGCCAGCCAGCAAGTATCCCAGCATTTCAGGGCATGTGGTAGCATGCTGTTTACCAAGGCAGCAGTGGCAGGTTGTGCATTTTGACACGCCCGTTCCAGCTCTTTTACAACTGATTCCTAAAAATATTACCCGCACTGGGGAAAAAAAAAAAGGAACAAGAAACATGTATCCTGAATCCACATACCTGCCTAGAATCCAGCAGACTTCGAAAAAAATACTTCTGTTTTAAATAAGAAAGCAGCATATTGTATTTAAAAACGTTCATCTCTGCTTCACTCTGGCTAGTTTTGTTTTCCCTTTGATCTGGATACTTTTATTCAAGCAAAAGCAAGACTCACAGTGAATGGGGGGATGCATGTGCCTTTAAAAAAAGGAAAAGCATGTGTGGTAAGCCAATGCTACACTACACGTCACAGCCAGCATGCTGATCACAGCCAGAGCTCAACTCATGGGTCAAGTCTCTTTAACCCACTTGCTGAAACAGGGATACTCGCTAGTTCTTAAGCCGACGCAGAACATAGTGTTGTACACAAGCTAGTGTCACACAATTTTCGGTTCTCAACTGTTACATTTGACATGACACCTATGCGATTTAAAAGCACATTACTCATAGCTATGAATTCAGATTAACGTAGACCTATGATGACTGGCTGTAGGGAACATGAAAGTTTAAGATCGTCTACTCTGATCTCTTGTTTAGATCATAGATCATTTGCTCACTCATTGAAAAAGTCCAGTAATTTACATTTGATTACAGCCTACTGAGGATATCAAGCGCTATAACCCATTATATCCCATAGTAGGTTGTTAACCAGGGAATCGCCCTTGTGTTAGAAACTGAGCACATTCCTTTGGATCACAAGTCTTCCTAGCTTGCACTTTCCATCACTTCATAATTTTCATGCCTCACTCCCCTAAATCAGAGACCAACAGCACCCAAAATTGAGTAGTCAACTTTTGTTGGTTTTTTTTTATGTCGTAGTTTAGTATTTCCTTCATTTACACTTTAATCTTTGAGCTTTAAAAACAAAACTGGCAATGTGTCAAGATGGGAAGCCCAACAGAAGAGCAAAACTCTAGGAATGGACCTGAAGGGACCTCTGGTTTATCAAGTCTAGTTGCCTACTATTCAGACACCACTTTGCATTCAGTTTCTTTCATAGATATACTTGGCTCTTCCTTCAAAGCGGGTCTCTGCCTAGAAGGCTGTTCCAGAATTAGTTCTAGTAATTAGGAACTTTGTTTCTAATCTAAATCTTATTTACAGAAATTTTATACCCACTTGCTTTTGTTCTAACACTCCTTTAGATCATAGTGCTTCAGCCCTTCGCCTGTCATTTGTACAAAAAAACCGTAGTATTCTGCTTATTGCTACAGATAAAGACAAAAGGCTTACCCATGAAATTAAAACTTCCAGAGCATACAGAAGATAAAATATTTAACTTTTCAGAGTAGGGAACAAGGGGGAAAAAAAAGAGGAAGAAAAAAGAGCTAGCCAGGTGTGATTTGTTTAGTTATCCAAAGAAGCCTTTTCTCTCCTCATCCTAGATAAACAGGCTTGTAGATACTGTAATCACTTGTTACAGGGGTGACATTCACAGCAATCCACTATAATGCTCCACATGAAAAAACTGTACAAAATGAACTGTATGGAAGAAAGTTAATACAACTCCACTGACCATTGAAACAAAGATCAAAACACAATCTGTCTTGTTAAAAGGAAATATGATTTTAAAACACATACCATCCTTGAGGTTGGTACAATACCATATCCTTCATGAAAGGAAACAACAAAAACCCCTAAGCTTCAGAAACAGCATTATGTATTTTGTATCTTCCTACTGATTCAATTTAGATAGAAAACAAATTAAGAATGGAGCCAAAAAGGTCAATAAACAAACCATCCCGCACTCATTCACAGGCAACAGAAATTGAAGTACCATATGTACATTGTTCTCATATTATGTCCAGAAGATAGGGGCATGCAACACCATTACTGTAAACAATGAAAAAAGGTGTACATTTTAGAGTGTGAAACACTTCTCCACTTTCATTAGTTTTATTGAAACCTTCCAAGTTAGGTATGAATCGTTCTACGACAGTTGTCCGATCAGCAAGCAGACTTGCAAACAGGTATTCTGATTTTTAAAATCTATTTGTAAAACCCAGAGTAACTGCCTCAACAGAAGTCAACAAGGGGAAAGAAGGAAGAAGTTATTTTCAGTTTGAGACACACTATCATTTTATACCTAAGGAGATCCAACCCTATTGGCATTACTCTCGTATAAAATTTCCATATTTAACACCTAATTTAGAACAGACAAACAAGGGTGTAGAAAGCCTTCTAAGAGATCAAGAAATAAATATAGTACAATAGGTATACAAAACTCATACTGCACGTTATTTTTAGGTAGGCTACATAATTTGTATTTTTACTGTGAGAACATAAAAACAAAACTGACCTTCACAAAATTATGATTTCATATAGAGTAAAAACACTTGCCCCTGCTTCTACTTACTAGAGTTTTAAAATGAATAGTAAATTGATACAGAAAGACAAAATACTCCCCTTGTAATGCAAACAGTAGACAGCTTTTTAGTGTGTCCTCAAAATTTGGGAGAGAAAAGCCAAATTAACCTATCATACAAAACATTTTAAAACCACAGCTAATTGGCAGAGAAGCCTATAAGGAAATAAAACACCCTCTTAGACTGAAAGTTACAGAATTTCAAGGCAAAGTGAGCTTTGAAGAAAACCTCGTCCAAGCACAACGAAATGAGAATGTTCCTCACGCTAGTCTCATAACATTCCACACTTCCACAGCTGAACCCCTGGTTCAGAGACCTACAACTGAGATAGCAATAAAAGCGTAGGTCAAAGCCAAGGTACTACAAACAGTCAAAACAAAGCTTCGAAACTATGAAAAAAAGAAAGTGAGATGCTCTAGCTTTCTTGAGCAGTAACATATGAACCTATAGCAGAGCAAATAGCATAGTTTTAGTGGTAATACAAAAATAGCTTGCAAGCTAAGTTACCTTTCAGACTAAACTCCATATATTTGATACCATATGAACAAGGTTTAATTTCATCAACTTATTTTATGCTTTTTAAAGGCATTTTCTAAGAAATTTGTTTATTTTGTACAGTTAAGCTAACACCTGCCAGGTTTGCATGCTTTTTAAAGATGCACTTTGTCACCTAGTAGAATATAAAACCACAGTAAAACAGCGCAGAATTTTGTAAAAATACTTTAAATAAATTTACACTTCACTAAGATTATTCAAGTTAAGAATTCATCACCAGATTCAGCCGCCTAACTCCTTTACTTCTGTTATCCTCATTGCACATCAAAAACAAAGTTGCTATTTCTGCCAAGACTAAAAGAGTAGATCCTCACCCTCTGCTGGCCTAACAAGCAAGCAAACACTGCTCCATAGACAGCACCATTTTGGTCTTCTGCAGACAGTTAAAAACCTGAACTCACCAGAAATTTCTCGCTACAAAGTCAGAAGGCAAAACTTCAAAGGACTCTTAGAAGCACAGATCCTCAGCAAGGATCAATACAGGTAGCCTCTCTGTGATTTCACAAACATAGCTCAGTATTCATGACCAGCTTTTTCTTAGCAATACAGGCCACAAAAGTTACAGATCACTAGGTATGTATTTTTTAAATCAAAAAATAATGGGCAACACACTTACTGCATTTCAAACTATCAGATTTTTACTTCTGGAAACCTAATAGCTTTCTATAAATGTACTGATTTTTAATACTGACAAAAAAATTGACTACTAACATATTTTTCCCCTTTTCTGCAGCCTCAGAAAGTTTAAGTTACAGTACTGCAAGGCACACACAGAATCTCTTCCTTTCCAATACACAGCAGATATATTCCCTGAAATAATTTTAAAATCCTCAAAACAATTAGAAATGCTACAAAGTTAACAATTTCTATTTAAAAACATTGTTCCTACAGAACATGCACTTTTTTTGGAAAACAACTTAGTAAATATTTATAAATTATTTTTTCTTCTTTATATTTACACTGGAAATATATTGAATCATTTTTAATCTGGAAAGTACTGTATCATGTCACATTTAAGTTATTGCCTTCATTGTAAATTGCATCATCTCTGGAAATCCATAAAGGTACTGGATTTGAAAATAAGATGGAGGTGAAAGACTATGTATGCAGTTTAGCCCATCTGAAAGGATTTCCACATAAAGCAATCCCGTCAAGAGTAAAAAATGAACTTTCTTCATTCAGTGGATGAGGACAATAGAAACTGATGCAAGTGCGTTTGTTCAGTTTAATGCAGTGTCATTTGCAACTACTTAAAAAATCTCCATTTTCTGTCTGTTGGGCAAGCATATCGTACTATAAAAGCAACTGAATTTTTAAGAGGTAGTTTTTTTTCCATTATGCACTTATTTATTTCAAATAAAACATAACCAAAAAAACCCCAACATTTGCTTTTGAACAAGGATCAAGTCTCAAAACTTGGTACAATATCTGCCAAAGTTCAATATTTTAGTTGTCCTCAGCAGTACTGGGCTGCTTTGGAACCAGTGTATTCCAGGTTGTCTTCATAGTCAAAAGACTAATCTACCAACAGTACTGAACCCACCCCCTCCTCCTCCACCTGTCGGTCCACAACTTCCCGGGGGGTCATTGTCATCAAATCCATTGGGTCGGAAAGAGCACGAGGCTGAGGCAGCTTGAAGTGCTTGTGTTCGAGCACTAAGCTCTTGCTCCTGAAATGAAAGAATAAAGACAATTTAGAAGAACAACCTCAAGTCCTTGAAGCAGCTTATTTGTAGGAAACTTCGAAACAGCTTTTAAAAAGCAACATCACTACCTTCTGGACTCCTAAGTCTGAACAGCTTTGTTGAACTTCAAGTTGAACATCCACAGCCAATCCGAGATGTACAATTTTGTTGAATGTCAGTAAGTGTATATGAATCATAATTAAATCCATTTAAGTTTATGCTAAAATTGTATTTTATAGCAACATGGGATGTTACTAAAGAATTAGACTGCTGATCAAAAGCTAACAAAACATTAGTTTTTGATACGTTTCACATGAATTGTCATCCTAGCAATTTTAAGGTGCCCTTGTTCTTGCTTGCCAAATAGAAAGGTAAGACCATTAAACCAATGTTAATTATTTAAAAGACACTTCTTTTAGTCCACTCAATCAACCGCATAGAGTAACAACATACTAAGATAAAAGGCAAAAAGATGGACAAGCTATTTAGTTTCCATTCAGTGCAGCTTTTTAACTTTCAAGTGTTATTGCTATGCTAACTCTGTCTTAACATTAGTAAGTCTTAGGAACTCTCAAGCACTCCATAAAATCAGACTCAGCTGTACCTGCACAAGTAGCAAGAACAAGAAGCATAGCCGCCTGCCAGCTGCTTTTTCAGCTGAATGCCCCTGTGGCTTCTTAGACATCTAAGGAGGGGATGAGCACAGGCTTCTCCCTCATTAAAGATATCACACACTATTTTGTCTCTGGCCAACTAGTTTCACAAACCTTGCAGCAATTTCTTGTCTTTAGTATCCCTTCCTCAAATTGGCCAAGAGCTTCAAAAATTGAGGGAGGGAAGGCAGATGTTGGGCTCTGGAAGATTGACAAGAAAAAGACAGCAGACCTGTACAAGCTTTATTTCTTTAGGAAACAAAATGAAAGTATTCAGGTGCTAAGACTCAATACTGATAGCCTCCTTCACATGACACTTCATCATTACATACCTCCCTAAAGGCAATGGGAGGAAATTTTAACAGGATTTTAGTAATTACATGGGTCACCTTGGTTTGTTCCTTTTCTTCTCCACCTCCTGGTGAAAGCAAGGAACAGAGCCAAGAACCTGGAAGACTGTATTATACTACCATGAAAGCACTAAACTTAGTCTTGTCCGTGTACTTTCACAAGCGCTAAAAATAGCACTTGTAGGTTTAAATTACTCTGCCCTCTTAGAAAAACACAGCCCAAGTTTGAAACTCTTTTACACTACTAAGGACTGAAATACATACTCATTTCCAAAATTATATAAAAGATATTTGGAGGACATTGTCTACACAGATATGCTGGCCATATTCCTGAAAGACAGTATTATGCTATCTCCAGCAATACGTGGATTCTTATGTATCTCCTAACTATAAGACACATCAAAAGCTAAGTAAATTTACTAGGAATAACAAGGGAATATGGAGAACTCACTTCTAGTACCAGAAATCAACAGAAAATTTTGATTAAAATAGCAGGCCTTGTATAAATAGCCTGTTTAGTTGAAAAACTACACTGCAAAACTGTTTAGCTTAGAACAGAATTTCTTCTCAAAAACGAAACAGTGGGAAACTTGCTACACTGTACCTGGGCTGGTTTTTCTTTTTTTGGTAAAATATTTCAGAAAAATGTTTGTTTTAATGCAGCACAGTACCAAACCAAAAATGGAGCTTTCCTTACTCCTTCCTCCACTTTCATCCCTCCAGAGAACTGTTTTCTGGCAACTTTATACCTCTTAAACCCCAGCAGTTGAGTTTTACCTAACAAACTGTACTACAAAAGACCATAAGCAGCAACAACAGGTTTGCAGATTATGCTATATTAAATAAAAATCTTAAAATTGTAGACAAAAAGAACACTAGAGTCTTACAGCTAAGAATTTTTTTGCCAGATTTAGCTAGAAACACTATTTATTTTAATTTGCCCTACTGCAGTTACTGGATAGCACAAGGTTTTGACATAGCTATGCAGCTAAATTACTTTATGTGTGTCTTCTATTACATACCTGTCACAACACCGTTAGCAACAGTATGATTGTTCTACTGTCACTAGGCTTCCTTACAGAGAGGGGACAAGCCGAGAGGAGAAGCACCACTACGAACAGCAACAACACGGTGCCTTGCACATGACTCGTGCAAGGGACTCACAGCTCTGCAGACACGCATCACGTTTGGTACAGAGTGTCAATGAGCTGCAAGCACAGCTTTTGTCAACCACTTAGAAATACTGTTCAGAAGCAGCCATAATGCACTCAAAATAGGATAAACCTCAGTCGTGATCTTAGCTTCATTACTACTGTGTACAAAACATTTTCTATAATGGATGGAAGGTAACTCTCTATATATGCACACACAGAAGAGAAATACAGAGCAGTAATCAAATTATCAATTATTGAAGTTTCTTGACAGATTATTAGTATTAAAACCCACACACTGTTTGTGTCTTCAACGCTAAAAGTGAAATTATTTAGCAGTTTAAAATCTTTCATGCTTTATTCCTGTTCAGTAGTTTGTGCTAAATGAGCATGTTTCTTTCTTCTCTCAAGGTATATATTGACTTGATTAATATTAACCTACATTAAATTGTTCTAGTATAGCATACAGCACTGGCATTTTTGCAAGAAATATCCTTGTTTATAAAACAATATTGAATGTTTTCAGGCTGATTATATTTATCCCAACAAATACTAAATCAGGTAAGTAAAACTTGATAGTCAATAGTTCTCTGGACTGAGAATAATGCAGAGCATCCCCCCCTCCTTTCCACTTGTTCCCAGAATGGGATTTTTAATTTGTTTTAACTGGAGTGGGAGCTATCCATATTGCAGGTTTTGTTATTTAAAGTGAAAACATTTTAGTTTGCCATGTGGTAAACTGGTATGCAATAGTAAAACAAAAGCAGTAAGCTAGAAATTTTTTGGAATGTTTCTTCTAAAAAGTAAAGGCTTTTCAGGACAGAAAAGTATATTCTTAACTCAGCAGGAAAATACTAGTTTAGAGCTCTGAACAACAATGAAATGTGACTTCTCAAAAAAAAACCATCTCAAAAAATTAGTAACCTAATTCAGTGAATCACAATATAAGTATTAATTTGAAAAAAAACAGTAACTGAGCATTTCTAATCAGCCTCATTTAAATTGAGAAAAGGACAGGATCTCCACAACTCTAAGATTAGTAGAGCACTACAAAGAAAGCCAATACTGAAGAATCCAAAATTGAAAGGTGGGTAAAAGATGATAAATTAAAAAAAAAACCAAAACAACTAAAACCCAAACAAAAGCTATATACTTGGAAAATTTTTTTTTTTTTTCATTTTGAGGAGACCTTTTTTAACTGTAAAAGAAAGATTTTCAAGAAACTACTAACTTGGCTTTCACTTGTAAGCTATAAAAGAAAATGACTGTGCGCTTTACGTCACTTCAGCTACATGTTCTGTAGAGAAAACTTCAGTCTGGAAGATTATCAAAAAGCAATTTTGTGTATGTGCACCAAGTGACTTAAACTTTTATAAAATCACATTGATTTTTCACTGGTTCTAGGCGTACAGCAGTATTCAAAAAGCTTAAAGTAACTAACTTCTTTGCGTATTCCAAAAATAGCATCAAAATGGTCTTGAAAATGTTAATTCAGAGAAACATATTTAAGAACAACTTCATTATTTAACAAATTATTTTCTCAATATCCTGATAATGTTGCTTGTTCTACATGGCTAAAGCATCTCCTCAGATTTGAAAAAAGCCTCTGTTATGCATACTTAGGTAATCACCTATCCTGTTGATAACACTGAAATATGTGACTGCAAGAATTGGATTCAACAGGAAAACACACAAATAAGAATAGTTACTAGGATTTATATTCTATGTGGATGACACTGTTCCTCCTTTAAATGTTCGCCTTTATATAAAAAAAGGTTACAATATCACTGTAGTTGTAGTAGTTTTTTTCAAGCTTTGTTCTTAAAATGGATTTTTTTTCCCCTATTACTCAATTACCTAGATGCTGCTGTAACTATATACATAAAATAAAAAATAATCTGGCTTTAAGTTCGAAATTTCACAATTAAAGCATTCATGCACCAATGGAAGTCACAGGAATTCTGACTGAAAAAATGACATTATCTTGGAAGCAAGCCCACGCTTGGGGTGGCAGGCAAACCCCCTCCTTGCTCACCTTGCCTTCCCAGGTGCCTCTGTACAACAGGTATGAGGCTCTGGATGTGAAAGACCAGTCAATGGATGATGTGGATGATGGTCAATCTACACCAGAGGTGTTGCCAAGGTCAGAAAGGCCTACCGCCCGTAGCACACCTCCCTCCACAAGGAAGAAGAGACAGATTATAGTTGTAGACGACTCCCTTCTGAGGGGAACAGAGGGTCCAATATGCTGGACAGACCCTCCTCTTAGGGAAGTCTGCTGCCTCCCTGAGGCTGGGTTAAGGACATCACTAGGAAGCTTCCTAGCCTGGTACAGCCCTTGGACTATTACCCATTACTGCTCTTCCATATGGGTGGCGATGAAGCTGCAACATATAGTCCAAGGGCAAGCAAAAGAGACTTCAGGGCCTTGGGATGGTTGCTAAGGGAATCTGGAGCACAGGTTATTTTTTCCTCTGTCCTTCCAGTTGTGGGCAGCAACACTGGAAGAAACAGACGGACCCAGCCTATTAATACATGGCTCCATGGCTGGTGTCACTGCCACAATTTTGGGGTTTTCGATAACGGGATGGCCTACACAGCACCAGGCCTGCTGGTGTCAGATGGGATTCACCTTTCTCAAAGGGGGAAGAAGGTCTCTGCTCACGAGCTAGCGGGGCTCATTGACAGAGCTTTGAACTAGACTTGAAGGAGGAGGGGGATAATATCAGTCTTGCCCGTGACAAGCTGTGGGATGACACGCCAAGGTCAGAGGGACAGGGGCTAGCGAGGGCCCTCAGCCTGTTGCTCTGAGCCATGCTGGGTACATTGCAGCATACTTGAAGTCTTACAGAGATGAGCCAGGGGCTCCTGAGGTAACAGGAGCCAAGAGGGAAACACCAGTGAAATACCTCAAAGGAACTAAGGGGTGTTCCTCTAAGAAGGTGACATGGCAGACAGCCCAGCTGAAGTGCCTCTACACCAATGCACACAGAATGGACAACAAACAGGAGGAGCTGGAAGCCACTGTGCCGCTAGAAAGCTACAACCTAGTTGCCATTACTGAAACTTGGTAGGATGAATCCCATGACTGGAGTGCAGCTATCGATAGATACAGGCTGTTCGGAAGGGACAGGCAAGGAAGTAGGGGTGGAGGGGTTGCCCTCTATATCAAGAAATAGATAGTGTGTGAAGAGCTGTCTCTGAAGAATAGCCATGAGCAGGTTGAAAGCTTACAGGTAAGAATTAAGAGACTGAGGCAACAAAGGAACCTCGTGGTTGGTGTCTACTACAAGCTGCTGGATCAAGGGTAGCCTATTGACGAAGCCTTCTTACTCCAGCTACAGGAGGCATTGCGCTCGCAGGCTCTTCTCATCCTGCTGGGGAACTTCAACCACCCCAACATCTGCTGGAAAAGTAGCACAGCGAGCTGTAGGCAATCCAGGAGACTCCTGGAGTGCATTGAGGATAACTTCTTAAGCCCTAAGTAATAGACAGCCCTACGAGACAGGATGTGATACTGGACCTGATTGCCACCAATGCAAGTGAGCTAATCGGTGACGTCAAGATATGAGGCAGCCTGGGCTGCAGTGATCATGCACTGGTGGAGTTTGCAGTCCTGAGGGATATGGGTCAGGCGAAGAGTAAAGTCAGGACCCTGAATTTTAGGAAAGCAAACTTCCAGCTCTTCCAGGAGTTAGTCAATAAGACGCCCTTCGGAAACTGCCCTCCGGGACAAGGGAGCAGAACAGAGCTGGCAGAACTTTAAGGATGCTTTCCATAGAGCACAAGAGCTCTCCATCCCCAGGTGTAAGAAATCAGGAAAGGAAGGCAAGAGACCAGCATGGCTGAGTCAAGACCTGCTGGTCAAACTAAAGGGCAAGAAGGAAATGCACGGGCAGTGGAAGCAGGGACAGGTATCCTGGGAAGAGTATAGGGGATGCTGCCCAGTTGTGTAGGGATGGGGTCAAGAAGGCCAAGGCACAGCTGGAGCTGAACTTGGCAAGGGATGCAAAGAATAATAAGAAGGGCTTCTACAGGTATGTCAGCCAGAAAAGAAAGGTCAAAGAAAGCGTACCCCCCTCGATGAACACAACTGGCAAACTGGTAACAATGGACAAGGAGAAGGCTGAGGTAGTCAACAACTTTTTTGCCTCAGTCTTCACTGGCAACCTCTCTTCCCACACCTCTCGAGTGGATGGACTGCAAGACAGGGACTGGGGGGAGCAAAGTCCCTCCCACTGTAAGAGAAGATCCGGTTCGTGACCACCTGAGGAACCTGAACACACCTAAGTCTATGGGACCTGACCAGATGCATCCCAGAGTCCTGAGGGAACTGGCTAATGCAGTTGCCAAGCCACTCTCCATAATATTTGAAAAGTCATGGCAGTCAGGTGAAGTGCCTGGTGACTGGAAAAATGGAAACATTGCACCCATTTTTAAAAAGGGTAGAAAGGAGGACCCTGGGAACTACCAACCTGTCAGTCATGAAACAGATCCTCCTAGAAGCTCTGCTAAGGCATGTGGAGGACAGGGAGGTGATTCGAGACAGCCAGCATGGCTTCACCAAGGGCAAGTCCTGCCTGACCAACCTAGTGTCATTCTATGATGGAGTGACTACATCAGTGGACAAGTGAAGAGCTAAGGATGTCATCTATCTGGACTTCTGTAAGGCCTTTGACACAGTCCCCCACAACACCCTTCTCTCTGAATTGGAGAGAGATGGATTTGATGGGTAGACTGTTCGGTGGATGAGGAATTGGTTGGATGGTCACATCCAGAGGGTAGTGGTCAACGGTTCCGTGTCCAGATGGAGATCAGTGATGAGCGCTGTCCCTCAGGGGTCCATATTGGGACCAGTACTGTTTAATATCTTCACCAACGACATAGACAGTGGGATCGAGTGCACCCTCAGCAAGTTTGCAGATGACACCAAGCTGAGTGGTGTGGCTGACACGCCTGAGGGACAGGATGCCATCCAGAGGGACCTGGACAAGCTCAAGAAGTGGGCCCATGCAAATCTCACGAGGTTGAACAAGGCCAAGTGCAAGATCCTGCACCGGGGTTGGGGCAACGCCCGGTATCAATACAGGCTGGGGGATGAAGGGATTGAGAGCAGCCCTGCGGAGAAGGACTTGGGGGTACTGGTGGGTGAAAAGCTGGACATGAGCCGGCAATGTGCGCTCGCAGCCCAGAAAGCCAACCATATCCTGGGCTGCATCAAAAGAAGCATGGCCAGCAGGCTGAGGGAAGTATTTCTGCCCCTCTACTCCACTCTCGTGAGACCCCACCTGGAGTACTGTGTCCAGCTCTGGAGTTCTCAGCACAGGAAAGACATGGACCTGTTGGAGCAGGTCCAGAGGAGGGCCACAAAAATGATCAGAGGGATGGAACACCTCTCCTGTGAAAAAAGGCTGAGAGAGTTGGGGTTGTTCAGCCTGGAGAACAGAAGGCTCTGGGGAGACCTTATTGCAGCCTTTCAATGCTTAAAGGGGGCTTAAAAGAAAGATGAGGACAAACTTTTTAGCAGGGCCTGTTGCGATAGGACAAGGGGTAATGGTTTTAAACTAAAAGAGGGTAGATTTAGGCTAGATACAAGGAAGAAATTTTTTTACAATGAGGGTGGTAAAACACCGGAACAGGTTGCCCAGAGAGATGGTAGAAGCCCCATCCCTGGAAACACTCAAGGTCAGGCTGGACGGGGCTCTGAGCAACCTGATCTAGTTGAAGATGTCCCTACTCATTGCAGGAGGGTTGGACTAGATGACCTTTAAAGGTCCCTTCCAACCCAAACTATTCTATGATTCTATAATCTGAGGTTGCTGCTAAAGAAGCCATGTTTTGTGCTACCCTGTACAGTCAAGAGGAGAGGTGGCATATAAACAAAGATGGTTAGGACACAAATGCTTTAACCACACAGTCTGAAAATAGCAGCAGAGTTGCAATTTAAACTCTCAGTTCTCTTGTTTATGTTTGTAAAATACCTGCAGCTATTACAACAGATTTTCCAGTGACATTTAGCTGTTCCAGTTTGAATTTACCTAGTTTTTCTAATTTGAGTAGGCCTAGAACTCTCACAGGAACAGCTCAACCCAAAGAGCACACAGTAAAACACACTTTCACTGTTACACTGTCCAAACACAGCAGCAATGCTCAAAGCAAACCATACCAAAATGTGGAGAACAGTGGTTTTTTGTAACAGCAATCGAAGATGCGACTACAGCTAGGTGAAGTTCTCAGAGCACAGGGAATGCGTGGGTGGTAGAATAGGCAGCGAAGGGAAAGCAGAATCTAGTCACTAGCATCTGGTCTTCGTTTTAGTGGTTCTAGCATTTGGGTAAGCACAGTTGTATAAATAAAACTTACTAGCACATTTTCATTTGGAGTGAAGAACACCGCTAAGAAGTTTTAAAGTATACTTTAGCTACTTTTGTAATTTATTAAAGGCAATGAAAAATTAGAACTGTTTGAAAAGCCTTTCTTGCATAGAATTACAAGTGGGTAAACGACCTATGCGAGCATCTCCACTAAAAATTTAAACTGAAAAGAGTTTAAGCCATTTTCCTTGACACTTCCCATCTAATGGTGACCACCTTACTATGAAAACTGTCTAGCAACATTAAGATGGAAGCAAGATTGGTGATTTAAGGTTAATATACCAGAATATTTAAAAGCTAACTTTTTCTTTCTTTTAGACTGTCTCTTGTGAGTTTTAAGGAGACCACTCTCCATATACAATTTCTGTCTTACCTGCAAGTACAGTTTGTTATCTTTCGTAATTGCATCCATGAGGTCTTTTTGTAGGGGAGGGTCTCCATTTACCCAGAGTCCATTTGCCGAACTGGTGTTGAAGCCACAGGTGCTATTTCGTTTTTTGTAAAACAGAACATAAGCAGTGTCCTTTGGAAATCTACTGGTAATTTTCTGGACTGACTGAAATGAGGTAAATGTCACTCTGCTGTCATTGAACAGAAACCATTCTCTTGGCATCTCAGTGTCCAGCTCATTTTCTACAACAGTACAAGGACTCTCCTCTGTCAACAACTTATCCTGAGGAGAAACTAAAGAAAGAGCTGTAGACTGGTGGCAGAGTCCTGAAGGCCCTGACCCAGTAACATTTCTAGCATATGAATAATAATGTCCACTTTCAGAGGATACACCAGAATGCACCACCACAGAGCTTAACAGGTAGGGCACCAATTGTGGGCAGGTCACTTCATCAGCACCTGAGGGCTTCAGTTTTTTAGCAAGATTTTCTCCAATATCAGACATCTCAACACCAATAGACCAACCTCCTGAAACTACAGCTAGAGGGGATGTTGCTCTTTTGACTGGCAGTTCCAAAACAAGGGGCAGAGACACATTGTCCAAGATTTTGCGCCTTATATGACACTTTGGATCATATGAAAATCTCAAAAGAGTGAGAATGAGGTATTCAGGTTCCTCAATGATTTGCATAGTTTTCTCAGCATTCTGTAGAGAGGCACACTTTTCACAATAATACTTATTGTCTCCACTGAGGATCTCAGGTGCCAGAAAATAATTCAGTAAGTCTGTAACTGACAGGGTGTTTTTACCTACTAGCCTCTGAGACATATCCCTATTATCTTGAACTTTGTGGAGTTCAGAATTTGTGGTATTCTCAGAGTTTGGCTCAGCAGAAAAATCTTTTATGGTTCCTTCATTCATTATTGTGTCACATCCACCATTTACTTCCAAATTATTCAGAGGTGTTTCTCCAGTAGGACTAGTTGCTAAAGTATTAGTTTGCACCATGTAGTCATCTTTCACTTCAGAACGTTCCATACATTTTGGGCCAACATTCTCCAAGGAAGTTGGAGGACAGAAAGCCAGAGAGAGATCTGTGAAAGCTTCTTCCTTTTGAGACATACTTTTGCAGTTCAAACAGCATATAGTAGTCTTCAATTTTCCTCCAAACATCTTCTCTATCAGAGTTCTTTCTTCACTTCCCATACAAGGTGCTTCAGCAAATACTTGTGCTTTATGGATAGCTTCTTGTGTCTGGGACTCTTCATTCGTTATACTTTCAGAAGTCTTTGCTGAAGACAATGCTTTCAAGGTTCTCTCTTCTTCATGCAGCCTGAAGGCAAAAGAAAAATAAATCCAAGTAGCTGTGCTATTTTCCAAACAAATATTGCTGCACCATTTCAGACTTTTTTCCAGTTATGCTAAAAAATATAGATGGTTAAGTGGCTAGAAGTGTCTTACATTAAAAAAAGCTATTTGTTATTTTTTATATAAGCCAGCTGAACCATACAGGTCAGTACTAAGACACAGTATAAGAGAAGCCCAAATGCATTTAATTTGGGTTTCATTATATATAACCGAACACAATGGATATACTGAGAGAACTGGCAAGTATTAAAAAACCTAACAAACAACATTTTTATTATTTACCATTACATTATCTTAATAAATCAGTTCTCCAGTTGACTGGTTCTGTGTGTCAGATTTTGTAAGAGAACAAGTATCTATTTATCTAGTGCCAGACTATTTCCAAAGAAAAGGTCAGGATTTTGTAGCCAAGAAAGTTAAGAAACTACAGCAAGAAAAACCAAACCAGAAAAGAAACCCAAGATGGGGAGGGGGAGAGGGAAGAGAACACTATTTCACTATTGAGATAAACTTCTCCAGAAGTGGAATGTGTCATAAGGCAATATTGCTTAAGCCACATCTCAGCAAGCCAAAATTAAAGAGGGCTACTAATAAATTTAGGTATTTTTGTTTTATCTGTGCCACAGTTAATTTGCTTGTTTATTAAACTGGTTATAAATGCATGTACATCTCTTCGTGACTTCTGACTTGTATGAAATATAGCTGTCTCCACCAACAGGAAATTCCAGATGCACGACTAAACCGCTTTCATGAACCACAGTAATTTTACAACAGGACCATGACGCTAACATAACACCCAAGTTTAGATTTGTAAAAATGGAAATTGACTACCACTATGACCTGCTTTAAATGATGTGGATACAAGACAGTATCCAGACTTTACCACAGATTAAACCCATGAAGAAAAGTGTTTCATAAACCACACGGAAAACCAGAGACGGCCAGGAATGAGGCCCAAAATTCCTGGTCCCCACTCATGCAGTGGAACTGTTACACGACTGCTCCTAAGAGTTCAACATTATGTGATAAGACTGTAGATTCATTCCCATTAATGGCACAATAACTGTACCTGTCTAGCAGGAATCTGAGATATTCTGAGCAATCCTGCTGGGATCGAGGGGTGAACCATGGTGGTCTGGAAGCCTCAAAGAAAATTCTAGGAGCATATGCCTCCCTCTGTTCGTGTAAGAGAGGGACAGACAAGGTTACATAAGAACTACTTAAAAAATTGGTTATGTTATTTTGATATTGACCACTGAACTTTGGACTACATTATTCTAGAGGAACTGTATGAAACACATGGTACACAAACATTTAAACCACTTAATCATAGGAAGAGCGCGCCATTAATTTTGCAGTAATCACCTCTAGTACAAAGATAAAAGTAGTGGATCCTGCAGGCAAATATTAAATGTGTAGTGAGTGTAAACCAGATGTTATGCGTAATAGCAGTTACTGTTCTTGCTGGCAAGCTTAAAAATGTTTTCTTTCTTCAGAACACCACCAGTATTTCATAAGTACCAATTTATTTTTGGGTGATCCAGCCTCATCCCCTTCACAAGTTTATTGTTATTAATCAAAGAGAGCAAAAGTGTCTTATGTCTTTCTAGCACTAGCAAAATATTCTGAACATTTAATAAAGTTCACTTTAGAATTTGAACGACAATAAAATTTAGTGTAAAAATCACTGCAGAAAGTCAGTTTATCCTAGAAAGTACATAAAGTCAGCTTGTATATCAAGTCAGGTCTTATTTGGATTTTTACATTTTGGCTTCTCAAAGAAGGGGTTACGGCCCATTTATAAAAACAACACAGTGCCAACATGTTCCACTTATGAAATACTGATTTCTCTAAGTCCATCCACACCATCTGAACATTTGGAGGCCGACTCATTCCCCTACAAATCTATCATATTTACATTTTTCATATACTCAAGAGGATTCCCATGGCATCACGTTTGTTCCTAAATTTTGGTATATAGATCTAGGCTTAAAAAACAGCAGATGAAATAAACTGACATACCTGGGTATGGGCCAAAAACGCAAAAAGATGCTGTAATTTTCTCATTAGTGAATTACACCCATTTAAATTCAGAGATAAAACATGTCTTCTGAAACTGGGAAAAAGAGATAGACTTCAGTTTCCTTGCTAGATTTCTAACAACAATGCAGTTATCATTCCAGCTCAGATAATTACTTAAATTTGGAAGAAAGCAAAACATGTAACACTTCCCTTCAATACATGGATTCTGCTCTAGTGCAGATGCAAAACTACTGTACAGTAGGAACTAACACTGCAAAAAACCTACTTCTTTAAACATTTAAATGTGTAAGAATGGGCTATAGATAGACAAAATATTTTTTTCAATAGCTTCCAGATTATAACAAAAGCATCACCATAAACTTTTACAATACTGAAGGGAGCAAGGGCAGTGAGGAAAAAGGGACTTGTCTTTTGACACGTGACAGAAGGATCAGGATTTTTAATGGCTAAAATTGCAGATTCAGAGCTGGACTTTCACAAAGCAATCAGTAACGGAGTGCAAAGAAACCCACTCAGCTCTAGCAAGCTGAGAGACCCCAGGGCACGTTAATATTTGGTGAAAAGCAAGGATGCAACAACTGCAATAGTTAATTTGCAATGAAATGAGCTGTTAAAAAGTACTTACTCTGTAGCCATAAAAAGTGCCTGAATAACACTGTTCATGTAGCAAGTATTTCCTAGATTAATTAGACCTGTCTTCCCAGTTTCAGATTTTCCAGAAAGTCTAGATAAACAAGATGGCAAAGAACTGGATTGAGAAGTCCAGGCACTCTGACTGAGAATCAACTTAATCTTCTCTTCAGTGGGTTTGGGCATATCCTACAAGAGAAAAATTTAACACACTTAATAGGTTTTTATATTTGTTTTTATAATAGGTCCTGCCATTCAGCAGTCTTATCTTCACTTGCTCCCATATTCTCTTTCACGGTCTTGCTATCCCTGATAGCCTAGAAGATACAACCCCCCGCAAGCCGCCTTCTTCACAGCTTTCTTTACTCAACTCTCAAATTGCAGGAATAACGGGCTGGTGGTCACCTTTGACTTGCATATTCACAGAATCCTTTCTGCCACCAAAAACTACCTCTCAAATTTCAAGCTTTAATAGACCCCTAAAGCATCTTCTATTCTGCTAGAAATACATTTTGATTTGACAGAGCAGGAATGTAAGAATGAAAGAATAAAGTCCAGAATACTTGGAATTAAATTGATAGGGGCTTTTTAAGCGTCAAAACACTTAACTGCAATACTACTGCTATAAAATCAGGCAGTAATACCCAAGTGGGTTTTTGTGGGGGTTTTTTGTTTCGTTTTTCAATTTTATTTGTTCTGGGGTGTTGTTTTGGTTTTTTTTTTTTTAATTTATTTTTCATTTTAAGTGCATTATGCACTTAAATATTTACCTAAAAAAGCTGAATTTTGCTTTGAAACAGCATAGGCCAGCATCCTTTACCCACAGAGGCATGTAATATTGACTGCAGTATTAAGATGTAGTGCTTAATAATGGTGTTTTGGAGCTGGCCAAAGATTAACACCATGCCAACTCCTCGGAGCCTGCTTCTCTTCAATACTATCAGTGCTCTGAACTTATATTTGAAGAGTTCCAGTTTCTAGCTTGGGTTGAAATGAAATGCCTAGAATAAACCTCACAAAAGCATATTAATAGTTACATGAGGCTTAAGAAATTAGATTGTACTTTTAATAAAGGATCTCATTTCAGGCTTTTCTTAAAGCCTGCTATAATCATATCATGGACACTCAGGACAATTTTTCTAGCATATTCCAAACACAGTTAGAATTAACATTAGATTATGTGATTAGCTCTTCTCTCCTAGCGGAAGTTCTGAAGAATTTAGATCTATGGGATTATAGCTTTCATATTTGGGAAAAAAACCCACAAAAACATTCCACCCTCTTAATATTCCTAATATACCTTAACAGCCTCCAGAATGGGTTCATAGAGCTCTGGAAATCCTGAATAATGATACATCATACAGTGTATCAACTCAGTCAACTGCATCAAAAAGGCTGTACTGGAAGGTAAGCCATCTCTTTTGAAGGACTGAACCAAACTCACCACATGTGGGACAATCTGAATGGGAACACAAACAAGCAAAAAGGGCATTAATTGCATTTTTCCAGTTTTTTTGCTCTACAAACAACTTTACTGTTTTACACATGCCAAATGACAGGGGGCTTTTCGTTCTTAAATAACAATGGCTAAGAATGACTTGAAAAACATGCATTATTCTTTACTCATGACAATTTTCAAACAGCAAAACTAATTATTCAATGCTCTCTTCAGCTCACATATCAAGTTTTGGAACTTTATGAACTTAGAAAGTGCATGTTAAGATTTTAAATGGTCAAGTGTTCAAAGTACTCATCTTATTAAGGAAATTAGCAGCAACCATTTTGCTTTTGTGCCACCACTAACAGTGCAGTATCCTGTTCTAATTTCACAGATATAGTTTTTAAAACCAACCTCTCAATTTTCCTTAAACAGAATCTAATGCTTGGGATCTGAAGCCAATGAATACATTCATGCTATTTCAGTTTACAAGATGGAAACTGGCTCACAGCTCCACCTAGTGAGGGAGCTAGGTTCAATAAACCAAGACAGTAATCTACTATGAGCTCAAAACCCCTTACCACAGACACGTTAATCTATTTGAGGATTAGTTCAGATTCATTACTATTTTAAATTGGGTATAAATCAGAAATGTTTACTCCACCTCCTTCCCTTTCTTCAGCACGGCTCTGTCTGTATTTTTAAATGCATGAAACTTTTTTTATATTAGTCTTACAACATCACGTAGAAAGTTATTTCAATGCAGTCCCAAAGAGTAGGGACTTCTCACTGTGAACAAAAATATTTTAGACACCTCTGTCAGTTTCCAAGTGATCAAAACGGATTAGCTGTGAAAGAAGTGGATGGAATAATTTCTCATCACAAACTAGCTTAGAAATTGTTTGGTAGTAAAGACATTAAATACAGAACAGAAATTATAACAATATCATAATTTTAGGAAAGTATACCAATTACAAGAATGAATATACTTCAAAACACCAAAGTAAAAGGGGCCAGGTGCAAAATACTAATTTGCCACTTTTTTCAAATATCAGTTGTTCTCTAAGTACAAGGAATATTTTTACATCTCGGAGAAACAAACCCTACTGTTTTGGTAAACAAGATATCCACTGTTTAAAAACGAAAACACCAAGATTAAGTGTTCAATGTGCTACAGAGTCAATAGTGAAAGTTGCAATGAAAAATTTCCTTCTTTCACTTTGTAAATGTGGGTACATAGCAATGAAAAAGTAATTACTGAGCTCCAAGAATGAGATTTGTATACAGGAGATCTGAGATACGATAATTTTGCACAGACAAAGCATGTGGGAAGAATAGAAAAAGTACTGGCTCTCAATTTGAGAGAGCTGAGCACCTAATTCTTACTTACAGCATGCTGCATAATACTGAAAGTTACACTTTGAATACATACAGAGGTATCACTTGTGCAAGACTGTTTTTCTTCTATAAAAAAACCCAAGTCATTTATGCTAACGATGCTCAAGCATAGGGAAGGGGAATGTTAACTCAGATGCATTGCAAAATAAATTCATTTATATTTATCAAGTGTGCATTTAACCATTTTAAATTCAGTTTATTTATTATAAAAAAGTAAACAAGTAGTTTAAGTGCAGGAAAATATTACAGGATACTAAATGACAGCAGTAGCTCAAAAAATTATAGTGAAGAAGGTTGTTTAAAACGGAGGGAAAATGGTCACGATGAAGTCCTGAAGACAGATGTTTATGCAGTACTACATGCAGCCTCCGGTAGAAATTTTCCTTGTTAAAGCAAATGCCTATTTCTAGAATAAGTCTTCTCATATTTTACATTTTTCTCATGAATGTTTTGTCTCTCTCAGGAACAAAGAAAAGCAAGACAGTAAATATATGAAACATTTACTTTTTGAACATATTCAAGGCTACTTGACTCTTTGATTTGTGACTCAAATTTCTATCCTAGTCCAAGATTAGGGCAGCGGAGGGAGGAGAGAGAAACTTCAGACTCCTATCATTAAAAAACAGTGTAACAGGCATAAGGCAATTACTCTGACACTAATCAAAGGGTTTGTGATCCCTTGAGGCCTAAGAGCCTTGGGGACAGCTTAGAGAAACAGTGTGCCAGGCTGTTACTATGGTTAAGTCTGAAAGACCCATATTTCACTTAGCCTTCAAGCTAAACACTGAGTATGAGAACAGGGAAGGCACTGTACATCTTGCTGTACTAATACGAACAGTCATCATCATGCCCTAGTATCTACCGCTTTAACTGGTGAACTGCATTTTGAAGAGTGGCCATTAAAAATAGTATCCTTCAGTTTGCCCGTATGTACATTGAAACATAGATAGCGTAGCTTTCTTAAAGTGAAGTACTTCTGGGCTTCTAACCTAGGTGACTAGGTTATATATAGCAGACAACTGGTTATCTGTTTTCCCCAAACAGTTGCGCTTGAAAGTCTACTTGCAGCCCAACTTTATCAGTAGACTTCACACCACATAAAATGGATTTCCAGAAGTACACAGTCAAAGATAGAACGCAGTGCCCAGATACTACTGCCAGAAATATGTACATACCAGGAAGAACAATGCTCGTTTCCAGTTACCGATTAAGTGGTTGAACCTGGAAGTTAGAAAGCCTAGTGGTCTGTGAACCACAGAAATCTGATTTTGGAACCTTGAAACAAAGAGGAAATCCAAGCGCATCAATTCTGTTACTCTTTACACCCACTTTAAAAGTCACAGGTGAATGACATTTCAAAGAATTGAAAACCATTTATTTAGTAACTTACCAAATGAAAAGCTTCTGGAGAATGCTGAAAACTAAGTAACATGTGGGAAAGGACAGCAAGGGCACCAGGCCTCACTAGAGGAAACCAAAGTCGATTAAAGACCTAAAAAAACCCACATTTATTTCAGTAAACCTAGAAAGTGAAATTTCAGTAAAAATGTAAACAGATCTCCAAATCCACAACCATTTGAAACAGACAGAATCATTACATGCAACTGAAAGCTATAGATACATTTGCATCATCTTTATCGAATAGTAAGATAATATCTGTTGCAATACAAAAGGTGCTACACAATTGCATATCTGTTACAAATTCCTTTCCCTCTCCTTCAATTCTGAATGTTCTTTTCCAACATACCAATTCAATCTTAAGCAGAGTGACATCAATGAGGATGGTAAATTTCTGGACTGCAGCCAGTCCTTTCAGCAGTGCAATCACCCATGTTTCCACATGCTGAGCCAGAGGCCAGGACAACCAGTCAATCATTCTGAAAGATTAATGAAAAATAAAAAAAATAAAACAAAACAAAACCCCAATATGTCACTAATTTTAATCTCAACAAAAAGATTCTATATATTACCCAGATAGTTACACACTTACACAGAGACTCACAAGAAGTAATACAAGAATGTTAGGCAAAAAAGTAAATATTATATAAATAACAAGTAACAATAATATACAGACATTAAGCTAACATTTTTATTTTGTGGCAAAAACTTACTACTGAAGGTGAAAGAGTGCCTGTACCTGGGAATCTCCCCTCCTACACCTTTTACCCGAAACCAGACAAAAACCAACTATGAAGTTTAAATTTGAGAAGGAAGCCTCTTCAACTTAGAACTACATTCCCAGAAGCCAACTCAAATACTCTCAGTTAACAAGGTAAAATCTAGTAATTTTAAATACATTGTAGCAGGTGTTATAAGGATCTTATAATAGCTATCAGCAGCCTGGGGTCTACATGTGCCCCAAAAGGAAGAACTTCACTACAGCTAAGGAAAGGGAAAAGTGAAAGGACTTTATCTGTGCCTAGAAAATACAGTGAAACATCAGCAACAGAAAACAGGGGTATTCTATCCTTCTAAATTAATAGACAATTTACACTGATACTTAAGGTAGACAGGCAGATTAGTTGAAGCAATTCTAAGATACAGACGACATTGTAAAACATGAAATTTAGACTTTGTTCTTCTGAGATTTTACTTGGCAATATTTTGGATTTTCTTTAATTGTCCACAAGATCCCCTTCTTCAAATCAGATGAGGCACCACTAATTAAGTGGAAGGAAAAATTTGTCACCATGAGGGTGGTCAGACATTGAAACACGGTAAGGCCGAGGCACCTCCATCCTTGCAGAAAGCTCTTAACTTGATTGGACAAGGCCCTGAGCAACAGTGTCTGACTTCGAAGCTGGCCCTGCTTTGAGCAGGATTGGACCAGATGACTTCCAAAGGCTCCACTCAATCTACATAACGCTATGATTCTATTCTATAACTCAATGCAAACAGCAAGTTAGAAGTATATTTCTTTATTTCTTTTCTGAAAAAGCCCCTCAAAGATTATTTTAAGAGGCTAAATTCTAGCACAGAACTGAAGAGATTACAAGTAACCAGTCTAATAAACAGTCACTATCACTACGAATAGGCATAGTTAGTGATTATCAATCTGAAGCGAAACTATCAGCCCCTATGTTCTTCCTGGTGATTAAAAGAGCTCCAAACAAACTGAAATCAGGGCTTCAGTCCTCAGATTCCAAACCAAAAAGAAAACCACTGTCTTTAGCTACACCAGACATGCATTCTGGGCATGTTGTATTACCATAAACAGCCTAAAATTTACAGAGAGTTTGTAATTTGGATCTGAAAAACGTATAGCACATACATCCCAAAATTTATATATCTTAGAATTATGTACTATCTGCACATACAGCATTCAAAGGTTTCTCTAAAATAAGGAATCATTAGTACTGCCTTTTTAACAATCAAGCACAGATCTTACTGAGTTTCTTCCATGTTACTACAAAAAAAACCTTGGGAAAAAAACATGGCAACATCATAATCATTGCTCTGAATTTACACAAAGCTCTCATTTCCTCAAGATGTTAAGTTCAAACGTTTATTCTGAGCACCCTTTCCATATACTTTCTAAAATGGGGAATCAAAGGAGTAGGCCAAAACTGCTTTTGCCTGCAAAGAATTAACCTTAACCTAAAAATAGGCCCCAAACCTCATAGTTCTATCGTCTTCAAACCTCCCCCCTCCATTTGTAGGCTTGTTATTTTTCAGCAGTGGCACAAACACCTGCACAGCTAATTTAAGCCTAATGACAATATAGTTGGTTTTCTTAACTAACTTTTTAGACAAGTAAGGAGTATTCTGTAGAGCCCTACATTAGAACCACTGTTCTAAAATATCTATTACCATCTTTATACTACGTGCACTTTCAACCACACTGACTCACAAACTCCAAATGAAAAACAGTGCTTTTGCGTGGGAGCTGGGGCTCCCCGTGTTCCATCCCATTGCTCTGGTTATTTGATGGGCCATCCTGTGTCATCTCCAGTCAGTATAAATAACTACTAAACTATTCAACATTGTTACTAATAGGACAACAGCTATCATTTCAGTATGATTAACCTTGTAAAGAGAAGCCTCATTCTCTGTATAATTGATACAGATAGAATTCCTATCCTTAAAATCTGTTTCTGCTCTTAAAAGCAGAGTCAATATGCTTAAGAGTGGAAACAAAAGCCAGAAGAGGAAACAGAAGTAAACTTGCAGACATGCTTGAGACTGTCCTAAAAAGCATCAAATCTGAGATCTGGTAGGTGAAAATTAGACATTTTGGTTACTAAATCCTCTCTGCACTGCATTTACTTGGCTCCTGCTCTGTTGCAATGAATGACTGCATTTTTAATACAAAGGCAGATATTAATATGGGACACAATGATCATGAATAAAAACACAGAGGATTTTTGTGTTTGACCAGATTAAGAGAGCCTTAAGGCCTCATATAACCCTAAAATGAGGTCTGCTATCCATATATGTGCCTAACAAGGACAGTATTTCTGGTATCTCTGGATAGAAAAAAAATTTATCTGTGCAACCTCAGACAGTAACTTCTTTCACAAAAATATCTTCTTAGCCACATCAAAGAATCTGGCAGCTCAGGTGCAAATCCCTCAGATGAGGGAAAAAAACCAAACCAAAAGCAACAAGAGAAGATCCTCAGACTACCAGGCACCCCCCCAAAAAAAAATTTAACATCTTTTACAATACTTTACATTTTTACCAACAGTGCAAAGGGCCTGGTCATGTCTGGAGTTTTTCTTTGCAAAATGTTCAGTTTCTCTTAACAAAGATACTTGGGTTAAAGTACAAACAAGCATTATACTTGTCAGGATACTGAGTATAGGCAGTCAACTTCCTCTGAGACCTCTGAAGTAGACCCTTAAAGCAGTCATATATCCCAGAAGAGATTCAACAATTTTCTGCTTTTCTTCACTGATGCTTCAGGTAAGGTTTCATGAGACAGCTGAGCCAATTAAGAACAGCCTAATGATGCCAAAAAGCAAGCACTCTTTCTTACACTAACCTGTGCCTAATATAACCCCCCACTGAACAGATTGAATTTATTAGTCTTCTAATTACAGATTATTTACTAATCTGTGTTCAACTTTAGACAGACTCTGCAGTGTCATGGAAGTTATCCTTAGGGAGAGAGCAACAAGGTCTTTAATTGGCAGTCACCAAAGCTCTGCTGACTCTCACCAGGAGACCTTGTTGTGCCTGGAGTTCTGCATCTCCTGAGAATGATGCAAGGCTGATGACAACATTGTCATCTGGTGCTCCAGACATTCCAGCTGCATTATCCTCTTTACAACTACTCCTCTAAGGCAGAGGAGAGTAATTGCTGCAAAGGGTTGCCAGAGGTAGAAAAAGAAACTGGATACAGTGTTGACATAAGAGTATCTACAAACAAAAATAACAAGGGGCACCTAAAAAGTTAGTTGTATGGAACAGAACCAGAGGCTCTTAAAATCAAGTATTACTTCAAAGAATTAACAAGGCAAGTAAGGTTGCACTGCCCTTTCCTGTTTAACTGCTTTACTCATTTTTCCACCCTTCAGTGGTCAATAACAGCTTCTTCCATAGGCTTTAAAAAAAATAATTCAAAGAACTTCAAGAAGGTCTTCATCTTTCTTCCATTGTCATCTTTCTGCATCACTATTATTCACATACCTGAAGATACTGACCAAGATTGCAATCTGAATCACAGTCTGTTAACAGTGCTACTAATCTCAATGTTCACTCATGTTTAGATCAGTGACAACAAGCACAATACGCAATTGTTTTTACATCATTCCTATTCTTCTATTATTCAAAGAACATCCAAAAAACCTCTGGAGGCTTGAGTGAAGATGGAAATAGAGGCTGTCCCCTGTGAATCCTACTAAAAAGTCATGAAGATATCTAAGCAGAAAAAACCCTCAAAACTAAGCAGTAAAACTCATTTCTAACCATCTCCTCTCTTCAGAGGAGGAGATGATGGGTAAGACAATCACGTGAGAAAGTCATTCTGCTTCTTGGAAAAGCAGAAAGGTTGATCTTCCGAAAACAAGGCCTTGTTTCTCAGCTTGATTGTAAACCCTGTGAAGTTTCCTATTTATGCCATCTCCCATAAGGTGGGAGATCTAAACATAAGATGTCATCTAAAAGGAACACAGCTGGCTTCCTCTTAGTTTCTATTTAACCCTCTTCTTCATCCACCCTAGCAAAGCATGAGAAAGAAGCCACATTAGCAATGAAGGCAGCAACCTGTCCTGGTTTCAGCTGGGATAGCATTAATTTTCTTCTTACTAGCTGGCACAGTGCTGTATTTTGGATTTAGTGTGAGAATACTGTTGATAACACACTGATGTTTTAGTTGTTGTTAAGTAGCGCTTATCCTAAGTTAAGGACTTTTCAGTTTCCCATGCTCTGCCAGCAAGCAGGTGTGCAAGAAGCTGGGAGGGAGCACAGCCGGGGCAGCTGACCTGAACTAGCCAAAGGGATATTCCATACCATAGAATGTAATGCTCAGTATATAAAGCTGGGGGGAGTTGGCTGGGAGGGGCGGATCACTGCTTGGGCATCGGTCAGCGGGTGGTGAGCAATTGCATTGTGCATCACTGTTTGTTTTGTTGTTCCCCCCTCCCCCTTTTTGTTATATTCCTTTTCATTACTATTATTATATTTCATTATTACTATTGTTAGTATTATATTTTACTTTAGTTATTAAACTGTTCTTATCTCAACCCACAAGTTTTAACTTCTTTCCCAATTCTCCTCCTCATCCCACTGGGAGCGGGGGTGGGGGGAGTGAGGGAGCGGCTGTGCAGTGCTTGGCTGCTGCCTGGGGTTAAACCACGACAGAACCTTAAACTGAAACCATGCCAGTAACATCCATAGCATCATAAATATATATTACCTTAACATGCTAAACAGCATGACTTAGAATACCATTTTAAAAGGAGGGAGGGTTTTTGATGGTTTTTGTTTGTTCTTTTAATGGAACCTAAGTGACAAATAACTTCAAAAAAGGCAAGAATAAGAAAAAGAGACTTTTCCCCCCTTTACAATGAAATACAGTACCTGCACAGAGCTTGAGTCATACTTGCATCTTTCACATTTGGATCTGTAGTAAGGCTCCTGATGAGTACTGTAATCATCTGTAATGGTATGTGCTGCACAAGACTTGCCAGTGCAACAGAAGGTTCGAATGAAGTATCTGTAATAGTTGAACATGACATAATGTAAGAAACTAAAAAGAAAATCCCACAGAAAAAATATGCTTTATCTTCTATCCTACAACTTCACTATAGTTGTAAAGTTTTGAGACAATGAGTCTATCCTACATCTAACATTCTATCATCACAAACCAAAACAAAATTTAAAAGTTTCAATGGATTAAGGACAATGAATAGTGCCGAATTACAAACTCCTTTTGTTCATCTAATATCCATGCAAGAAAGCGACAATCTGCCAACTTCTTCCTCCACCCTTAACGGAACTGAGAAGTGAGGGTTTTTTTTCTAAAAAGAAGCACCGTACAGTTGTTTATCATACTTGATGTTAAGCCTAGGGATTCAATGCAGCTGACATCTCCCACGTCCTATCTCAACAACTGACTGCTAACCACACCAGTTATGGCAAAATATAATGTTATAATGTTAACTTTCCCAGGTGCCTCAACAGCAAAAGCACTTTCCAATGTGAGCTAATACAGCACTTGATAGATTTCTGAGGTCAGAAAGGACCTATTTACAATCGCACCTACATTACTCTGGCAGTGAATCCTTCCTACGATACCCAAGTTTTATACATTCCTTACATACACCCCAGTTTTGTAGACTAAACAGTTCCAAGACCTAAGATACCCCTCTGGAGAGAGCAAGGAGGAAGAGTAGCCTGTGATATTGAGAGTCTTAGTTTTTCCTAACAGGACGCCCAAAGCTCTGTTCCAGTATATCATTTAAAGAATTGCAACAGGAGTTTTTTCCAAAATCTATGTTGCTCTGCAGCAAAAAAAAAAAAAAAAAAAAAAAAAAAAAAAAATCACCATTTCCCCTCTAGCTTTTCTTTGTGGAGAAAAGAAAAAAAAAAAAAAAAAAAGAGGCTTTGCCTTTTTGGCAACGGCCAAAAAGTTGCATTTTAGTACCTGGGCGAGGAAGCAACGGTTCCAAGGCAACGCCTGCAAAGCGACCGATGCCAGCGGTCGGGCTTTTCCTTTCCGTTGGCAAACCTGCCGCTCTCCTCAAGCGCCCCCGTTACCCTCACACCCCTCCCGCCTCCCCCCCCCCTCGGCCGCGCTCCCCGGCGGGCGGCGCTCACCGGCGGCGGAGATGACGGCGAAGAGCTCCTGCAAGGAGGGCAGCAGCGTGTCGGGCTCGGCCTTCCAGACGCTCCGCAGCAGCCCGCTGACCTGCGTCACCTGCGAGACGTAGAGGCGCAGCTCGGCCTCCCGGGTGCCCTGGCTCTGGAAGTGGGCGATGCTGCGGACCAGCTGCTGGCAGAAGGCGAGCGAGAGCTTCCTGCCGCGGGGCAGGCACTGCGGGAAGTCGCCCAGCAGCTGGCAGAGGCGGGCGCAGAGCGGCGGCGCCGGCCGCTCGCACACCAGCCGCAGCGCCTCCACCTGCAGCAGCTCGAAGAGCTCCAGCACCGAGGGGCAGCTCATGATGAGGCGCAGCCCCGCCTGGATGTAGTCGAGGATGGCGGGGTCGCGGTTGCTCAGCTCGCCGTAGCCGCGCTGCAGGAGGCCGAGGACGAGCCCGCGGTTGAAGAAGGCCTCGAACTCGGCGCGGTGGTAGCGGCCGTAGGCCTCCAGCACCTGCCGCCCCACCTGCCGCTGGAAGGGGTCGGGGCCCTGCAGCACCAGCCGGGTGCTGAGGGCGAACATGGCGCGGCACTGCGCCTGGCTCAGCGGCGTCTCCGCCGACTCCACCACCCGCCGCACGATCACCCGCTTCAGCGGCAGCGGGTGCGACGAGCTCACCAGCCCCTCCAGGATCTTGTCCATGGCGGGCGCTCCGGGCGCATCGGCCGAGCGGCGGCGGCGGCGGGCCGGCCCAGGCCTCGGCGGAGGCCGCCGCCGCCGCCGCCTCCCCGCGGCCCTCCCCCCGCCCCGCCGCGCTATGCCGCCCCGGCGGCGGCGGCCGCCGCTCCCGCGCCCCTCCCTCCCGCCCGCCCCTCGCCCGGGTGGCGGCGGCGGCGGCCCCGCTCCCCCGGCCAAGGCAGCGCCGCGGCCCCAGCGGCAACCGCCGAACGCTCCCCCGCCGACCCGGAAGCGGAGCGGCGCAAACAGGAAGCCGGCACGCTGGGCCGGGCGGCCATCACGCATGCGCCAACCGGCAGCGGCACGCCTGCCTTCTCGCTGTGGCGCCGGCCAATGGGGAGCGAGGGCGGGGCGGGGCGGCGGGAGCCGGTGTGGGCCTGCTGCGGCGGCCGGCGGGGGCCGGTGGTGAGGGGCTGGCGGGTCGTAGCCACCCGGTCAGCATGAAAGGCTCCGAGGAGTCGCACAGTTTAAAGCTAGCGTGTGCTGTTCAGCTTTTACTTGCTTCCCCGCCCACGTAAGGTCCCGCCAGCCCCCTGGCCGCTCAGTCTGCACTCACGGGGATACCCCGGTGTGGTGAGGCGATGGCCAGGCCTGTCCCACCTTCGGTCTGCATTCACAGCCCGTCTTCTCCTCCTGGAACTAGTATTTATTGCTTTGTTTGTCATACATTCTTGCCTGTAAGTGTACTTGTCACCAGCAGCGCTTCCTTAGAGAAGCCTTTGCTGTTTAACAGAGGTTTAATGGAGTAGCAGTGATTGTCAACGTACAGGTCCCCGCTATCAGAGTGTTCCCATCTTTATGTAAGCCTTCTTATCCATCATTTTGACCCAGTTTAGCTCCAGTTGCCAGCGCTCAAATTTTGTTACTATACCTTGCATTTTCATACCAGAATATGTTTCCAGCATGAGAAAAAAGGACTTCTGCAATTTCCAAGGCCTGAATATTATCTCTTGAGAACTAAGTAACAAGAAAGGTCACAAAATTGAATTAAAACCATCATTGGCAGTAAGCAAACCGGAAACCAAACTTCACTTCCTTAATCAAATAGATTCCTTTAGGCCAGCTCACTGGTCACATAAGCTGGGTGTGCTGGCAAAGCCCTCTCCTTGGTTCTGTTTCTCAATACAAACACCTTCATGCTATGTGGTTGACTAATACCTGTAATTCAGCATTAGGAAAATATGGAAAATGAGCCTTATTAATTCCTGGTAATATTTGATGTGTAACAGGTGCAGAATCTGAGCTGGAGTTTAGGTTGTCAACAGATACTATTAACTTAAGGGTAACAAAAAAGACCCACAAACCCTACAGGGTCAGCTGTGAGATACTACAGCTGTCAAAAAGCAAAACATGAAACCAAGAAGTTCAGAGTTAACTTGAAAACTGAGTCCACTGTTTATAAAATATTTCAAATGTTCAGTTAAACGGCTCAGATAACTTTAACTTTGCTCCTCTGTGCTCCAGTTTTCTGTTTGCTCCTCATATGTAGTCTAGTTCTAGAGATCACTGTGCACAAAAAAAAATTGCAATTGCTGAGTCATTACGTTCCAGTATAAATTGTGTTGATCAAGGGCTTTTTTCTGAGAACTTTACAAAGGTCGGAGACTGTTGCCACCAATATCTTAATTATCGAAATTATCTTTGTAAAGTGTACTGTATTGGAATGGTATCTAAATTAACTTTTTTTTTTTTCAAAAGGACTTTGTAGTTAACATCCATAAAAAAATTAACCTTGAAGAAGGTGCTGGATTACGTAGCTTGTATACCCGTGGAGCTTAATGCTTTGCCTTTTGTGATCTGTACCACGAATGTTTTAATTTTCTTAAGTTCACCAGTACAAACTCTCTTTTTTTAAATTTTTGTTTCTAGCACTGTTCATGGTATCTTCTGAAGCCAGAAGGAGAAAGGAGTCCACTCAGGAGCCCAACCAGAACTCTGAAAGTAAGGGGAAGGACTGAAATCAAGATGCCAGAGACAAGTGTATGGAAAGGGGTAAAGTGAGACCTTCTCTGGAGAGAGGATGATGTGGAGAATGGAAGGAGAAAGAAAGTTTGGAGGTGTCAGAAGCTGCAAAGGTGCTCAGATATGTCAGGGTATATGAGAAAGAGAATAAATGAGGAGAAATGGAGAAAGGCGGGTGGTATGGCAGGCTCATGGGGCATACGATGGAGTAGGAAAAACAGAGGGATGACGAGAGGAGCAGTTGCCATGAATAGCAGAGAAGCAAGTATGAAAGAGCTGTAATGGTCATCTGAAAAGCTGGAGACATGCGGATCGCTTGCAGGCACATGAAGATATGGGGAATGCAGAAAGCACGAGCAGCTGCAGATTAGCAGGATCAGGGGTTCCTGTGAGCTAGGAGATCAAAGGTCTGAGCAGGTTTTCAGTGCTTTGTCCTTTGTTTACGTAGCATTGTGGATGGGAGGGGAGGCAGTGCCTGCTGCTTGGGATGAGGCAACAGTCTTCCCGACAGTCCGGGAGCATTCTGCCTAGCAGCCTGGTCACAGCGATCGCTGCATCAATGAGGCAATTTCTCCAAAAAAGCTGCAGAAATGTCTGAAAATCTACAGCCCCGAGAAAAACTAAAATTGATAGTTGGAGCTATGTAGTTGGAGGGAGGGTAAGGTAACTCTAGCATAGGAGCTTGGAAATAGTATTCTTATTTGCATCCAGATGACTAAGTATGCGTACTCCTTATTTAATGAACTTATTTCAAGTAATAGAACTAGCAATGAAAACCAAGTGGTTAAGAGTTATGATGGTTGGTTGAGTCACTAAATATACTTATGACCTCAGAGCTAAGAATAACCTGAGCTGTAGGGATGATCCTAATTACAACCTTACCATTAGATATGCAATTATCAATATATACTTATGAGCTAAACTTTGGAACACAGACTGTTCTTCTGTTTTCATTGAAATCTAACTCCTATATATAAATGTATTACTAAGTTGTGACAAAATGAAAAATAAGTGAATTCTTCAGTGAATAAAATATATCTTACAATATTTTCTCTGAAAAAGTAAGAAAAAAACCCAGTCATGTTTCATCAAAAGCAAGGATTATTGGCAAATCTGAACAATAATTACTCTTACTGTGAAACACAAATAGCAGCAGAAGGTTAACCATGGTGGCATCTCCTTAATGACTCAAAAATCTTAAAGACAGTAAGGCAGAAAGGAAACTTTACTAAGAACCCTGGATTAAAGATATCCTGTCAGCCTACAGACATTTTATACCTTATGCACAAGATAACTGCTCTCTAGCAGAACATTTTCTGGGTAAGGGGGCCATCCTGGAGGGCCATCCTAAGGGCTGGTGAGGCTCTAGATGCAACATCTGCCCATTCCTTATGCCACCCACATGAACAAGTCTAACACGCTGGACTTCCTGTTGATGTACAGATATATCCACATTGCATGTACAGGGAATTCAGGTTCCCTGAGAGGTAGCATCCCCATATATCTGCAGTAGGTTCAGGGCATCTGACATTGCGTGTCATGTGGCTTGGCTGTGTCGTTGCATGACTGCTAAATCTAGTGCAAGATGGGCAACAGGAGCCCGGGGGAGATGGTGAGCAGGCCTCCCTTTTCAGTCACAGCTTGCTGTTAGATCAGTTTCACTGTAACGTGAAACTGCACCATGAGTCAGGAGCTTCTGAGTGCTAATCATGGCTCTGGTATCAACTCCATTGGTGGCTGCAAGTGGCTTATTTAACTGCAGGGCTGGTATCTTGTCAAGTATAAATAGTAGTAGCTAGGTACTTGAGAGCACTGTAAGAGTCAATTAGATAATGTTTACCAAGTATTAATTATTTTAATTTTGGAAGTGTTGATTAAAAATGCCTGAATGTTGAGTCATCATGTTCTAGTTGTACACTGTCACATGTCCCTAAAGTTTATTCATCCAATAAACAACAGGGCACAGGTTTATTTATCCAGAAATCAGGACAGCACAGCATTTGGCCCCAGTGTCTTACTGAAACCTGTTATCATGATGCAATTATTTATTTTTGAGGAGAGAAGCTTTGATTTGAAAGAGCTGTTTTTTCTCCTGCGGATACAATGTCATGATTCAGTTTTGCATATATAATATATATATTTGCTGTGTCAAGGAGCAACATCTGACTGAATGTGACTTTATTACTAATTCTGTATTAGTTTTCCTCTGTTGTAACAGAAAGATGTTGCAGAGATTGCATTTGGTGTTCAGAAGACCTGTGTAGTAATCACCTTGAAAACAAGGGGCATCCGTAGCTTCAGCCAAGTAACTGACTATTAACAACTGTGATTAAAGGCTGCATTCCAGCAATGGTGGGAGGTCTAGGTAGCTCCTCAGCATTCATGTGGCAATAATCTGCCTGGGTATTAAGTTGAGACACTAAAAAGTTTAAGGAGGCTCAGGCCTCTGTTGGGATTGAAAGACATACAGTGTGAACTGTGGGGCCAGAAAGTTGGCCAGAAAGTTAAATGTCTTAAAAGGCAGGCATATCCATATGAGATAAACTGATAGACTGTATCTGCCACTGGAAATTTCCATGAATAAGAAGCATCTCTGTGGTTCAGCATGGCTCAGATTTAGTTTGGCTGAAATACTGTGTTTAGACTCAGGCTTCTTTGCTAGGTATATCTGCCTTCTTTACTAAGTACTCTGTCTCAGTAAGGGATTGAGCTGGTCTACTGTGCTGAGTGTATTTTGTATTTCGTCCTTTTACTCAAAAGGATAACTGGCAAATTTTTGTACAATATCTTTCTCTCAAATCTCCATTACATGAATAAACAAAATTGCTTGTTACCAAATACACTATTCTCATTGATGTTTATCTCATTGCACACTCTAAAGAAAGTGAATGTACTAGCCATAGTGAAACAATAGTGGTTAGATTGATATTTGGACAATTGGAAACTTAGCTGTGCATTAGACTCTCTTAGCTGTGCATTGATTGTTCTTCACTTATGTCTTTGTGAAATTTAGAATTACATCAGTGAAGTCCCACAGAGGTCAGGAAGGTTTAAGGTACCTAGACTTTCGCAGCAACTACCCAGAGGCAATGTACATGCCAACAGCTTATGTTTCACCAGTAAGATGTGCATAACTTTTCAAAGCCCTGACGGTCTAAAAAGTGAACTTTTGGGGGCTCCATATTTCTTCCTTCTCTCGCACTGCACAAAATGTTCACAGGAAATGTCCCAGATTTTAAAGTCGACATAAACTGCATTATGTTTAGGATGTGTAAGGATGGAGAATCAGACTAAGTTATGCCAAAACCCCTTGAATTTGTGCAATCCTTTATCTATTTTGCTTGTGCAAATGCCTATTTTGCATGCATACATTTGCAATACAAATGCAACTTGAGTGTGTTCATATGAAAATGTGGCATTATGTAGGAATTTATATGCAATGATACATACTATTTTCAGGAAAAAAATTTGTAATGGTGATCGTCTCTTTCAAGTACAGACTGCTCTTAAAACAAGAAAAGCTGTGTCTATATGAAGAGCTTCCTTTGATAAATGATATATTTGATAAAATTCAGATACCTGCTGAGGAAATAGCCTGTTTATAGAAATAGAGTTATACATCAGCCCAGCTATCTGACAGAAAGTAATAAAAGTAGATTGCCTACAAGGTCATCTGTGACTCAGAAATTAGACAGAATATGGAGTGTGGAAGTCAGCTGTGAGGCTGTGGCAGAGAACAATGCATACTTCATTGAATCTGCCCCAAAAGATGTGTCAAATATCACACCTTTCGCTAGAAAGAAAAGATTCAGTAGGTGAAGAAAATATTAAGCATTCTACTTCACTGCATATTATGCACAACTGACTTAACAGGTTTTTCACTATGTGATATTTCTAAAATTTTAGTGAAACGTTCGGTAGTTGCACATGCATCCAAATAGATATATATTCTAATTTGTAAAAATATGACAGCATACTTCATTTGGAAAAGTAGCAGGTTTAGCTTAAGTTAGGCTGCTCTTTCTTGTATCAGTTTTAATGAGACACTAGGCAGAACCAATACTGAAATCCTTACGGCCATTGGCTGACACTTACAATGTCTGCTGCTTAATGAAGAAGTAAATTGTGTCATAAATCTCCTATTTTTATTGCCATTTATTCATATGAGGAGTGCAAATCATCTTTCAAACTTATGGATTTCTGCTGTCTCCTTCTTCATATATTATCCATGTGTATTGTAAAGGATACCATAAAAGAATGTAATTTGTCCAAGACCAAATATCAAAGATGTTCATGCTATCAGATCTTCTGGATATATATTTTATGGATGACATTTGAAAGAATAACTGAGGACCAAATGCACATTATCATTAAAAACAAATCCAAAAATACATGGGGAATCCAGAAAAAAAAAGTAGGAAGTTAAGTTTCACAGGACAAAAAGTTTATCCCTGAGAGATATGACCATGGCTTGATTGGTGTGTACCTTAAAAGAGGTGCTTCACCTTATTAGAGCCTGGGGATTTGCCAGTATTAAAAGATGTATACATCCTGTGAGGAATCAAGCATCCCTGTGTACATTTTCTAGTTGTTACCTTACATTCATAACACTTTTTTCACTAACCCAGCATTTTGGCTTGTATGAAATCCTTTGCCCTGAGCTAACAAAACAAAATGTTTCAGTATATGCCTGATAACATGGCACAAAAGAAGTCACATTGTTTTCAGTGGGACTACTATAATGCTCAACTGGTCATCATTGCCTGGGACTTTTCTGCTCTGCTGACATGTGCAGACTCCTCTGAAGTGAGGTAACGCACTATGTCTTGCATCTTGGTTTGTGTCTTGTTTTGCCTTGCGTTTGCTACAGCATATAAGATCTATGCACCATTTTTAAACTCTGAGGTCTTTGTGCTTGTTGTCTCTTAGTTTTTCAGGGGGTTTTGTTGTTTGGGGTTTTTGTAGCATACGTAGAGTCTAAATTTTCTCTTACTTCATAGTGCTGTCATTACCACTGGTCAGGCTTCGTATGTTTCATGGACTGTATGACTGCCTTTGTTCTAATTATTTTGCCAAAGATTAAGCATTGGTTTTCCCAGGGTCTGAGAATTTTGTCCCAGCTCATAACCGTGATTTTAGTTTCTCCACTTAAGTCATCAAAAATCCAAGATGGGTTCGTCAGTTGTAAATCAGTCACAGACTTCTCTTAGCATCTGGTTTTTTGGTCTCTGTTTAAAAATATGCTGCTTGGACCTTAAGATAAACTTCAGATGTCTACAGTTTCACTATTAGCTCCCTTCTGACTCTTGACTCTTGACTGGCAGCTAGTCGCTTACAGTTGTGAAGCAAGTCATTGTTCAATTTATTCATGTTTCATTTTTAAAAGAGTGTCAGTGCTGATAAGTCCCACCTCAATATTTCCTTGGTTATGCTCACAATACTCAGTAAACACTCGGTGTCAAAAATGTCTAACAGAGGTCCCTTTCATCCTCAGTCATCATTCTGGCTGCATCTAACCTACATTGCATGGTGGAAATACCCAGCTTAGTTCCAGCCTGAGCAGGTATGTCTGCACTTTGCTTCAAATAATAAGCAATGCAATCTTGTCATTCATAGGGGCACAGCTAGGCTGCTGCTGCTTCTGACACTGGAGTTTGGTTGCCACCAGTTTAAGTATCTCTGCACTATGCTTTGTTGTGGGGTAGATAGGTCCTTCGTTGCCCAGAGAAAGTGTATTTGATCAGGTCAAATTGGCTTTCAGAGCCCACCCGCAGTGTCGAAGCATTACATCTCTGAAATCTCTACCTCCTGTCAAATACAAGTGAAATCAGCCCTTTTATTCTAATGCTTATGATGAGCAAGAGGAGGGCAGACGCATGGACGTGACCACATACGCCTTGTTTCCTTGCAACACTAAGCAAAGGTGTCTGACTTCCAGCTCAAGGAATCCTGAAACACTACAGAGATCATACACATGTGTACACTGAATAAGTTCACCTGGCAATGAAGTACTGTGGAACGAGGAACACAGTAGCTCTGGACAATAACAAGGGACAGAAAATAAAGACCATTTTATGCAAACATGCAAGCACGTTTAATGAAACAGAAGTCAGATGCAGACCCACTAGCATAGATCCTCCAAAATCAGGGACATCATAAGAAGTGCATTATGTTGGTCTTGTACAGACATCCTTGAAGATTTCACACTTACGTGAGCAGATCACATGGAGTAATTTAGCCCTAAGACACAGCGTAGTCACACTGGTAATCAGAATGTACAATTAGTTTCTATCTTCTGCCAGAAATGTCAATGCAGTTTAGTGATTTTTTGGAAGAGTTTGCACAGCTGCTATTTCATTTACCTATTAGATTGTGGGTTTTTTTGCTTTTTGAATTCAGCTGCAATATTTAAATCCCCAGATGAATTCTTAGCAACAAAGTAATATGTCTATTTCAGATTGTTTTGGTTTGGAATCTGTGATAATCCTCGCAAATAAGCCAGCCTGTCCATATTTTGACACTTTGTGCAGAGTTGCATGCACTAATTCAAATGTGTAACAATAAAAGGAATTGTAACCATTTTTTGATTCGAATAGCTGAATTCTTTAGTAAAAATTTGGATCACTAAGAAAATTTTCTGTACCTCAAGCTTACTTAAGATCCATGAAAAAAAGAATTGTGGGGTATAGAAAAACAACGCAGGGTCAGATGTGTACTCTGAAATGTGAAATTGTGTAAACACATTTTTATTTGGATTCCATTTTAAATTTCAGCACAGATGGAGCCTGTGATAATTGAATAGTGGTGGTATTTTGTCTTCATCTTAAACCAGGATCTGACATGTTCTTCGCTTACAGTAGCTGCTGAGGGGAGCTTAGGTTAATGTGTAAAATAATTGGTTCTCTGAACAGTTGGGCACAGTCTCAATCAGTTCCAGTTTCAGTATCAGATTTCCTTTAATCAGAGGGAAGTACAGTCTTTTTTCTGATGATCTGTATGCACTGAAATTGGTTGGAAAGAAAATGCTTTGAACAGTACAGCGTAGAAGCAAATGTTCAATGTTATAAATAACATATGATTAGACAAATATACTGAGCTTGTAGAGCTTATTTATGTTGAATCATGTGTCAGAGTGTACTATGGACTTTTCTGCCCTGATTTCAATGATCTCATTCTGGGAGAGGACCTATTTAAAGTAAAAGTTCATTTCAGGCAAAGCATAAATACGTCTAGAAAAATAATTATTTTTCTTTATTGAAGACAAAATTCTTTACTACCTATTATCTACAATATGAAAAAATGAAAACTCATTACTGGTCGCCCAAAACATATTAAAAAAATGAGACAGATCCAGCCCCATCTTTTTAAAAATTACATGGTGTATACTGACAGCTTGATATAGAACTTATCCAAATAAAAACAAGATGGATACTATTTTCCCGTGTAGTTGTTACATCTGTTTGAGTATCTTCATTTCCTAGAATGATTTAAAGGCAATGAAAGAATCACAGCAGGTTTATAGTGTCATAAACTACTGTGGGAAAAATTGGATAACAGAGAGGAAAATTAATTTTTATTTAAGTGGCTATAAATTGCTTTTGGTTTCTTAATGCTCATTTAGCTTAATGTAAATCAGACACCTAACAAATACATGAAGCGTTCTTTCTGATAAAAAGAATTGCCATTTCAGTTTTTCAACACAGATCTGGCTTAGGTTGGTCCCCTGGGGAGGGCTCGAAGGTACTTGCTACCCTTGTCATCCCCTTAGGCCAGTCACCTTCCAGTCTGGCTGCTCACCAGTCAGAACTTCAGTTCTGACATAAGGATTTTTGTCTCATGTTGTTTCTTGCACTGCTTATTATCACTGTAAGAGTAACAGCTTCCTAGCTCATGCTTGCTCCCTGAGTTTGCGCCTAGTATTTACCTGCTGTGCATCCGTAATGCTGCTAGTGCTGGAAAAGTATCTTCCTCTCAGAGTAGATCAAGGCAGGTTGGAAGGGACTGCCAAAAACCCTCTGCCTCTGAGGGCAATGTCTGATTGCACAGAGCACTCAAATTCTTGTTTCATATCAGTGTTAGACAGGTCCCCTTCAAAACTGAACCATGACCAATGAACATCCTCTTGTCCTGCAACCCACCATGATAAGGGGATGGTTAAGGCAGCTGACGTGCCTGTGTTCAAGCAGTGCTGCCAAACCAGACAACCCTGCCTGAATGGGCTCTGTTGGGTACTTGTGAGTGCTGCTTTCTACCAATACTCCACAAATACCAATTGAAGGTAAAAGGCCTTTAATGCTTGGTTATTTAAAGTTTGTCTTTCCTACTGTCTCACAGAACCCTTGCAAAAGATTAATTGTGGCCTACAACTTGCTTGTGAAATAGACATCGCTGTAGACAGTCTAAATGATTCACCAAAGGCCGCAAAATGATTTTACAGCACCTGGGACTCTCAGAGAATTATGCTTGACATTATCTGGTAAATCAATTTGATTTTGTTTATATTGTAATTTATCTGTATTTTTAAAGTGGATCAGGAGGACAAGAAATTACACCCTGCACTTTCAAAGTGCTTTATGAGTATCAGCCTTACTAAAAGCCAATAGGGTGCACGTTCTAAAATGACTTAGGTGCTTTTGAAAATCCTCCTCTGTAAACACCTTAACATTTTTCCTGATGAAGCTCCATCTCACATACCCTCATAAATATCTGCAAAACCACCTCATTCTCTTTTCGTGACTCTCTGTCAAACTACCTCTTGATGTGATACCTACAGAAGAGCTCCAGTTTGCTTTCTGTGATCATTCCTTGTTTTACTGGCCTTGATTGTCTTGTTATTACCTCCATGCTCCATCTATTTGTTATCTCTTCTCTCTTGGCTCATATTTAGATTGGCAGTGTTCAAGAACTGGACTACTCTTTCCATTTTGTGCTTATACAGCATGTACTGGGGCATGGCTTGCTTCACAGTGAACGTTTCCAGCAATGACAAAATAATAATGCACCAACTTTGCACAGCAGGGAAAAAGTAAGTGAATATTACATGAACATAGGTGCATCTGGCAACATGTAAGTAGGGAACCCCACCTACACAGGGACTGTTTGCCACAGCAGTGTTAAGAAGGGCTTCAGAATGAGGTGGAGATTACCAAAGTCTTGTTCATAGTTTTGCCTTAGTATCCAGGCTTATGTCCTGACAGTAAGATTGCAGAGGGCATGCCATGAAAAGATGTTTCATTACAGTGGAACAGTGTAGCATTGGAAATAAGTATAAATAGGGATGTTTAAATAAAAGGAGTTGGGATTCATCTGGAAAGAAGGAAATGGAACTGATTTTTGCTTCATTTGGATAGTTAAAATAGGAAAAAAATAGCCATTATAGTGCCAGTGACACTCTTGCTAGCACAACAGAAATAATCAGGATTCCAGTTTAATGAGATATTGTAGAACGTGAGAATATTTTGAAGTGCTAATGAAAAAGAAGGAAGTGTTATGAGCGGTAGAAAATGGTAATTGGTAGATAGTAACACATTTAAGGAATAGTGACAGTTTCATATGAAAAAGCATTGTAAGAATGTTGATTAGCTTAACCGGGACAGGAAAGATTTACAGAAAGAAGGGATTCAAAAGAAGAGCAGCCTTACTCCTGTCCTTGCAAAGCATTGATTAGTATTAATTAAAACTGAGACAGGACAAAGCTTATGGCGTGCATAATAGCACAACTTCTTTTATGTGCAACATACATAATTCCTTTCATGTCCATGCAGCCAGCAAAATATCCTCTGAATGGCATTGGCCAACACAGGTGAGTGGTAGGTGAGTGTAACATTGCAGAACATTTGGAAGAATTACTAATTGCAGAGCACTTTGCATTGTACCTAAGAGGTTGCGTGGGTAAAGTGTTCATATACCAGCTGTTGGCTTACGTTGTCCTTTCTGCATGCTAGGTGACGTGGGGCAGGAGCTCACTGCCCACAGGAAATGTACGCTCAATTCTCATTTTGTGTAACTGTTAGCATAATATTTAAGCACTCTATACCTTAGTTTTTCACATGAAACTGAGAATTATGTAATATGATGCTTCTGGCACGGCTTTATGCATCATATTTATCTAGATAATGAGACAGTCCTAGTGGCAGGAGCTTTCAGTAACTAACACAACTGGATCCTAGGCTGGGCTGACTGAGTGCAATCCAGGTCTCAGACCACCTGTTACAACCTGCCCTCTGCTCTGAGCAGCTGCTGTGCCTTTCCCAGTTTCAGCTGGATTAAACTGACATGTTTCTTAAGTGAGCTCTACAATCCCGCTGCTGGATCTGGAGCAATAGTGATAACCTGCTTTCTCAACAGGCCCCAAACAAGTATACCAATAACCGTGAAACTATCTTTACCTTTTGGGGAAGACAGTAAGAATCGAGCCATCCTGGCTTTAGATGCAAAACAGGAAAACAGCAAGTGAAAACCTGAGCTTCTATCTGGGTGTGTTTAGTAAGATCTGTCTTGTTCACACTAATCACTGGCAAAATTCATACCATCTTCAGGAAGCAGAGTTAGATCCACTTTTTCCTGTAATGTCCACAGGCTTCTCCATTGATGTGGTAAATTTGTAATTCTGCAGATTCTGGGACTGCACCTTTACTACGAATTTTGGCCCCTAATTGCTTTCAGCTAAGTAGGAATTCCATTTAATCTCAAAATACTCTACTACCAATTCAGCAAACTCCATGCAATGAAAACTTTTCCTTTTATTTGATGTTTATTTTACCTTACTTATTTATGATACTGAAAATACTTTTTAGAAATACATTTAACATAAAATGAAGATTTTTTATTCAGAACCATCTAATGCCATTGTCCAAATACCTTATCTTGCTTGTCATTAACATAATTAATCTCTTAAAACTGAAATAAATTACCAGATTCATCCTAATCATTATTCTCTGATTTGTCAGCTGAAGTTAGACCACATTTAATGGTAATGCTGTGTAAAATCTGACATGCTGGGAGTATATAACATATTTCTGAAGGGCATGATGATAATCAGATTTGTCTAGACATGTAAAACACATTTTTGATGCGGTGAATTCCTCCAATTAATTTCATGAGTTTTCGAGACTCATGATAATTTAACTCAGATGTAGTGTGGGAATTAGAAATTGTAACAGTCACAAAGTTTTTAGCAGAAAAGCCACTGCCATCTTAAAATAATAAGGCCACATCACCACACGTTGTTAATAATATTAGTGTGTTATTTCCAGTATTTAATATATTCACTAAGCTTTTTACTTAATGCAGGTACTTGTCTGTCTGAGGAGGAATAAATTTAGACATTAGCCAGTATAACATATCAACTTCTTACTTAATGGCGTACTTTCTTCTCCTGATACCCATGCAGCTGTGAGCTTTTTCAGTTTGTTACGCTTCTCTTATTCCGATGCAGCACATGCTGGCTGCGTTGGGAACCGGCGCTTACACGCAATCCCTCTCCAATGTGGCTGAGGAGTAGCGGAGCGGTCAGGATATCCATGATTTTCCATCACAGGTCTGTTCAGTAGGAAAATAACGTTGTACAAAACAGCACCGGTAAGCTGGTTGCATGTTTTAAAGTTGCAAAATGAGAGGTACCACAATGCCAGTTTTTAAGCTGGTCAGTGGTGTGGTGTGCTGGTTTTGGCTGGGATAGAGTTAATTTTCTTCATAGTAGCTAGTGTGGGGTGTTTTGGATTTAATCTTTGGAAAGATTACATAAAGAAAATAAAATTTGTCTTCCTTTTAAAGGTGTGGCTTGAAAAGTTTTGGTGTGTGAAATCCCAGTTCTAGCTGGGAGCTGTCTGACTTCCCTGAGTAAAATAAGCCCGTCATGGAAGTGTGGTTAAAAATCAGGAGCAAAAAGTGTGACCTAGAAGCCATAGGGGAGACAACACAGGAATTAACTGGAGAAAGCTCCGAATGGTTTAATCTGCTGGGGGTGACCATAGGAAGGGTTTTCCAGGAGGCTCGTCTGCTTGGCAGGGTCATCACCAGGAGACCTCTGTAGGGGTCTAAATGCCAGCCTGTCAAGCCAGAGTGCATGAGCAGGAAAAACAAGACAGGAGGTGAAGAGGTTCCCGCTGTCTTTCCCCACTTAAAAAGTAAACCATACAAAGGGGGAGATTAATTTCTTGTAGAAAGGTAAAATATCTCCATTGGATAAAGAAGGAGAGAATCTTTTATGCAAGACTGGGATGATTGTTTCTCAAAGGACAGATGAAAATCCTAAAGAATGATGGAAAACATAATCTGAGGCTTTGACAGTCTGGGCTTGAGCACTTACAGTGCATTGTGGGGTAAATGAGTCTCTGAGACTCTGTGGACAGTCCCCAGGTATCTGCAAGACAGTTGGTTCTCTGCAAGGATGGAGAAGAGAGGGAGTGTTCCCACTGCGTCTGGGGTTTCTCAGCATAGGGTCTAGCTGTACCTCCGCTCAGGGAAGACAGTAGAAGAACCGGCACAGCCAAAGCTAAGGCACACAGCGTGTTTTCCCCTTCCAGCCCTGTGTCCAGGCATAGGTGTCAGTGTCATTGCACCTGGGGAAAAAAAGCCTGACTGGAAACTTTCACTTGTCAACTGTCTTCCTTCAGCAGTACCTTGGTTTGTTCACCTACCTGGCTTCTTGCTTGTGGGGTGCTGCTAAAAATGCTAGTCCCATCTCCTCTGATGAATGTTTCAGCACAGAAGGTTTGAAGATACAGGTGTTTTTATTGTGAAGTTAGCATCTGCCAGCTTGAATGTATGGTGCCAAAACAGCAGTTCCCCACATCAGACACCATATGTGAGCCTTATTCTGACAGAGAGGGTTAGAGGAGGGTGCAAATAGTTTTCCCTCCATTGACAGGAAAACTTGGGGGTTTGAGGTGAGCTGAATATCATTCCCTCGGGAATACTGGTGGACCTTAGCTTCATCATCAAAATCATTAAAAGTTGTTCCTCCTCTCTCGAGATTAGTCTGAAATGTGGGACTTAGCAGACCACTGAAAAAGTTTTCCTTGTTTCTGTAGGAGGTCCTGAGCTATGATATTCTTCATACTTGCTGGAAGCAGAATCACCTCTGCAGTATAAAAAGAAATTAGGTTCCTTTTCCTTCAACTACGTTGTTATAACACCTTACTCCAGTGTTCATATAGGAATATATTAGTAATGAAAAGTACAATTATAAAGTCTCTTGAGTTGGTGCACGAATAAAGCCGTCAAATAAGACAAAGTGCTAATAAAATCTTACACAACTTAGGGAATATTACTGTAATAACACTGAATGAAGAATAAGTCATACATAACAAAAATACAGTAATACAATAAAAATAATATAACTATAGTTAAGTGCTACTTAATTAAAGCCCTTTCCCTTAATGTCATTTGATTATGCTCCCATTCCACCAGGGGTCAAATTCATCCCTGGTGTGACTGCGAGAGAGTGCTAACAGATGGATTTTTGCCTTTGATTAGAGCTACTCAGAAGTTTAAGTCACATTGCTTCTGAAGAAGTTCTGAGCACCCTCTTTTGTCATTTGTGTAAACCTGAGCTACAGTTTTTCAGGCTTCTTAACGTCAAGTCCCTGCATGTCCTTGCTCCTTGTGCTTCTGTCCTTGAATGCCTTCTAATGATACCGGCACTCCTACAGAAACAGAAATGTTTGCTTAAACGCAGGCAGCAGAGTCATCCTGTTATCTAGGGAATACTCGCATCAGTAGATGAGGCTGTACCGTGCAACAGGAGCTCATTTAGATACACGGGGTACATCCATGTTAGCATAAGCATTACATTAGTACAGATCAGGGGAGCGCATTTGAAGGAAGTCTCCTGCCAGTTGTCCCTGCACACTGTACTTTGGTCCATGCCACAGAGCAGAGGGGAGAGCAGTCCTGTGTGATCCTGAAGGGACAGGACCTTTCTGTTGGCAGAGTGTTACATTAAAGAGCCAGTCGCAAGAAAGACTGCTTGCTGAGTGTGCTTGAGATAAAACTGATGAGAGGTTGATCAGAAATCAATAAGCCATTCTTTCTTTAAATACCACCTTTGTCTCCTACTAATCAGCTTGCCGACTGTTTCATAACTGTGAAATTGAGCATTTTCAGTGCTGCCCCACGATGTATTAGCTACAGTCAGAAGTCTGCATGCGCAGATGACTTTTTTATTAGGTGTGTTTTCTGCCTTCTTACCAAAATAAACAAACCATCACTTGCACTCATTGAATTCATTTTATGTTTGTTTTGGTTACTTGGTAATTTATTCTGTATGAATGGTGTTTGAATGGAATAGCTGTCTGAGTTCATTAGTCAAACAATGAGTAGGCTACCTGGAGCTATCTCCCCTAGCTTGTAAATATCTTGCTAGCATTAAAACTTTATTTCTATCAGTTTTACTAGTCCCTTTCACAATTTTCGGTTCTGTTAGGCCACGCTGAAGTCTTCTTTTTTCATACGAGTGTATCTCCAGCTCCACAGAAATTACCTTATGGTGTTGAGACCTGGTATTATTTTTATTGCTTTAGTAGCTCTCAAAAGGCATGGTGCCCCATACAGCAAGCAGTGGGACTTATACAGTACATCCTGTAAGCTCTGATGTTTTTATTCTGATCGCACAGCAGAACATGTAGAAACATAATATTTCATTTGCCTCCTTCTTTATTGCATATATGTACTGGACAGATGGATGTTTCAGTGATTCTTCCACTATAACTGCAAATCCTTTCCCTGTTCACTTTGCTGGATGATTGCTCCATTTAGCACATTCTTGAGCTTGATTCTTCACTTCCAGGCTAATTATTTTACAAGGTGCAATGGCTAATCTAAACTGTCAAACTGTCAATACCTAGAACCCATTTTTTTCCCTTACAGAAACAGCAAACCAAACATTCAATGGGAAAAAAGCATGTAGAGGACAACTGTCTTTCAGCTGTCATTCATATTGCTGTGTAAACCAGGTGACAAAGATCAGAGATCAATGAAGTAGTACACTGCATGTTCTATGTCTTTTTGAGTTTTCCTCGACTCTTTCACTTAATTATCTAAGTGCTTCTTTGCCACAGTAACATCTGAGAACATCTATACTTACCCACTTTTAGCTACAAGCTCAGTTATATGAAATACTGCTTCAGCAATGTTTTCTTTTAAAAACAGCCATTCCCTTTTGCTGCCATTCCGTATTCTCCCTTGGGCTATATGAGCTTTATGTAGAAAATAACTTAGCATCTCTCAACCAGTGTTTTTTCTCCTCATTTTCTGAGAGAGGCATTAACTTCTTTCAAGAACTTCTTTCCAGGGACTTCAGACTGATTAAGATATCTTAATCTTCTCTTTGCTAAAACATTCAGACTAAATGATGTAGATCTCAGTATTAGCAATGAAAAATTGTTTCCCTGCCAACGAAGTATGTGTCTTGCAGTAGGCTGATCAAAGATGCCAGTATGCAATCATGAAGTCTATGTGTCAGCAAAGCCTCATGTGACTTAAAGCCCTTAAGATTACATACTTGAAAAATATATTTTAGAAGAAATTCTGGATGCAAGTAGCAAGGACTATTGCAATGCCATGGTTGTCTAAAGCAAAAAAAGTGGTCTTGTGTTGTACCCAGTTTTTGCCTCAATCACTTGTTAAAGGGAGCCAAAAGAGAGTGTGGACTCAAGGAAGGCACAACTTACAGCAAGGGAAATTCCAGATAGACTCCAGAATTAAGTTGGACAGTCATTGAGTCAGGCTGCCCAGGAAGGCTGTGGAATCTCCATCCTTAGAGATATTCAACACTGGACTGGATGTGACTCTCAGTAACTTGGTCTAGTTTTGAAGCTGGTTCTGACTCTGAAGTTGGTGATGCTCAGTGCAGTGGACCAAATGACCTCCAGAGGTCCCTTCTAACCTACATCATTCTGATCCTGTGGTTATAAAACATCTGATGACTTGGGATGAAAAAGTAGAAACTGGGAGGGTGAAGGGGAAAAGACAATGCTAGTTTTGCTGCCTGCTGTAAACATTTTTCTTATGTTTTTATTCTGTCTTGGGCTGTTACAAAAAGTTTAAGAAAGTGATGCTATGTCCAGATGACTCAGATACACAACGCTTACAGTAGTACAATGGCAGCACATTTCAAAAAAGAAGTTTTTGTTTAAGTATTTGCTCTTCTTAGCATGCATTTTCTTGAATCTCATTGAATTTAGCACCGTTAAGAGCTAGATCTGTAGCAATACAATCTTGAAATGTAGCGGGAATATGCATAAAGATAGACCATTTAGAATCGATCTTCCAAAGAGAGTTATCTGTAAAACAACATCAAATGTACTAATTACAGTATCTGCTTTTGGCATGGTTGAATCTTTTCTGTGGAAGCAAAACTAGATGGGATTTTCAGTATTTCAGGTAGCCAGCTTATCGCTGATGACTTATATCCATTCCTATTGATTTTTACATCCATCCATCGATCAGTTGTTTTGTAACTGAATCTGCAAATAGTTTCTGGCTTAAAACTCTAAATTTTGGGATGGAATAGTGCTTTAAATGGAAAGTCATCGCTCAGAGCAGAAGAGAAACTCAGGAAGTACTGTGGTGATTATGCTGATTTCTCATGTTTGATTGTCTCGTTTGTTTATGAGTCTTTGAAAACAGTGCTTAAAATCTTTGGGCAAAGATGGTAGGATGGTGGTCAGTGATCTAAAAATAGCAATGAGAACATGCGTAGATTTAGCAGTGACACTGGTGATTCATGATTTATCTGATTCTTCCACTTCAAAAAATATTTTCTTGCATCTCTGCATGGCATCATCTTACATCTTCTCTCCAAGATCTGCTGCATTAAAAAATCAGTAGAGCATAAAGTTGTTCCATTTTCAACATAATAGGAATCCAAGTTTTTGTGGATTTCATATTTTCAGGGACTCTGAATGAGATCTCTGGCTTATAGTGTACATTTGTAACATTTCATTTTCCTTTCTACAATACTCTTATGCTGAACTAAGAGAGGCTATGTGAAAAGACCCGTAGTAGTAAAAATTGAAATTATTTATGCTCCAATCAGTATTTTTCCTCAGAAATGCTGTGCAAACATAGCAGCACATTACAGCCTTTCACATACACACAGACAAAGAATATATTGTCATTCAGTGATCAGTGTAAGGGAAACTCACTAAAGTGACATTTCAGTGTAAATTTATGTTTTATTAAAACATTTGAAATGCTCTGCTAAATCACTTTCCTTTTTCCTTTCCCTTGTGCCTTCACTATCTTATTCGTGTATAATTCCTTTCCTCCTTATATGAAAACTCTCTATGCCGTACAAACTGTGAAAGCATTACCATCAACGCACTTACTTCTTCTCTGATCCTGAATGAGGGACGAAGGTATTGAAAGCAACGGGAAATGACTACTGAGAAGTAATTTTAATCTACTTAATTGAACACAGCCAAACAACAGTTACTAAAACGAAACTCCAGTGTAGTATTTCCAGCAGATATTTATGTTTATGGTTCTGTGTCTATGTTTATGGTTTAGTGGTTAAACCAGTAAATACCACCATCTCTGTAGAGGCAGTGAAACTGAGCTGTCTTTTTCACTCCTCTGGGGGATGCCCTATTTCCATTACCAGCAGAAGAGTTTCTGAAAGGAAGGTGTATGCTCATCAAGATCACTGTGCCGTTGATCTTCCTGTGGGATGTAAAGGATGCTCCAGGGCAATCCTCCCCAGCCAGTACTTCCAGCTGGGTTGGGCTGGGCTGGACATGTGCGGAAGGAAAGGCCCTGAGTGTCATGCAGAAACATTTTTTTCCATGATTTTGTGCAGGAACTGAGGCTCCATTTTTGTGTGAGTAAGGATATTGGTGGCCGACTCATGACGACTCAAAAGCAAGTCAAGAGCTGTCCTGATGATTATGTTTTCCAAGTTGAATGGTTGGCTTCTGATCATCCTGAGACCAGATATTGAGATTTGTGGTCAAAACTTAACCCTGATCCCCTCAAAGACAGTGAGAGTTCTGCTGAGTATAGGAGGACTCAGATTTTACACGTAACGGCAAATATTTTCTCTCACCTGAATTACCAACTGACAGGAGAATAGAAGGATTAGAGCCTAGGGATGGGAAGGTTGGCTGTAGCTCTGTAACTTCTTTCATTCTCCCTGAGTCTGTTAATTAAGGGAATTTGGGAGGCTAAGAAGCTGTTAAATGAAGAGCTGCTACAGCTACTCTCCCTCATAAGTTTCCTCTTGCTGAAGAGGGCTCCCTCCTCCCTTGCTGCTGAAGATCATTTTAGGAAGGCCCTGCAGTCCTCTACTGTAATTGTTAGCTTATTCAGTGAAGTTCTAACATAGTTTTTTTAGAAGCTACTAAAATGCGTGCGTATATAGCCCTGGAGCCCTAGTTCTCATCTTTGCATTTACAGGAGCGGCTGTGTTTAATTAAAAGCTATGACTGGCACACAGAAAAATAATACATAAAATCAGAGGTAAATAAGCGTACTTTCACCCTGAGTCTGTGTGGAGAAGCAGCCTTTATACCTCATTAACAAAGTCTGTACTGCATATATCTCTGCTTGATAACAAATGACAGCCAGAAATGTAAAGTCTCTAACGAGTGACATTCCTGCACTACTGAGCAGCCTGCGCTGCCGCTGACATGAACCGGGAATGCAGGGCGCTCAGCACCATACAGGTACCACTCTTTAGTATTTCATTTAACAATATATCAGACTTCTGTCCTTGGATTCCAGAGCCTGTGCTCTTACCTGTTACAGCTCTAGAGTCTGACATGAAGAAAACTTGCTTTTATCACTAAAATTCAGCAGATGTGACTGATCACACTTCAGGAGTGGATTTATTGCTGAAGTAGGAACTATTTTTGTAATCACATTTTCAGAGAACCAAGCTAGAAATTATTTAACATTGGCAAAGTAGACATATTTTTATGGTGGGAAAGAGCTCATGTTTCTATGGTTCTCGGTGATAACAACCCAAAGATACTGGTTTTGTATATTTGATATAAAAAATGAATTCCCTTTAGCATATGCCTGCAAGTGAGTGCTGAATAAAATCAAAAGGGAATGTGTGCATTTTTATAAATACATAGATCAGTTGGTATTGTATCTTCCATTAAAAGGAAATCGGATCAAATGCTGCTTATGTCATCATCTGTTTCTAAGAGTGCAGATGACATATTATTTGAATCTCAATAGGAAAAAGTGCAGTGCACCTGTTTCTCCCGGTTCAGTTAACTTTACATGAATATAGCTTGGCCTTCAAAGCCCATATACTGGTCATGGTGCATAAGAAGAAGATAACCTAGCTAAAGTTTCATAATCCTGTCCAAAGCGTCTGTAATTTGGGTGGCAGGAGAGAAGGGGAGGTAGAGGAGGAGAAATATGTTTAATTTATAAACACATCTGATACAAATCTTCTTGAGACAATAAGCCAGGTTCCTGTTTGAATCAGCTGGAGCTGTACATGTTTCAGAGGCTGTTGTGGATAATTGCCTTGTTGAACCTGTCTTGAGGGCCCCCTTTATGCTACAGAGTAGCTAGGTGCTGATGTATTTAACTTTCAGTGTGTCATTTCAAATGGTTCCTACTAATTTGGGCCCTGAGGTGATGCTTTATGACAACGAGGTTCCCAGGTAACAGAACACAAGATAGCGATGGAAAGTTGTACAGAAAGAAAATACTTCTTTTTTTTTTGAAACATAAGGTTCTGGGTTTTTTTCCTTAAAAAATAGTAAGTGAAGCCCTGTTATTTATCAAATTCAGATACAATGTACCTAATTACAATTGGAAAATACCTTGGTCAGAGTAACCTCTCCTCCAAGAAAATCCTGACCCTACATCAGAAGCCTCCAAGCCATTACTACCTGGCCCAGCGGCAAGGTTGTGGGCTGAGACAAGGGACTACTTTTTGTTCTGTTGTTGTAAACATGTAGCAGAGTTAAGTCATCATCCTGCAGCAGCTTGATACTACCACATGATGTTGATAGAGTGCTTAGTGGCAAATAACATACAGATGGAACAAATCATCTGTGATGCATTTTTCTATCACCACAATCATTTTTGTGTGATGTGGTTAGGTTTTTGTATATGAAGGCTCATTTTTATGACCTTTTGGGTTTTTTTAATTTTGTGTCAACTTATTTTTTCCTTATCTCTCATGATGAAACATTGTATTAGTATTATATAAACATTTTAAATGATAGCAATTTGGATGATTTTATTACAAATGTTATGTGTCGTTTCCCTTGTTCTTTCTATTTATATGTCTGATGAAAGTCTATAATAGAAGAGTGATTTACTAAACGTGTCTGAGGATTATATAATGCTTATTAATCAATGTCCCATGTTGCTGTTTTACCAGCAAAATGTGAAGTACAAAAATTCAGTATAAGGAAATATATTGAAATTTCCTTAAATCAGATGGAACATAGCTATACTAATCATAATAGATGATAGAATAGATGGATGAAATAAGCTGAGTTTATCTGCCGGCAGGCGCAAGTAAATTAATCAAGAAAGTACTTTTACCCTATTTCTATTTCTGCTATCCAGAAGTGAAAACCCCAGAAGGAGAAAAAAACATATCTAACATGAAGCAAGAAAATGCTTCTTTTTATAGGCATTTTATTTCCCCTTTCATAAATCTCTGTAATCCTCTTCAGTGGTGTGTGTAGGTGTTTACAAATACTCTGAAGCAGCACCTCCTAGAAGAGCTTCTGGCAGCTGGGAACTGGCTCCAGTGCACACAGCAATGCTATCAGTGCTGTAGGTTTAACTGCAATACTTCATGCTTTCAGAGAGCAATATTCAAACAACTTGTCAGGATAAACTTTGTATTATGCTATCCTGGTTTTGGCTGGGATAGAGCTAATTTTCTTCTTAGTAACTGGTACACTGCTGTGTTTTGGATTTAGTTTGAGAATAATGTTGATAACACGCTGATGCTTTAGTTGTTGCTAAGTAGCGCTTATCCTAAGTCAAGGATTTTTCAGTTTCCCGTGCTCTGCCAGCAAGCAGGTGTGCAAGAAGCTGGGAGGGAGCACAGCCGGGGCAGCTGACCCGAACTAGCCAAAGGGATATTCCATACCATAGAACGTCTTGCTCAGCATATAAACTGGGGGGGAGTTGGCCAGGAGGGGCGGATTGCTGCTGGGGCATCGGTCAGCGGGTGGTGAGCAATTGCATTGTGCATCACTGGGGTTGGGTTTTTTCCTTGTTTTTCCTTTTTTTTCCTTCTTTTTTTTTTGTTATATTCCTTTTCATTACAATTATTATTATTATAATTCATTGTTATTATTGTTAGTATTTTATTTTACTTTAGTTATTAGACCATTCTTATCTCAGCCCACGAGTTTTACCTTTTTTCCCGATTCTCCTCCCCATCCTGCTGGGAGCTGGGGGAGTGAGGGAGCAGCTGCATGGTGCTTAGTTTCTGGCTGGGGTTAAACCACGACATATGCATTAGCTGTTAGAAAAGCTGGTATTGGAGCGAGAATGCAGTCTCCATACCAATATCCCTTTCTCCTTTTCCTGGCCTTCTCAGAGGGGTGGAGCCAGAAATATTTGCACTTTTCCCCACAGATTTCAAGGGGTGAGAGACTGCAGCAAAAACTTACTTTTTCTTCTTGTCCGTATGTTTTTGAGTGCAGTGAAGACAGTGACTCTAAAAGTTTTATGAGGTAGTTTGTAAACCTTCGAGTATTACTTGATCAAATCTACTATTTTTGGATTCTACCAGTAATTCTTAGTCCATGATCCATACAGTCCAGCTTATCTGCAGTTGCCTACAGTCACATTTTCCTACTTCCAATTCAGACAACTAAAACCCTATTGAGTACTTCCCTAGCAACCCTCCTTCACATAACCAGCTGCTGCTGCTGTGACCACCTTTATGTGACGACTGTAGGATTACAGCACAGGTGGTACAGATATGTGCCTACAGCCTCATCTTTTGGAGTTGTACAGTGAGATAAAGTTGTCAACGTTCACTTAGAAAATGTTAATGGATACACATAATCCTTGTGAATACAAAGAATATCTCCGAAGACACAACTCAAGTGTGACTCATGAATACAGTGACCTTCTGAGGACGTGGAAAGGTGGCTTCAGGTGGTACCAGTTGTCCCTTTCATCATAACAGGCTCCCTCTAGTATGTTAAAGGAAGGGCAGGAACAGGTCTGCGTAATGGCCATAATGTGGGAGCATGCAGGGAGAAACACTTTACAGATTCCATACAGGGCCCAGAACGACATAATTTTTGCTCTGGAAACAAAGTACAACATGGAGATGTTCTGAGAGAGACTTTGCTTGCAGGCTGCTGAGGCAGAATTGGTGGACTGAGGGCTGGTAATGGAAGAAATAGGTGGAATAATATGAAACCCTAAAGTACAGTAATGGGATGTATTTTCTAATGTAAAAATTTTATGATGGCTGTTTTTTGGAGTAGGATGAAATCCTGGCTGAATTGCAATTGGCAGTTTGTTATAGCAGCTCGTCCTGAATTTCTCGTAAACTGAGACAGGGTTGTTTCGGTTGAAGGTAAACAGTCCCCCAAAGGGAAGAAAGGTACTAACACGCTCCTAGCTCTAAATCAGAAAGAATAGCCTGTTGTCCTTCTTTAACTGGAATTTTATTCTAATAGCGTTCAATCCTTCTGACTTCCATCTTTTTTCTCCAGATAAGTTTAAAGAAGCACATGTACTCAAAGCTAATCAAAAACATTTTATTGAAACAGTTTTTATAAAGAAACAAATTTCTGTCTGGTAGTTCTTCTCCCCTGCCCATTATATCTTTTACTTTGAAGAAACTATTTTGAAGTGAGGAGAATTATTTTGGAAAACATTTAAATGTCTTGTTGAACAGCTGCATAATGAAGTGTCTTGGGTTTTGCTCTTATTTAAAATGTCTTTGCATAAATTAACAGAACGGAAACATTTATAATTTATTGACATGTTTTGACTATGAACTTGTGTTACAAAAATTTTGATTAATTGAAAAAATCACAATAATTTGCCTTTTTCTCCCAGCTTGGAATTAAACCACTTCATTTTCCAGTCACCACTACGTACTCTTACTTTAGAAAGAAGAAACATGGAAATGGGTAGGCATAACAACTACTGAAATTCTCTGGGATGCCTCTTTAAATTTATTTCCTTTTCTATAGTTTCCATCAATTGTGGTTACGTTTGGTTTTATTGTGGTTTGGGACAAAGGACATACTTGATCATGGCAGCTTGCTATTTTGCAACACCAACAACAGCAAAATGTTGACTATCACAAAATTAGACCAAAGCCCACAACATTAAATGATAATAATCCCCGTCTTTTTTGTCTGTCTGCTGCTCTGTGCAATTCCACCAGCCTGGCCCTGGGAGATTATTATAATTTTGCCAATTATAGTCTTTCCAAATTCAAACAGAATCAGTTGCAGCCTCCCACGGCGGGTTTACTACCGGGAGTTTTCTGGGGGGCTCTGCACTCTCTCATGCTTGGCACTACACAAACACAGAGTGAGAGTTTGTGCCTGACCTAAAAAACTACCTCAAAGCTGTGCAGGCAAATACGTGAAGCAGAAGCTGGAGCTGAGACTAATTAATCTAGTGCGGTGACTCCAAACATCAATTAGCTGGGAATAAATTTTAATCCCTGCTTGAGCCAGGCAGGATTTCATTTGGTATCAAGAGGTGACAGGCTGTATCGTTCATTTGCCACACTTTGTGTTCTGGGAAGAGGCTTAATATAATAAGTCCTAATCTTTTTGGATTTTGCGCAGACCCAGTCACCTTGTTTCTGGGAATACAAGCGAAGCTGCCTAGGACAAAGTATGCTCAATGTTATTTCTTCGTTTTTGTCGGGTGCCACCCTTGTCAGTAGCACCAGTCTGCACCCCGGTTTGCGTACTGGTTTGAAGTGGTCGGCCTTCCACCGCTGGAGTACACGCTGCAGCCTGAGAAGCACAGTCCCAGCGAAGCATGGAGGCTGCCACAGCTTGTCCTTAAAGGGCTGGATGCTGTTAGTCAAAGTAACAAATGTACAGCTATAAAAGATATATTAACACAAATTTTGAAGTCATACGTTAATTCAATATATAGGAAGCAAATTATTCTAGAAGCATCTGATTTGACTTCTCCTCAGGCTGTGCGAGAGCCCTTACTGGCCTGTCAGTCCTGGTTTCAGTGCTGTCCTAATCACTTTTAGACTTCCTTTTTCTGCGGAACTGGGGAGTAATAGTTGCTGTGCAATTGAATGTAATGTCTTGGGTTGTGAAGGGCAGAAAAACATTAACCACAGTTGGCAGAACAGCTGGGACATGAACAATTAGCCTCTAGATATGTAGATAAAGCTCTCTTCCTCGAAGCCGTAAGACATTTTGAGGGGGATTAGTTCCTTATTCTCATTTTGCTTTGCAAAAATTGTGTGAAAGTTGCAAGATTATATATAGCGACAAAACAGCCTATAGCAGTGACCAGAATTATGTTACCTGTGATTAATAAAAAATGACAACACTGCCTGTATGTGGCCTATTTCAGCGTGAGGAATCCAAAAGTTGCAAACACAGAGTCTAATCTCCATCCCACTGATATCTATGGTGAAGGAGTCATCACTTTAGCTAATGTAAGAACAGGCTGCTTGCAGAACTAGTGTACAAGCTACACGTGTGACACAGTTTATCTTCCACTGTACTGGAGCCACTACCTGTTTGAAATACTGTAAAAAGCAGCAGTTCACGGCCTCACTGCGTAACTGTGCAAGACAGAGGTGAGGAGCATCACAGCCACTTCAGTCTGCAGAGGGAACAGGCCTGCCAGCTACAGCCCCATCAGGGTACCTGTGCTAGGCTGCTTACACGTAATAAAATCTCTGTAAAATAATGAATAGTAGTTGGTTCAAGACTTTGGGACAGATGTTTTTCCTTCCTTTGGTTACTATCTGACCCATCAGGGCCAGAGGAGCCAGCTGCGAATACAATTTGTGGGGCATGGGCCCAAGCTAAGTGACCTGGACAAGCTTCCCATCAGCACCTGCATGCCGAGGGAGTCACAAGGAGGTGGACTAGGGTAAAAGTAAAGCCCTTGTGCGTGGCTCTGCAGGGTTTCCGAGGTGTACAGCAGTCTTCAGGTCATATGGGATGGTCTTCTGGAAGTTGGAGTAGTTGATAATTTGCCCTCATTTATTCTAGGTTTATTTTTTAACCTCCAAAATGGCCTAGACTCTGTAGGGTGAAAAATAAAAGCAATTATTAGCGATACAAATTCCTGTATCTTTTGTTTTTCTGGGTCCTCTGCAGCAAGTACAGCATGGCATCATGTCTCTTAGTTGATTTCTTTTGAAATCAGGCACCTTCAGCAACTCGATGCCCCTTTCTCACAGCACTGAGGAAGTGATTCATTACTGACTGGGAGAGAGGACACTGTGCAATTGGTATCTGTTTTGACTTGATTTCTCGGTGCTGTTTTATTTGCTTTTTTTCTAAATAAGAAAAATTCCTGTGAAGTGAGCATGGTGTCAGTTTTGTGATCAGATGTAGCCTGCAGCAAAATAAACATGGAAATGGTAAGGAAGACTTTATATTTACTCTCTGAAGCTTTTTGTTCAGTATAAGATAAAGGTCATTCTGGAGAAACATGTCAAGAATTCTAGTGAGGCTGGCAGACTTCTAACATAACCAGAGAACCAGGAGGTTTAAAAAGGATTTAAAACAGTAAGGAGAAAAAAATATTCTAAAAATATTTTTAGAAATCTGACAGTTTGCTGTTTGAATGTAAGGACAATCATCTGGGTCATGTTTTTTGAACGGGGCAGTACACACACTGCAGAAAGCTTCAGGTGTAAAATGATTTTTCCTGTTACTGTTTAGAGATGCAGCAGTATGAACCCACCCCTCTCCCCTCCCTTGTGTTTTCCAACCATGTCGGTAAAGTGAGATGATACTTAGCAGACACTTATATGCTAGATTGCAAAAACAAACATATAGCTGAAAGAACAAGCCTTAACAGACACAAGTGATAATACTAATTTCTGAATCATTTCCTGAAACCTCCTTTTCCTCTGAGGTGTCTCATTCTTGCTGAAATTGGAAGAACTGGAATGTAAATTATTACGGAGGTCACTGTAATCAGGAAGTGTAAATTTAAAAAGAACCCTTTAAATATTGACAGGAGTGTGTAAAATGTGCTTTTCATCCCATCCCCCCCCCCCCGATTCAGAATGACATTGATTTTCTTCTTTGGTTGTCAAGGTTTCAGAGTTTGTGTACTAACCAGTACACAAAGTATGAGGGCAAGGGAAGCTCTGATTTTGAAGCTCTTGGCTTCTTATCTCGTAGGTGGATATGCAGGATCAAAAATCCTCTGGGTTTGGAGAGCTAAATGGGGGAGGATTGGAGATACAGCACCATTTTCATCTGATTGACAGAGAATCTGGTGAAAAGTTGGCCTTGGTCATCAGCCTAAATCAAATTAGTAGCTTAAGAGTCTCTTTCCTGTTCTAATTATATCACAAAGAGCACTACTGTGACTGTTGCTAGTTGCTACTCTTTCTCACTGTGCAAAGGTGAAGGGTAAAATGACAAAGCAGGGTGCGCTTTTGGGGGGCAGTGGCCTGGCTGGAAGCATTGGCTGAATTGTTATTGATGTTTACTTCTTTTTTAAATGCAGAAGTAGGCGTGATCTGCCTCACCAGCTAGTGTAAAGGCTTTCCACAAGCAAAGTGGATAAATAACATGTAAGAATTTGGCTTGGCACTTTCAGAGGTGGCCTCTGACATTTGAAACTGGATAATGCAGTTCAGAAAGGGTGTTTACAAGCTGGTTGTAGTACGGCTCATATCAGCTCCAGTCAGGCTTGCATTGTCCGCCTTGTAGCAGTTTATCCATTTATAATCTGACAACTTTGAAAAACCTATAATGGTATGGTAGTATTTCTGAATAAACAGATAATGACAAATTTAACTATTATCTTTACTTCATTCATTTTTGAGATGAGCTCCTAAAATCAAACCGGCTTTTACGGTCTGCTGGAAAAACACAGGCTTGTGTCAGACACTCATTTCCTGATGCAATGGGTACTCTGCAGCCTGGCCGCTGGGGTACGCCCTCCTTCCCCCAACAGCAAACTAAAATATTTCAAGTGTTAGTAATTTCTTATGGAAGAGCCAAAGCAACTGAGCTTCCCCAGCTAGCTGCTAGGCCAACTTTGGAACCTCTCTCCCCCACCGGTACGTCCCCCCACCCTCAGGCACCGGGGTACAGCATGGCGGCCCTCCCCGCCATGGCAGTGCCATGCGTCTGCTGCGGGCATGTTGCCACGCGGGCTCTTGCACCCGTGCCCTTCACTTCATAGCTCATCGGTTCCAGCTGATCCTGCCAATACTGTGAGGGTGGTGGTGCTTAACTTTTCAATTAGGACAGGGGAGAGAGGTGAGAGGGGTGAAAAGGCAATCAGTTTAGGGTCGCTTTATTGAAATTAAGCTGTAAAATTATTATATTTGCATGCTAGATCCCACATCATGGGCACGAGTGGTTCCAAGAGCTTTTTGTCTATATAGGAGATGACTTCTTCATGGTTTAGGACAGGTAATGCAGCTTCACTGCCACGTCTAGGACTCTAGGAGTGCAGCTGGGTGCAGGATGACACAGCTAAGACTATGAGGGCATGCCTGTCCTTGTTCCTGGTGATGCTCTCGGTTCCAACTTGATGCTAGGACAGTCTGAAAACTGCTCTAAAAGATGACTCACAAATGTGTGACATGGCTGGCCTAAGAAGAAAGAATAAAACAGTAGGAAGCTACACATGCAGGCACTGAAAATTGGGACCATAGTGCCTAATGTGTCAGTAGGCAATAGTACCAGCATGTGTATATTTCCGTGCTTTTATTCTATTTCAGATTGATAAATATTGTATTCAGTTATTCACCAAAGTTAATAAAAGATGCTGGTAGCAGGCTTCAACACTGAATTCCTTTATTCATGGAAGATATTCAGCAGAGTCAGTGACAATGTTCACTTCCCCTAGACAGTTCTTTCAAAGTTCCTTTATGCTCAGTCACCATCTCTGAGACGTTAAAGGGCAGTTCAGTCACAATGTTTATTGAATCCTTGCCCTTTCCACTTAAATTGCCTACAAGGAAGGCAACTAATTCTGGCTTTTTGGGAGGTAAACAGTAAGGACTGTTTTTTGAGCACCCTTTTTTTTTCCTCCAAAAATTCTAACTATGATTTATAATAAGGTTTTTCATTTTACTTAAGACTTTCTCTACTACAGTAATTTCCATATTGTGCTGAAGTATAGATTGTCATGACCAAATACTCTTTGCTATTTTACAGAGGTGTTTTTATTAGGAATAGCTCCTAAGTGGGCCGTGGGACTGCCTCCCTTGCACAGAGGCAAGAAATGAGGAGCTTCTGCTTACTTCCAACCTTGCACCCAGTATCCTCAAGCACAGAATGATGGAGAGTAGAGCTCCATCCCTCCAACATGCTGACTCATTTACCTCTGCTCAGTCAGTACATAAGTCAGTAGTATTTACCTCCTCTGTGAAGCATAAAAATCCTTTTTTTTTATAGCTCACAGGCAAAAATATTTCTCCTCCTGCAACTGGTCATGTACCTAGAACATAATCACATTCTTAGCAGTTAATTTTAGGAAGGAGAATCAACAGTGGGTTATGAAGATTATCTGTATATTTAGCATCTTGGTGTACTTCAGTTTTGTTCTCAAGTGTTCATTATTTAGCAATGATAGATAAATGTTTTTTTCCCCCCTGTTAAGTAACAAGACTTTCATTTGAACAGCTTATTGCTCTTAAGAAAGTGACTGTAGAGAAATATCACTCAGAATTCAGGGAGGGCTAGCCTGTTTCTGGCTAGATTTCACTTTCTATGGTGGGCTTATATGTTTTACGCAGTTAATCTGGGGCCAAGCAGCAATTAAGCAGAAGGGATCTTCTCTTCTTTATATTAATTGCTAAAATAGCCTTGTGCAGAGCACATTGTAGGAGGAGATATGTGTGAAGTAGCAGGTTCCTATCCCACAAATTGTAGGATTTTAGAGAACATGAAAAAATAAATACAAACACAGAATGTTGAGAGCTTGTATTAGCCCTCAAATCTTATGAGGGATCTTAGGTAAATGGAGTCCGTTTCATTCACTGTAGTCTGTGTGGAGAAAAAGTCAGGAAAGATCCAGGTCACCATTGTTCAACTCTTTTTATTGATAGTGCAAAGAGGGTATTAAAAGATCTCTGCACCAGTTTAGCATTAGTGCAAACGGACGTACTTCTTGTTTTCGGAAAGTGGCAGAGGTTGTGGCATTTTGTCTGCTTCCTCTTTGGTGTTGCTTTCCTTTTATTTTCACAGTCATAGTTCAATACAGATTTGACTCCCCCTCACTGTTGAACTCTAAGCCAGCCTAACAAAAAGGAAACATGTTACCACAGTGAATATGAGGCAGAAATCACCTTTCCATTGAGGGAAATCAACTACTTCAGGAAAACCAGCAAACCAAAGAGAGCACTGAGGAAGCAGTTCTGGGAGGATGGTGACCAGCACCTGCCACCACAAGGAACTCCATGTTGTCCCATAGACCAGCCACCTAGCCTGGGCCTGCCATGTTAATGTGGGTCTGTGGCTTCCAGGATGGAGCTGGGCTGCACCCCATCAACTGGAAATATGGGTAGGCGTGCTGGGACTGGCCTAAACATGCATGGGGAGACTTACCCCAAATCCTCCTTATTCTGTTATGGAGAGCTCCACTAGGGCTCTCCATAAGGAAACGGTCCCTCATCCCACCCCAGTCACCACACAGGACACCTGAAACCTCAGACTGTCCCATTTCATGGCTACCTACTGCTCAGAGTCTTTCCCTCATGTTTCTTCCTCTGATCACCAGGCAGGGATCCCACCCAGCTGTTCTCCCTGAAGTCCCTCCAGCATCCCTGCAAGACTTGCCTTGAGGACCAGGCTTAGCACCTACAGGAAGAGGGATGTAAGGCAGACCGCTCTTCACCTAGAGCTGTCCTTAAACATCCAGTGCTCAGCCTGTTATACCAGATAAACCTTTTCCTTCTTTTTTGTCTACATTGTAGTATTGCATAGATTAAAAAAAAAAAAGAAAAAAAAGCTTTCTCATGCTGCTTTGTGGCAATTTAATCTCCTTTTACATAGTTTAACACCAGTAGCTCCTGATCAAGGAGTTGAAACCTTGTGTTTTATTTTCAGTATTCTGTGAGCAAAGGAGTAAGTCTGTCTGGTATTGAAATAAAAAAGAGTCTGCTTTCCAAGACCAAAATAGTTTATCATCCTCTGCCCTTCTCAGTATGTTCTCAGCTTTTAGCTGTTCTCTTATTAAGGGCTGCTGTGCATAACTGGTTTGTTGTTTACAGGCAGAGATGTAACTGTCAGGGTGGTTAAGGGGTTCTGGTCCTATATCCATTTTCGACCTATATTTACTACTGCCTCGTATTTCTTTTCTTAGATATCTAATTGCCATTCCCAGTTTGTGCTGTCATTAGTTCCCCATGCCTTTTACCTGGTGCTGCTGTGAACTCACCACAGCAGTGATTTAGAAGCTCTCTTACCTACCTGAAGTTTTGTGGATGAAATCAAAGATGTGTCCCCATCTGCAAGGCTTGGGGATTGCCATGCTCTCAGTTGCATGAGAGAGAAGCAGGTATTGACAAGCATCCAAAATACAAGTGCCCCAGAAACCGCTGGAAGAGACAACAGTTAGACTCTCAAATATTAGGGGAATAATATTTTTGGTGCCAGACAGAAGACCTGATAAGAGGAGAGCTGAACGAGTTTTGACCGCTGACTGGTCAGGTTTGGTCCTTCAGTTAAGACCTCCACAGAAGGGCATTTTTCCAGAACAAACTCACCGATAGAGAGAAAAGAGAGATTGCAGTAAAAAGAAAGAAGAAAGGATTAAAAGGTGAATAAATACATGGAGACAATCATCATCTTTTCCCTTTGAAACTTCCACTGTGCTGGTTTTGGCTGGGATACAGTTCATTTTCTTCATAGTAGCTAGCATGAGGCTATGGTTTGGATTTGTGCTGGAAAGTGTCGATAACACAGGGATGTTTTCCTTATTGCTGAGCAGTGCTTACACAGAGTCAAGGCCTTTTCTGCTCCTCACCCCACCCCACCAGCGAGCAGGCTGGGGGTGCACAAGAAGCTGGGAGGGGACACAGCCGGGACAGCTGACCCCAACTGACCAAAGGGATATTCCATACCATTTGATGTCATGCTCAGCATATAAAGCTGGGGGAAGAAGGAGGAAGGGCGGGACATTCGGAGTGATGGCGTTTGTCTTCCCAAGTAACCGTTACGCATGATGGAGCCCTGCTTTCCTGGAGATGGCTGTACACCTGCCTGCCCATGGGAAGTGGTGAATGAATTCCTTGCTTTGCTTTGCTTGCGTGCGTGTTTTTTGCTTTACCTATTAAGCTGTCTTTATCTCAAGCCACGAGTTTTCTCACTTTTACTCTTCTGATTCTCTCCCCCATCCCACCAGGGGGGAGTGAGCGAGCAGCTGTGTGGCGCTTAGTTGCCAGCTGGGGTTAAACCACAACATCCACCAAATCCTTTGATCTGTTTTTGGAGCTGTGGTCTCTCTGCTGAGGAAGATGAAGTGATGTCCCTTACAAATCTTTGCAGAGATATCTGTTGTTTGATTTGTTTATACCAGACAGCCAAATTCATTATCTCTTTTTGCTCCATTAATATTCTAGACGTGGGGAAAAGGGGAAAGACTAGCAGTCGTTATGCTAATACAGCTTGATTAGTGTGTGAAATGAAAGCTCAAAATCAAGTGCATCCTATCATTTTGACAGTTGCCCAGCTACTATAATGAAATCCTTTTCCTGCTCTACAGCATGATGCTAAAAAATACTGTCAATTGCTTAGATTTCATCTCAGGATTATGTTTTCATTCCTATTTATGTGATAGCTGTTAAACAATGTTATGAGATTTTACAAGGACCAAATCCTCCAAGAGTAGCCCCACTGAGCTGGATTTCAGCTCAGTAATACAGGGGTAAATGCAGATTAGCTCCTTCAAAGGCAATGGAATAAATCCAGATTTATGGTGGTGTAACCAGGTCACTAACGTTATGATGACTATTTCTGTGAAAAAAAAAAGACAAGCGGCCATTTGCTTAAACTCTCCTGAGAGAGTCTGGAAGAAATTGTGTTCAGGTTATCAGACATGATGGCTCAGGAGGAAGAAAAAACTGACTGCAAAGGTTTTGAACCAACAGTCGTTAATAAAGCAAAATTTCCAGAGACCCCAACAGGGAGTTTGGTGAAGAGTGAAGGGTCTCAGTACTATACATAGGTCTGTTGTCAGAACACTAACGGAGTAATTGCACAGGGAAACAGGGTGACTCCTGTGAGCAAACTCACAAATTGTTTAGGAGAAACAGTACACTTAATAGGTAGGAAATGCTGCCTTTAAAGCACTGGTTTTTACTTAGCATTTTAAGTTAGCTTACAACCCAGCCTAGCATTTAGATCACAACACACTAGCCTGAGAAACTATTGCCTGGGAAGACAGCCAAGAGTAAGAAAATTAGTGAAGGGAGAAAACACGCTTGTAAATGTTGAGCTTCAAAGAAGGTATGCTCTAGCCTGATATTTTTACAATTTCCTTGGGACTGATATTCATATCCTTAAAGCAGTACGCTTTTATGTGAACAACAGTTACTTCTTTTTGATGAGAAGTGAAAGGTTTTGCACCTCTGGTTCCTTTTGCTTTATTTCCTCCTGTGCTCACTTCTCCTCTCCCCATCCCAGTAAGAGGTTATACCAACTGTTTTACAGCAGTCTTAGACTACTGAATTCAAGTTAAAAGTGATGAGTCCTTCCTTCTATTTTGTCACTGACTGCAACTTTAAAAAGGAAATGTAGATTGGGCGGTCTGCAGTACTGTTTATTACTAAGCTATTCTCTAATTGTAGAGAATACTGTACAATTAGCTTAGTAACAAGCAGAACTGTAGTCCTCTAAATACTGTAAAATTAAAAAATTCTAGAGGGTTTTAATTCTGCACCTTATTAGCCTGCCAAGATGAATAGTTATATGCATTTTTTAAATAACAACACATGCCCCTACAAGGGTAGAGCTCAGACAGAAATAATTCCCTTCAACTATATTGCATAAAAATGACTCAGAAGGGTGTAGTGTCCTCTGAAGATGCAACACTGTGTTTCTTGGAGTTCATGTGGATGGCTACAGGAGAATTCCACTTCGGATAGCAAACATATTTTTAGGAACGGAGTTATAGGATAAAGCATAGGACTGCTAAGTAAGAATGTTTGCATTGTTTAGTATCCTGTAATAAAATAGGGGAAATAAACTGGAATAACATGGCTGATCTAATTTGAACTTACTGCCCCGAGATGTTCATACATCTTTCCTGTAATGTAAATCAAATAATGCTATAAATCAAGGACTACAAAAGGAGGCTAGGTCACACATCAGTGTTTTGTGAAGTGTGTGAGCTCCAAGTTGCTTCTTAAAGAGAAACATCTGAAATATGACCTCAGCTGAATTAATTGAAAGTCTCTCTAAAGCAGTGTAGCATTAAATTTGTTTTTACTTCCCTAAATTGCGGGGTTTATGCATTAAATTTGAGCACGTCTCAAAAGTTTGGCCAATGAAGTAGTCCTAGGGTATTATGAAATTGAGATGTTTTAGAGCTAAAGGAAGGTGTATGCAAAATGCCTGAAACTTCACAATATAAAAGGGAAGGGATAACTCTTGCAAACTTACCAGAACTAGCAAATTACTCTACCACTGGCACTGAAAGATTGTGCTAGCATGACCAGTGATGAGTAAAGCTTTTTGAAATTGAAAATAATAAAACCTATTACCATTCCTGCATGGGTCGTAAGAAGTTGAACACATTAGATGCTTAAACACAGCAGAAAGTTGTCTTTTCTTAAATGACAAATTGTTTTGCAGCAGAGAAACCTCACACAAAGTGATTTTATACTCCTATTTTCTATAAAATATGTGATTGGTTTTATGATCGTTTTATTTTATTTTATTGCTTTCATATGGATTCTTGTAATAAATTTTCAGCATTATTTTTACCAGTAGAGTAGTAAAAAATAATAATAGTTATATGGTTGCTGAAATTATTTATGTTTGCATATGTATATATATTATATATTTAGCCATTCAAAATCATTATTAATTTATTACCTTAGATAGAAGGTGGCTGAAACAATAAATAGAAACCCTATTTGAAAGGCTTTATCACTTTTTAAAAAGCCCTGAACACAAAAATGACCAATCAAGGACATTTACAGAAACACACCCTTTCTCCGATAAAAACAATTATAAAAAGATAATAAAATAATACAATTATAACAAAATACAATTGTTGTAAAGAAATAACTATAATAATTACTACAATAATTACATTTTTATATAATTACCAACAACAATGACATAAGAAAATTAATCTAGAAAACTAGGCAGCACTGTTTTTTCTGACTGACCGTCATCCTTTCTGTCCACAGGATGCAGGACTAGTTTCAGGTATAAAACAGAAACAGCTCTGCTCATATCTAATGCCAGTGAGGTTCTCCTGGTGTGCAGCCCAGGCCCATCCCACTTTTCCCTGCCTTCGGTACAGATATTGTGCTGTAGGTAAGCCACAGTACCCTTATGCCTACTGAAGGCTGCCTGTGGTGAGATTCTTCTCTAGAGAAGTTGGTCCATTTTTCAGTGTCTGTTCTCTGCTGGAGCCCAAAGGGGATGGAGCAGGCCACAGTCTGGATTATAATTTTAGACACTTCAATAAGAAAGAGTTGCATAAAGTTCCTGCTACGATATACAGCAGGGATCCCAAATTTAATTGGCCAGATGTTTTGACAGCTGTGATAGATTAGAATTAAAACCTGGTTCTTTTACATATGCACAACTTCAGGAGTCAGGGACAAGGAAAAAGCTTTCCCCACATGTGAAACCTTGCTGCGCGGTTAGGCAGGCGCCTTCCCCAGGGCTTCTCTGCTGCTTGCGGCGGGCTCTGAGCCCCTGCCACGCACTTCCGAGGAACCACCTGGTTTTGCAAGTGCTGTTAGAAACAAAGCCCTGTACTGACCTCCCACCTAAGGTTTTCTTCTGATCGGTTGTCATATGCACCAAACCGATGGGAAAAAAGCCAAGGCTGGGGTATGTAGGCTGGCTAGGTATGTTCAGTGGTGTCATTTTAGAGGACTAGTGGACCCAGCTGTGGAGAAGGAGCCTCTGTATGCAGTCTCTCCCCCTTCTCTAGCAATCTCTGTGGCCAGCAGCCTTTGATCTATCCTTGATGCAAACGCTTTTAGATTGTAGCACAATGTCTGCAAGAAAGAAGCATTACTATGAAAGGGATATTCCATTACATTATACAAGCTATCATTTTTCTTCTTCTTTCTTATATCCCACAGTGGAAACCATGTACTACGAATTTGTTACAGAATTCAAAAACTTCTTCCTAACCAGAATCCTGGCTTACTGTGCAGCAATGAGAGCAGAGAGGAGCCTGTTGCAAACCACTGTCAGGGGTGGGGTTTCTATTTTCACTTTTTTTGGCCAACTCACCATGCATATTTGACATGTTATCAGTCACATTTGACATGACAATCTTCTTCAGATAAATCTTTCTTTCCTACAAAGGAAGGGTTTTGATACCTTCAGACATTCAGGTTTTTTGTCCTTCACAAAAGACATTGAAGAATTCACAGCTTCAAGTAATGGCATAAGAGTCTACAGTAAGAGTCTAGTAGATATTAAGATGTGTGCCCTTTGCCTTCAACCACTTTTTTTACATTAAAATGAAAACTGGATTACTATTGTGTGGTCTTGTAATTTAATTTTTTTCAATATGCTGTGCATTTTCCAGTCTCTGTAATATTCATTGTACCTTGCAGAGCCCAGAAAATTAGCTGTTTCATGCTCAGGTAATCACTTTTGTGGTAGAGGTGGATCTAAATAAAGACTTATATCTGAATCACACACACTTATACTCTCTTCTTGATTACATTTAAACTTAGTTGCTGATGACTATTGTCAGAACGGGCAAAACAAACCCTGTGGCTCCTGACTTGCTAGAAAACAGCATTCAGCACTGCTGTGCTGCACTGCGCTGGCTGGAGGAACTTGTGCTCTCTTACAGTAATTGAACTCCATAGAGGGGAAAGCCACTTGCCGTAGAGAAGTGTAGAAACCCCCCTGTAAGGTGGTCATCATCATTCGTTGGTCCTTTGCACCTCAAAAGCTCAAGGCTGAAAGTATAATTTTTTCTTATAAACTGAGCCCAATACAAGAAAAGGATCTGATTGCTTGGCAAGTATGCCAGCTGTGCAGGTATCTGGCGCTAACATACATGTCAGAACTTGTTAAACAGTTTGCCTGCCTAATACGTAAAGAAAATCCCCTAAGGAAAACATTTTATTTTTTACCTGTGATTTGAATTACCATTGAGCTCAGTCCTCTTGTCTTTTCGTTCTTTGCTGAGGAGAAACTCATGTTTAATTCCCACTTAATTTGATGGGCATTTGATCTGTTTAATCAATCTGAATAAGGAAGGCAGGATTTGGTCCAGTGACTTTAAAGGATAAAAGACTCCTAAAATCTGTAACCAATTTTGGAAACCAATTCCGTGTAGATCTCAGAATAGACCAGCAAGTATGATATTTTGTTTCAGCTTTTGGATACCAGTGGGTTTTCTTACTTCATGAAAGCAAAGGTTAGAGCATCTGAAGTAAAATGGGACAAAGAAGCAGTGCTCTTCTTCATAGCTCCAGTACAACTATTGCATTAGCAAACTTTCCAATTAACCTGTGATCCACAGCTTGGTGATGCAGTGATCACTCAAAGATGTTGCAGCTGTCCCAGAGGAATCTAAAGCGTCTAAAGTGCTAGATGCATTTATCACAGACTCTACTTTCTACCATGCCAGATACCGTTGTAAGTTCATTCTCCATCTGCATTAATGGCTGGTTTGACTAAAATGCATACTCGGGCTGAGTGGTCTCTAGAAAATCTGACAATAAGTGAAGACAGCCTCTATGATGTAGGATGCAAATGCACATATCGTAGCTGCTTTAGTTTAGAAATAGCTCAGGCAGAAATTGATATACAAGTGAGGCAGAAGGTAGGAGTCAGACAAGATGAATAATCTTGTTCACCTGCCTGTACCCCAACACAAAATCACTAACACACTTGCCTGCCAATCTTGCATCTGTTTTTAAAAGATTTTGATGCATCATTAAGCAATCCTCATGTGTGAGCTACCAGCTTAAGTCAGCCTTTGTTTGAAGAAAAACAGGCTGCTGGGCTCCACTTAGGCATTTTTGTACTCCAGAAACTGCAGCAAACACAGGTAAAACCCCATATTTGTGTCTTAAATCCTAGGTTGCTCTTAAAGGAAGCACGTAATGAATAATGTACAGTACAAGAAAATGGGATGTTCCCGTTTGGCACTGCTGGGCCAAGTAGGGAGGAGAGGAAGCCCGCAGCAGACCTCTTCTATCTGGCACTGCTGTTGACGGCCAGCTGGCGTGATGGCAAGGTACCCACCAGTGCGTCAGACAGAGCTGAAGCAGTGCTCTGTGCCCAGGGCCGAGTGCATGCATTGCTGCTCTGCGCCCCACCTCATTCCCCATCCACCAAATAATGGCAGGGACAGGTTTACGCCCAAAAGCAAGCGGTCCAGCTTCTCAGTTTTAGCTGAGAAGCCACCTAGTGCCCTCAAGTGAAACAAATGAAACACTTCTAGACCAGGTAGTCCCTGACACTGGATAACAGACAAGCGGTAATATACATCTTAAATAGAGAAATAAGCTGGGTTTTTTTCTAAAATCCTTACCGGTGTAAGAGTATATCAGATCTGGGATGTTCTGTTCTCCTTAAACTTTTGTTTAATACTTACCTTCTGTCTAAACCATTTGAGTAAAACCAGAAAAATGTGAAATATTCAGGATCAACTACAATTTTTTTTTTTTTAGTGGTGAAGCAGGCACAATCAGCCATTACCATGTTAAAATCTGCTGTTTCTCTAATATTTACTAATCAGTCCTTGAATTGTCTGATCTGCCCAGGAAAATTCTTCCAGTATTTAAAATCTAACATTGCAAATGTATCAGGCCACAAAGATAACAGCCATCCTAACTGGAAATCACCCTCTGTATTAATTTTTTTAGTAGGAATCAGATTATATCAGCTTCTTAATAAGAAATTTAAGGAGTATTATTCTCAGACTGGTGAGTTGCATATGTAGTAACATTTATAAATATTTTTTCCTTGTTCCCTTTTTGAAACTAAATTCTACTGTTCAGAAGTACCAGGCACATATATTTTTATAAGTCTAGCCTTATACAGTGTTTTTGGATTTAAGAACCTAGAAACTGCAGGATACTATGAGCCCAGTTATCCCTGATGCAATTCAACTGAAGTAATCAGAATTGCATTGGAGATTAACTTGGAGCTAGTTTTGATATCCCATATTTCTGCAGCAAAAGGTGACCTATTTGGATATTTTTAAATTATTGAAGTTACTACAGAGCATCTGCTAAAGATTATTTTTCTTTTTTTTTGTTATTATATTATTTTTACAAATATTGCAAATACTGTTTTCTTATTAACACATACAGCATGCAAGGAAGTCCTTGCATGTGAATCTGCACTTGGTGAACTTTGGACCTTAAAGACAGAACTTTTAAAAAATAATTTAGTTGAGGGATTCTATGATGCTAAAGACACGAGCTTTGAAGACTTAAAGCTAAAATAGCAATGTGGTGATGCATTCTTAATTCTCACCAAAAAGACCAGCAAATTTAAATCACTTTTTGCTGTCTTGAAATTCAGCATCTTTTTGTCAAAGAAGCTACCAGGAGAAACTAAGCAAGTGTCTTGGAATGCACTGAGTAGTATGAAGTCCATCAGGTTTTCTCAAGACAAAATTATTTCCTTACTTCACTGGAGAGTTTACAGGCAGCTAAGAGGTAAACCTTTTAGAGTTCAATGTCAAAGCTCATAAGATACTACAGAGAACAGAGAGACTTCTGTTAAAGAGTGAAAAAAATTAGTTTGCCTTTTCTGTTTTGAATATGACGACATAGTAGAAATGGCTATAAACTAAAAGTTGTGAGGTGAACATGGACATCATAGGAGCATGGACAAGGTACTGAGACCATTGAAGTTCTGATCAGTGTCTGTTCCATTAATTCTCATATAATAATTTGTCATTTAGTTTTAAAGCAACACCTCTTCTGGCTAAACACGTAGATCTAACAAAGAAGACAAAGCTTACGAGTAAGCTAGTAGGTTACATAAATGTAGAGTATGCTTGTAGAGTATAACTGCCCTCCATTAAATAATTTCATTGTTCTTGACTGATAGCATGTGTGCTCCTCTCTGGAAGCCCCCGCGGGGCATGGAGGAAGGAGATGAAGTAGGATCCAAGGTGAGACAACCATGACTTCTCTAAGCACTGAAACTAATGAAGTCTGATTTTCAATCAATCATAATTGGTTGTTTTTAGCATAGATTTTAGAAGGTGTAAATTTAATGGGATGTTTTCCTCATTGTAGTGTTATTCGAAAGTGTTTATGTCTCTCTGTCCCCCTGTCCCCCATGTAGATTCTAGAGTATCTACTAATGTGTGAGCACATGTTGTTGCCTTTCCCTCAGTCCAGGCTCTGAGTAGGGTTTCCTTTCTACTTGGCTGTCTATATCAACAAAACTTCTAGAAACCAAATTATTTGGGGCATTCCTTATTCATATTAGATTAAATGTGGCCAGGATATGAAAACTGTATTGAAGGAATGGAATGGAATGGAAATACACACACAAGTACACATACACAGCTTGAACTTGAAGGCCAGTTTCCACATAAACCAATCTAACATACAAAAAATGTAAATAAAAGATAAGTTTTGGCCTCTGGGTTGGGTACAAGGGAGGGTACAAGGAAGCGAGAAAGAGTAATGTCCATAGTTCATGCACCATAGCGCGTCTGCACAGACTAGAGTCAAAACCTGGTACATGTGGTGGGACCTTGTGATACAAACCTCAGCTTTATCAAGACGGCAAGGAATTAGGCACGTTGAGAAATCCTGATTGCTCAGGTGCCTAAATCAGGGACATAGCTAAAGTATAACAGTGATAACAGTTCTTCTCTTTGGCTCAGGTGCCTAAGTTTCATTCCCCAAAACCCTGGACACAGCAAGGGATCTAGGGCTTAACGGAGCCAGTGCCCAACAAAGAGGAATCAGGATGTGGCTGGGGCATGAGCAACCGTGGGAGGCACATCCAAGTCCTCAGGTTAGACATAGTTTAGCAGCATATTTTCCCTGTAAAAATGGAACAATCACAAAAGGAAAAACATACATCACGGTAGGGTATGAAACCTGTTACAGTTTTTTTCGTATTATGTAAAATGAAAGTTGCCTGCCTACTGTAAGTTGAACTTTAGCTATTGTTGGCTTATTGAAAATTCTCTTTGGTTTGACTTTGAAAGAGACCTCCAACTTGCTTTTTTATATTTTAAAGCAATACTTTTTTTTTTGAGCTAGTTCTTTTATAGTCTGAGTTAATGATGATTCATTCAGTTTGCATTTCTAGAGCATTTTGTGCTGAAATTATCACCAAGGTAATTAAATGTTTGTTATGAGGCAATAATAAAACATAATAACCTCTAGCAATTGTGAAGGCCTTAGAACCTGAAGTTGAGATCAGCTAGGAAAAGAAAAGGTTGAATTTAAAGAGTAACACATTTTCTTGAAATACATTCTTGCCTCTGTGCCCTATTTCAGTAATTACATTTTAGCTAAAACTTCTTTTTCGTGACAGCAATATTGTCAATATTTTTAGGTTGAGTTCCTTTACTATAAATTTAATATCTTATTTAATATTCCAGCCTCACTACATTTGGATTGTTTTATTGTATATTGTACTGCACACTTTAGAGAGATTTCTGTGACTGTTATGATAGATCTGCTTTGAAAGATCAATGATTCTTATATGATTCTGCAGAAAGCAGTGTTCCATGCTTATGCTTTGCCAAATAATTCTATTGATTTAAATAGTGAATTATCTTAACAAACAGTATATACAGTATATACAAATAATTTCAAAGTATTATATTTACATAAAACTTAATTCTAAATAATTGTGTTAACTATATGTATGATATATAGTTATACATGTTATATATAGTATATATTATATAGAGAGTATATATAGTATACTATAGTATACTATAACATACTAGATATATGTTATATATAATATATATAATATGTACTATATATGGTATGTGTATATTTGTATACTATATAACTATCTAAACAGTTAACAGAAGTATATACAGTTAAAAATTAGTATATATTTTAGCATGTATATTAATTTGAATTGGAATAGAATTTTTCTTGTTGAAGGGAGCATAGGCAGACAAACATGTTTTATTAAGATGCTCCCAAACTTTTAGTAAAAATTTAGTAAATTTAGTAAAATAGAAAAAATTGAGAGTATATTGGATAACTGGGTAATGTATTTCCTTCAGAGCAACCAGGTGGATTTCAGCAAAAGGTTGGATACAATAAGGGATGATGCAATATTTTGTTGGTCCCACCTGAAGACCAGCAAGTGCTGGCAGAGTCTTGCTTCTGGACTGCAGTGAAAGGGGGCATCTGCCTGTGTGCTCAGCCTGATTTAGTCCACCACTGACTCATTTAGACTGTGCTGAGAGCTAAAAGGTCCATCTTCTTCATTGAGTCTCCACTGATGGCAATTTGTTCAATCTTTCGGTATATGCTGGATGCATATTTGACAAGGATGAGATCGTATAACATCTTCCCTAAACAACAGGATGGTTCTTCTGCTGCTGGCAATGGGCAGGTGGTGGTGTATCTCGGCACCAGAGATACCTGCGGTGCCTCTCAGGAAAGTCCCTGAGCTTTATGTCCCTCCAGACTGCCCTGGCACGCTCCCAACGCAGGCTGCTGTAACAATCTGCTGTCTGCTGTCTGTGTAGCTACCCATCCCCACCGGCACAACCCTCCTCACTGGACTTTCTGCCATAGGCAGGGAGTTGAACCAGTTAATGTTGCAGTTCCTCGTGGTAAAGGCACAGCTGTGACTGAAGTTGTTCTGGTTCATATCTGATTGCAGTTTGACTCAGAAACTGGTTCAGACTCATTGCCGTTTTGAGGCAAAAAAAGATGGTCCAGAGCATTTTGAGGCATGGGCTTCATTCAGCTCCCTTGTCAGAGACTCTCCAACAGTTTCTGCCATCTCCGAACAGGGAATAAATCTGATCCTATTTCTCTGGCATTGCTGTATCAACATCTGATCCTCTGCTGGGAAAAATTTAAGCCCGTGGAGCTATGACACTTTACATTAGCAGGGAATCTTCATTTTTCTCCTTCAGCTACAAGGAAAGAGGTGGAAAACCCCATAGGAAAAAAGGGAGAGTGAAGCAATTCATTTGTGGGGCTTGGCATATGGTTAGGAGACGGGCTACTGGGCAGGCTGGGAAGATATTGATTTCAGATGCCTTGCTCAGTTCCCTCTGGATGCCAGCAGCAAATGAAGGGGCACTTTGGACTAATCTGGACTACTGTTTTTTTTTTTTCCCTTGAAATGCGTATTTTGTTCCAGTCAGGAGTCCTACCTCCCACGAGAGCCCTAGGTGGAGGAGACTGCCTCTCACACCACCCTGCCTGCCACGTACTCGGGCAGCAAGCCTCTGCCTTTGCCTCTGCCCCTGCCCCTGCCTGGGCAGATGGGCTGCTCCCTCCTGGCAGACCCTGCTCCCGCAGCCTGCTGGGGGGAGTGTGAGTGCTGGGGATCCTGTGAGTGCTGGGGGATCCAGGAGAAACCCCCCATGACAGCCCCTCTCAAGCATGAACTGCAACAACTCTTACTCTTGAAAGTCAGCGTGACTCCCATAATTTATTCATCCCAAGATGTATTCATCCATCCATTATTTATTTGCATTTGTTTTACTACTATCATTACAATTTCATAAACAGCAGCAGAGAAAGAGATGGGAAGTTAAAGACAGAGGTAGGTGCTGGACAAAGGCCCTGGGCTTGCTTCTCCCCAGCTGCTGACTGCCTCCAGGTTTTGTGTAAAGGCATAGCACAGAACAAGCAAAACTTCTCCCTCTGTTCCCTTCACTAGGTTGGTGGAAATCCCTTGTTCCACCTAAATTCCTCTCTGTAGTCATTTATATTCTGTTGATGTGATGAGGACACTGGAGCGTACTGAAGTGGTGGGGAATGCCGCCATGTGCTGCAGCTGAGAGGAGGGCAGGGGTGGATGGGGAAGAGGTATCGATGCTGCAGGTCCACCATTTCCCCTCCTCGGTGCGTTCTGGGGGTGCAGGTTTCTGTGAGCAGGAGGAATGAACTGGTTTAAGGTCTACTTGTACAATGAATAGATTTAGATTTAGTATTTCTGGCCGTAATCTGGTGTGGGGATTACAAGGAAAATGGGAGACTGTGTTGAAAGGAGTGGGAGGCAAATCCTGTGCAGAACGTCACCTCCCTGGCATCCTTCCTCTGCAGGCTCGACTGCCCAGGCTGTGGAGAGATGATTTGGAGCGATCGGTTTCCCGTGGCTCGGCCATGGCAGCTGACAGTCCCTATGTGCTCCTCACTAATCAACTGCAGGATAATAAGTGTTGACTTAAACCCCCTTCATGATTACGGTGTGGAGACAGAAGTTCAAATACCAGGTACATTAAGGCACAAGATTGAAGGCCACTGGGTTTCCCATTAGGGAACTCGAGCCATTCTGTAGCACAAGGCTTTTTGCAACGTGTTATTGACTTTATAAAAGCCATAGCAGCTTTGTTCTGAGTACTGCCCTCTAGACCTCCTTCTTTCAAACAATATACAGCTCTATTGTAAATCAATGTCCAAAACCACTGCAGCAATACTACTTTAATCTGGAGGGACCATTTTGTAGAAAAGGGATGTTTTTTTTTAAAAAAAAAAGGTATACAGAATTTCCTAAGGAATCATTTTGAGCTTTTTCAATCAGCCAGATTATTCACTTCATAGTACAGAAACACAGATTTGTTATTCAATTTAAAAAAAAAAAAAGAAAAGAAAAGAAAAAGATTGCTACTTTACTCCTATATAGAAGGAAAAACAAATTGCCATGGAATTAGATGGTGGCATATAACCCTTTTATGTAAATCAGGAGAACAGGTTAAGTAGTTGTAAAAAAGCCTTTAGCCCTGGGAAACGTGAAAAGTGAACTGTTTCAGATTATATGTGTTCTGGATTTTTAAAAGGACAACTTATCTGTAGCTTTTTTTAAAGCAACTGAGGGTTTTGAAATATATGAATCCAGCAAAATGAAATCAGGGTCTTAGAGATGAGAATTTAATTAGGAAAAAAAAAGCCCTAAATAGTACATGGAAATGTCATGGATATTTGGACATTTTGTTGCACAATATATGGTACATAGGGTTGTTTCTTACAACACAAGAAGGTTACATTCTGGGATTTTTTTTCTGAGCATAAGCACAGGTGAGAAGAACAGCTGTGAGATGGAGGAGAAGAAGTTAGCATCCCCTGTTCCCTCTCAATAACTGTAGAAATGTGTTTTGCTGATTGTCCTTGCTAGGCATGAATGAACACACAGGCTCTAGATCCAGCAGATCTGGGGCATGGTCTGTGTATTTAAATGTGTAAGCAACCAAGAAAAGGAGTTTTTAGACACTATTCTGTTACTTGGGCATCCTTACTAATATCTTTTCTATTAGATTTTAAGGGGTTCCTGGCTAGCTCTGGCTGCAATAATCAGCTTATTTCCCCATTATTTTCAAACAAAAATACTAACAGTATCTCTTAAGTTGAGGTAAAAGCTATGGCCAAGGATGTACCATTAGATAGCAAGACTAGTAAGTGGCAACAGTTTCCTTACTTCCGTACTTGGAGGATGCAGAGGAAATGTACCCATTTGCCATTTGGTTTACAAATGCTATCCCGAAATAATGTTCTCTCTCTGGGTATTATGCATGTATTGGAAATGTATGGTATTTGTTAAGCACCTGCATCACATAATTCTGCATTAAAACAGTATACATTTGGGTCAGTTTCACTCACATGTACATCATAACACAGAAAGTAAAGTGACTTAAAACAGTTACAGTATTGTACTAGATGATATCTTAATACAATCCCTGCATTTACATTTCATTTAGCTGTTATCCTGCCCTTAGGGAAATCTCTTTTGCCCAAGAATGCACACTCTCTGTAACAAATAGGATCACAAAATCTCAAAAAAATTTGAACAGTAGTAATATTCATAGAAGGAGGAAGTATCTCTCAGTTCACCATTATCAAGAATATTGACCTAGAGAAGCATTTTTGAACCCGATTAAAACAGTTATTAAGCACTCGGACTCTGCATACGGTAGCAAAAATTTTAAGGAAAAATGATCAGAATATTTATTACATACTGTGATCCATTGTTGAAACTTTCTGTAAATCGAAGCTGTATGATGTGTCCATAACAATATCTCAAGGCACCTGATCCCCTGTGGTTTAGATCCCCATTAGAAGTTCTCTGCTCATCTGCTGTGCGGAAAGACTCAAGCAGTTAAGGGAATCCAGACCATTTTATAATTCTTCACTCACTTCAGAAGGTGAATGGCAGTTTCCAGTGGTCTAGGAAAAATAAACCAAAATAAACTCTAGGGAAATAAGTGTTTCTGATAGACTTGCAGTTAAAAATGAGGAGAGCTTTGTCCAAAATTGAAGTTCAACAGAAACTCCAAGCCACGTGACTTGAACGCAAATCAAAGGTGGAAGAATAGTCCTTTGATGAAGGCACTGGCCTGAGAGCAAGCACAGGTTCATGTCTTTGCTCTGCTGCAGACTTCCTGCCTTTACGTGTGCTGTCTGTGCGCTGTGCTTTGTTTTCGATGTACTGAGGCTGACAGCATCTAAACTGCACGCTGCTTGGGATGGGGCTATCTTTGTCTTCTGCAGAGGAGTGCCTAGCTCAGTGAAGGCTTGACCCTGCGGTCTCGTGGCACAATGGTAGTGCTGCACAGGTTGGCAGAAGCACACCTCAAGCAAAATGTTTCTGAATTCGGCACGTCTTTGCAACGGTGAGCCATAGTTTCACTGCACAATGCAAATGCTCAGAAGTTTTTCAGACAAAGAGTTTTCTATTGGAAAGAGCTGACTGAAGTGAATTAAAACATTTCAGGAGAATATATCAACCTCATCACATTCTTTAAGATGCCTTATGAAAAGATTTTGCTATGGAAGGGACAAAAGGAGTTCCTTCAAATTTACCGTTTATTCTTTTGCAACCTTAAAAAGAACTTTGAGCCTTATCAGCAATAAGTACTTTATAATATGTTGGTTCATGAAAAATTGGGAGCTTTTTGACATTTTGCCTCGACTTGTGATTAAAACAAATGTAAAAAATCTTTTTACAAAAACAAAAAAGGTTTTTTACAACTATGTCCTACTTTCCAACCAGCGCTACTGCATAGTGTCCACCGAGATCACCATTTTAATAAAAATGCCTTCAAAGCATTAATTCCACTGTTATTAATTCAAAAACCTTCTCAGAAGTTCAGTATTCATAAAAGAAAAATCTTCTTTGGCTCACCAATATATAAATGTAATCCTTCTCATACGGCAGCACTGAATAATAAGGAGCCAAAAGCTACAAATCTAATTACTGGGCATCACTGTCTCAGGAGTCATAAAAACCTTGACTCTGAACAAACAACCCAGACTTCTATTATTAAAGTATAACAATTACTTCCTGTAGGAAGCAAACCCTGTATCTTCTTATGGTAAAGAAATGCATCTTTATGAAAAGAGTAAATCATCTGATTATGGCCTTGTCGTGGTTTAACCCCAGCCAGCAACTAAGCACCACGCATCTCCTCCCTCACTCCTCCCTGCTCCCAGTGGGATGGGGAGGAGAATCAAAAAAAGTAAAACTCGTGGGCTGAGATAAGAACAGTTTAATAACTAAAGTAAAATAAAATATAATACTAGCAATAATAAAAAAATATAATAATTATAATAATAATAGTAATGAAAGGGAATATAACAAAAAAAAAAAAAGAGAAATAAAACCCAAGAAAAGACAAGTGATGCACAATGCAATTGCTCACCACTCGCCAACCGATGCCCAAGCAGCAATCTCCCCCTCCCAGCCAACTCCCCCCAGTTTATGTACTGAGCATGATGTTCTATGGTATGGAATATCCCTTTGGCTAGTTCGGGTCAGCTGTCCTGGCTGTGCTCCCTCCCAGCTTCTTGCACCCCTGCTTGCTGGCAGAGCATGGGAAACTGAAAAGTCCTTAACTTAAGATAAGTGCTACTTAGCAACAACTAAAACATCAGTGTGTTATCAACATTATTCTCACACTAAATCCGAAACACACTGTACCGGTTACTAGGAAGAAAATTAACTCTATCCCAGCCGAAACCAGGACAGGCCTAAAAATGTCCAACCAGAAACAGTCCTGCTATCACTAATCTTTACACTGAATTCTAATCAAGATATGGTAATGAGAAAAGGAGAAGACAGCTGTCCCTCCATGCAATTTGAGAGACAGGACTTGCTGACTTTCCTCCAGGAAAAGGAAATTTCAGAAATTTTATGCCCAGCTCCACCATTGTCTGTCTGAGAAAAAGATGTGTAGGGCGGTGTTTTCAAGAGTGCTCATCAGCTGGCTGATTTCAGTAGACTCAGCAGACTCAGTTCTTTCAGTGGGAACTGAGCTGGGCCACTGACAAGAGCTTTCTGAAGTCCTTCCCCCCACTGCTGTCCGTGGACCAAATCACTCCTTCCCATGGCAGAATGAAAAAGGAAACTATTACAGAAAGGAAATCTCTAGATCACTCCTTTGCATTGTTTTTTGTTGTTTTCCAAATTGTAGCATGCAGGAAAAGAGTTTGCGTCATTAACCTAAGAAGCAAATGGCTGAAGTTGTGTTTTCACTCAAAACCAGTGGTGGAGGCTGGGGAGTCGGGTGAGGGCACAGACCAAAAGGGGAGCATGTTGAAGGCTTTGCATCACCTTGGGGATCCTTGTTCAAGTGCCTGGCACCACAGCTGGCCTTGGAGCCCTCTAACAAAGGGGTTCTCTAGCCTCCAAGGAGCACCACAGGAAAGGTAAAGGGCATTTGCTCTTACTAGCTTTTCTGGTCCTCTCTGTTCCCAGGCAGCTTCCTTTTTCCAGATGCATTTCTGGACTTTCACAAAGCCTACCATTGATTCATGAGAAGATAGCAAGATAATTGTGGGAATAGCTGGCCTTGAGGTGGTGCATGGAGCAATAGCTCTCCGTGTCTGCACACTGATACTCACATTCATTTGAGGGGCATGAGCAGATTCTGTGTAAATCCTTAGATTTCTGTCATGTGAATTCAAATGAATATCATTTACCTATTTCTCGAAGAGAAAGCTGATTTCCTAATTATGGAGATATCTGTCACTGAGAAATTAAAAAGAAAGGAAATAAAACTACTAAACATGAGAGTATTCATTTCCCGGCTCTGTTTGGTTTGGGAACTTACAAACATTGGGTCCGTGCAGGCACAGAAGAAATACCAGTTGTAATACAAACACAGGCACCCTGGAATCAGAAGACTGTAGACATCAGAAGAACTGGAGCAGGCCTGCAGCACGTGCTGATTTAAGCGGTGGAGCAGAGAACAGTGGAATAGGTATAGATGTGGCAGGACTGGATTTCAAATGAATGAGGCTATGCATCAGGGCTACAGGAGATAAAATATCAGGAGTGAATAAGTTAAGTACATCTTAAGTTAAGGCTGTTTTCCATTCAGATTGAATGAATCCGCTAGTAGTTGCACAAAGCGATAAAAATTATAATCTGGGAAAAAACATATAAAGAGCACTCAGCCTTTGTGGTAATATGAGGCAAGAATTAATTTGGCCTTTGTTATATCAATCAAGTGGCTAAGATCACCTTTACTTCAATGGTGCTGAATTCAACCCAGTATGAACAACAGACAATCACTATGACAGGATATTCAAAGTGCCCTAATCCTGTAGGCACGTCTGAATAACCTACCATTACAGCAGAGGAGACTTACTAAAGAAATAGGCAATTAAAGACTAATAATTCAAATACAGCCATTCCATTGTATTCGTAATGGGAAAAATTAAAACCTTCCAGATTAGATTTGAGGAACTAGCGACTAGTGAGGAGCTAGAAGAGAAATGGTGGAGAAATATAGTACCCTGGTGAGGAGCTGAATCCCCCTTGTAAGGAGAAGCCATGTCTCACAAGCCTCTTGGAGTTGTCTAAACATTCATTTTAGGGTGATTGTGTTGATGTAGTCCACCTGGATTTCCAGAAGATTTGGGGCTAGGTGTAAAGTCTCTTAATGAAACCTTGCAACAATGGCATGAGGGGAAACATCTTTGCGTGGATAAAAAAATGTTAAACAACTGTTATCGGAGGCTAGGAGTAAATGGATAATTTGGCAGCAGAGAGAGCCAGTGGAGAGTTCTGCAGGATCAATGCTAGGATCTATGCTGTGCAAAATATTCATAAACAATCTGGGAAAGGTGATGAGCAGTGAGATGAAAAACTTTGCTAATAATACTAACTGATGCGGGAGAGTAAAAAAGTCCAGTTAAGAAATATTGGTGAAAGATCCCACGATCTTAATAATAACACAATGGCAATTGAAATTCAGTGTGACTCAAGTGTGAAAGGGAAAAAAACCCCTACGTTTACATGAACTCTGCGTTTACTAGTGACACTAAAGAATGAGATCTTGAGTTTGTAATAGACAGTTTTATGAAAATTTCTGGTCAGTGCCCAACTACCATCAAAAAAAGTTAATCTAGCATTAGAAATTGTGAGGAAAATAACAGAGAACACAACAGAGAACCATTTCCCATCTTTGAATACTGCATGCTGTTCTGGTCCCTGCATTTCAAAGGATGTAGGAGAACTGGAAAGGTTCAGAAAATGGCAACAGGCTCATCAAAGTTATTGGAATAACTCCAATTGAAGGCAGGATTAAATAGATGGGAATCCTTCAGACTGAAAAAAGAGATGCGTGAGGGATGTAAACCAATGAGTGACATGACAGACTGGATGGTGATTGATTGTTCATAGTTTCTTCCACTACAAGAACAAAAAGACATCAAAGAGAGCTAACAGAAGCCAAATTCAAAATAAAGGAGACGATTTTCACGCAATCGGTAACAGACCTGAGGTACTCCTTGCCACAGGATGTTGTGAATGCTTTCGGTTTACAGGCAGTTGGGTGAAGATGGCATGAACTTCTGTAAGGGAAATCTGCGGAGGGATGCTCAGTGCCCAGAAACCAAGTCTGGTTCAGGAATCCCCTGAGCTGCAAAAGGTTGAAGGGTGGGAGAGACTCAGGGGAGGACCATATATGTTCATCCTGTTTCTCAGGCATCTGCATTTGACCATTGGTGGAAACAGAATACTAGGTTAACTGGATCTTTTGTCCAATCCTGTATGGTTTGCTTATGTTCTTCTGTAACATTATATCAGTAACAGGGCAAAGTGATTTCTAGTTGCAGGCCGTGTCATGTTTGGAGGTTCAAGGCAAACCTATACTGAGAACAATATCAATCTCAAAGTCTTTGGGAAGCTCCTCTGGCTAAAATATATATCCAGAGCAGTTTGCAGAGAAATTTTTGTCTAGCAAACAAGGCAAATAAACCCTAGCATCTCATCTTGTGCCCTGGAGAGTTATCTGACAGATCGATACTGAATTATGCTTAGCTGCAATTTGCGAAACATACAAAGTTTCTGCACACTTTGACTCCACATGAGTATAAGAGATACAGATAATACTGTAGAGGCTGTGCTGTAATTTGTAAATCTTCCTTTGTCTTGGCAACAGGACCAAATATCCCAAGTTATAGATTTGTAGCAACACCGTGCATGCAATAAAATTGTAACAGTTAACATTTAGGTCTGGATTGTTGGTTACTCTGAAGCTGCTTTATACATCACTGGCAATATAACAGGGGAATTAAAGTGAGTGTAAGTTACCCTTTTACATCCATTTAAGTCTCTTTTATGCTGCCAGAGCAACGTAAAATGGTCTTAGAGTAGTGAGCAGCAGGCTGTTCCAGTTTAAATCTGCAGTTGTTCGAGAGAGGTAGTCCCTGCCCATTTTATTTCAGACAGGAAAAAAGTACAGGGGAAATGGTAGGAGAATAAACTTGTCACTGATGTGGCCCATAAATGCATGCTGCAGAGCTGCTTCCTTGTTTTTAGGTGACAAAAAAGAACAAGTTGAAACAAATGACACAGAAAAATGTTCTTTAGATTTGAGCTGTTTCAACAATAATTTGTTGTCCATCAGACTCATGAGGCTTAGCTAATGCTTTGTGAACTATATCAACTAGGATATCCTTTTTCTTCAGATATCTTTTCCAGTTGATTAGCCTGTAACTAAAATGTCTCTTGGGTAAGGTACAAATTCTAGAAGCCCTAATAAACTGACTAACCAGTAATCTGTTCTCACTGTCATGCTGCTTTCACTTTTGTAATTCTGGGGGGTTATTCCTGTCAGTATAATTTCTCTATTAAAAGAGTTGGTTATTCCCCACTAGCTCTGTATTTGACCTCATCCTTCCTGATGTAAATTTTAAAATTATTGTGGTACTACATGTGTCAGCTGAATTCTGCATTTAATGCCAGGCCTCCCCTTTTAATGACTCCACCAGGCCAGCATCATAGAGGTAACTAGTAGAGTTGCTTTTTACAGATTTTTGGCTGGTTTTAACTTATAGATATATGTTGTTAAAAGATATCCATCAGCTGAAAAATATAAAACATCTTTTTTACTATGACATAGGTGTGCAGTACCATTTTTTGTGGACTTGTGGGAAAGCAAATAACAAGAACTCACCTCTAACTGCAGTAGACTATCAACATAAAAATCAAGCCTTACGTTAGCAGCTCTTCATCCTAGCATGGTGTGCAACAATAGGCAAAGCTTTTAGCCTGCAGAGACTAAGGGGGAAGTAATTCTAATATATAAGACATGGGCACTTTCATTATCATTAGCAAGCATGCTGGATTATTCATGAAAGCCCCACTTACAGATATAAGCAGGCATTTGCCATTTATTCTTTAGTGTAATTTAACTCAACACATCACTTTTTATGTTAACCTTGTGGAAGGTATTTTGATCTTATTTGGGTTTTTATTAACACATTACTGAAACTCTGTATCCATTTGCACCTACCCATCTAGCACTGGGTTGCAGAGCCATCCATCAGGGTCAATATATATGCCTATGTTATGGGAAATCTTGCAACAATTACCTAAATGAGGAGTCTGGATTTAGCTGGAAGTGTGTTGGGAGGACAGGCTCTATAGGGCCACCCCCCTTCAGCAGAGAGTAGGGAGACTGTGACACCCAGCTTGCAAACATTGCTCCACACAAAAGAGCTGAACTGGCTGAAAAAGTGCGTTTTGTAGGTGTTGTGGTTTAACCCCAGCGGCAACTAAGCGCCACACAGCTGCTCGCTCACTCCACCCCGGTGGGATGGGGGAGAGAATCAGAAGAGTAAAAGTGAGAAAACTCGTGGCTTGAGATAAAGACAGCTTAATAGGTGAAGCAAAAGCTGCGCACGCAAGCAAAGCAAAACAAGGAATTCGTTCACCACTTCCCATGGGCAGGCAGGTGTTCAGCCATCTCCAGGAAAGCAGGGCTCCATCATGCGTAACGGTTACTTGGGAAGACAAACGCCATCGCTCCGAACATCCCCCCCTTCCTCCTTCTTCCCCCAGCTTTATATGCTGAGCATGACGTCCTATGGTATGGAACATCCCTTTGGTCAGTTGGGGTCAGCTGTCCCGGCTGTGTCCCCTCCCAACTTCTTGCGCACCCCCAGCCTGCTCGCTGGTGGGGTGGGGTGAGGAGCAGAAAAGGCCTTGACTCTGTGTAAGCACTGCTCAGCAATAAGGAAAACATCCCTGTGTTATCGACACTGTTTTCAGCACAAATCCAAAACACAGCCCCATACTAGCTACTATGAAGAAAATGAACTCTACTCCAGCCAAAACCAGCACAATAGGAAAGGAAGCATTACTGTCAGACACTGTTTCTTCCCAGGCTGCTCCTTCCACAGCACTCCTCTACTTCTTCCTTGGGACTCCTCGGGAAGTTGCAGCGCAGAGCTGTGTCCTGCCACTGCTGCTCCTGCTCACTGCTCCTCTGTACGGTGTCACTGATCCCCTGCACATCCAGGGGAGGATGAGCAAGTTGAGGCACATCTTAGCATGGCAAAGGATGGCAAAACTTGCCTCCCTGTGCTATGATCTCATCTCCAAAGAAAAGGGTGAACAAACTGGTCTTTATGTAGTCATTTATGTGATTTTGATTAGGCATGGTCAAGTTACAACATACCGGTATGTGTTTAGCTGAAGAGCAAATAAAAGGAATACTTCATAGCAAACTTACCTTGTTTATTTGGATGGGACCAGGAAGGAACAGAGTTGTTAGAGGAAAATGGTTTGCCTAGTTTTGATGCTAATCTGGTGGGTTGACCCTGGCTGGACGCCAGGTGCCCACCAAAGCTGCTCTATCACTCCCGTCCTAGGGCGGACAGGGGAGAGAAAATATAATGAAAGGCTCATGGGTCAAGATAAGGACAGGGAGATCACTCAGCAATAACTGTCACAGGCAAAACAGACTTGACTTGGGGAAAAAAAATTAATTTATTACCAGTCAAATCAGAGTAGGATAATGAGAAATAAAACCAAATCTTAAAAACACCTTCCCCCCACCCCTCCCTTCTTCCCAGGCTTAACTTTATTCCCAATTTTCTCTACCTCCTCCCCCGAGCGGCACAGGGGGATGGGGAATGGGGGTTGCGGTCAGTTCATCACACGTTGTTTCTGCTGCTCCTTCCTCCTCAGGGGAATTGCTCCTCGCACTCTTCCCCTGCTCCAGCGTGGGGTTCCTCCCACGGGAGACAGTCCTCCATGAACTTCTCCAACATGAGTCCTTCCCACGGGCTACAGTTCTTCACAAACTGCTCCAGCGTGGGTCCCTTCCACGGGGTGCAGTCCTTCAGGAACAGACTGCTCCAGCGTGGGTCCCCCACAGGGTCACAAGTCCTGCCAGCAAACCTGCTCCAGCGTGGGCTCCTCTCTCTCCATGGGTCCACAGGTCCTGCCAGGAGCCTGCTCCAGTGCAGGCTTCCCATGGGGTCACAGCCTCCTTTGGGCATCCACCTGCTCCGGTGTGGGGTCCTCCACGGGCTGCAGGTGGATATCTGCTCCACCGTGGACCTCCATGGGCTGCAGGGGGACAGCCTGCCTCACCATGGTCTTCACCACGGGCTGCAGTGGAATCTCTGCTCCAGTGCCTGGAGCACCTCCTCCCCCTCCTTCTTCACTGATCTTGGTGTCTACAGAGTTGTTTCTCTCACATATTCTCACTCCTCTCTCCAGCTGCAATTGCCGTTGCGCAGCAACTTTTTCCCTTTCTTAAATATGTTATCCCAGAGGCGCTACCACCATCCCTGATGGGCTCGGCCTTGGCCAGCGGTGGGTCCAAGTTGGAGCTGGCTGGCATTGGCTCTATCGGACACAGGGGAAGCTTCTGGCATCTTTTCACAGAAGCCACCCCTGTAGCTCCCCTGCTACGAAAAACCTTGCCATGCAAACCCAATAGAGCTAAAGAAGCAAAAATATATTTACATATGGCTACCTCTTCAAATTATGGTCAGTGAGGTAGTGGTAAAATGAAATGTTGTCTATACTTGAAATCTGGTGTTTTGTGGTAAGGCAGGCAGAAGTGGGTGATTTCTATTTTGCCAAATTAGAGGAAGGCTCACTCCATTGACTTGCATTTTTCCTTGACTACACAACTGCATGTAGTTATATGTCTGGTTTTTTCATATTCATAGTATGTAACGGTAGCTCAAATCAAACAAAATGCACTAAAAAGTTTACACTGTTAAAGTGATAATAATCAACTAAAAATGGTCTGCTTAGCACTGGTCTGCTTAGCACCTTTAAGGGGTGTATACTTCAAGATGGTTGGCTGTACATTTTTTTCAGTTTTATTTCTCCATTACTGAAAAATATCTTCATTTCTAAAGAAATGAAATAGAATGCCCTAGAAATTGCTCTAACAAAACATTCATTCCCACTAAAAAGTCATGTTATTTCTATGAGATTTTTTACTTGTATTATACACTACAATTCTCTATTAAACTGTACAGTATGTATAAAAATAATACGCCAGGGAAGTTTTTAATAGTTTATTATTCCATCGACCTTTTCCATAAAATGCTTTATTTTTTACACACTTCCTCTCACCTCTCCTCTTCTTGATTGTTCTGCCTACTCCCATATCTCTTCACTATTCTAACAAATGTCAGTCATATTGAAAAGTCAGATAAATCAATGAAATGATCGATTTAAAGCAGAATGAAAAATGGTGCTGTAGAAATACCCCTCAACGAGAGGGAGTGAAGGTTTGACTAGGTTGTTGCGAAGGGAAAAGCGGCTTCTTGGAGGTGGATCTTCATCTGTTAACTCGAATGATCTCTGTATAACAGCCTTATTTTCTTCAGTTCCTATTCTTCCTTGTCTTGGCTCCTGCGCCGAAACGGTTATTGTGGTAATAACAGGCATCTATGCTGTTTACGCTACCATCCAAATGTGTGACATGATTAGCGTGCTTGCAACATGACAATATTACGATGTTGTTTATGGCAACTACTGGCTGGAAAAGCGTATAGAAGGGAGGGACACCCCACGCTACATTACAGCTCACACTGAAGCTGAACAAGCTGCTGTGTTCCTCCTTCATGGGGAAGAGAAGATCAGTTGCTTTCTCTCTCAGCTTGTATTTCCCTGAGCTTCTTTTTGGATTTTGTTTGAAAATCCAATGAGGAGAAAATAAGAACAGTTGAAGTGGCATATATAATACTGCATTTCATCTTAAAATGGTAAATTCTGCACGCTTGAATGTGAAGCAATAAATACGCCCAGGCTGAACATTTTGATAGGTCCGCGTTACAGAGTGATGCAGAGAAATCGAGACAGGTTTCATGTTATTTCAGATTTTTGAAAGGAATTATAGATATTTCCTACAGCCATTATGCTATCATTTCATATGGGCCAAAATTGGGCCATCATCAAAGGTAGCATTTCTGCTCAGTTATAGGTATTTAAATCCCTGCCAATATTTCTGAACATCCACAAAAATATGTATTTCAGTCCAGCCACCAGATGCAGGAGATGACAACTGGTTTTTTTCCTAAATCCACCATCCTCATTTAAAAAAAAATTAAAATTGTCTTTCTTTACAAGTTGGTCTTGCTTTAATGCTGCATATTAGAGATTTCAGACTACTACTTTGTCTGGAGATGGTTTGTTTTTCTTTCCTTTTTAGGAGTTTTGCTCGATCAGTAAATAAAGGAACTTCGGGCATGTGTTTCTTATTTTATTGAAATGTACACATAGAGATTCGATTGCCTGTAGGTAGTGCACCACAGAATGCAATAAATATTTTTCATATGCATACTACCTGATCTCACAGACTGGAAAATGGCATAAACAAAAGGTGAGAAAAATGCTAGATTCTGTGTACCCAATCAGCAACTACAGGTTTAATTTTAAAGAAACATTTTGACATACTTCCTGGCATTTTAACCTTTTTATTATTATACTGTTACCTTTGTTAACAGCACTGTAGTGGCATGTGGATTTATCTGAGTACCATTTCCAAACAGCAGACTTGTTTACTACTCTTCTATACACCATTTCTTCTACAAATTCTAAAGTAAGGGGAATAAATGCCTCAGTGCTGATCAGAGTAGATTACATCTGTGCTGAAATGCATGAACTTGGTACCTAAATCAACACTACCCTGTTTTGATAGTATTTCATGTTATGATAGCTTTTTGTGTTTTCTTTTCCAACAAACATATTTACAGAAATTGTACCCAGAGATTTAAAGCATCCTATTACATTTTATACAAAGTATAAGAGCACAGTAACTATCAGCCTATAGTCTGAGGGAGGAACTCCTTGAAAATACTGTATGGTCATTTTTTTAATCTTCCATCTCCTTTGTTTATAACAAGTTTTGTCACAAAGAAAATATCATGCACCAGAACGCACCTGGCAAGAAAGTGAAGATGCTGTTGCCAATAGCTGTTGAGGTAATAAATGTCAATGCTAAATGAAGGACTGCAACACCTTGAAGAGCATCAGATCTTCCTGTGCTTCTCAGTCCTTGCTCAGATTTTGGCTGGATTATCTCTGCAGTCATATAACTTTCCCAAGTTTTGACATGATTGTCTTAATGTCAGTTATACAAAGAAAAGTTTCAATGTACAAGAAAAAGAAACATCTGAACAGTGAATGGCAAGAAGCCCTGACGTACTTCTACCTTCCTCCATGAAATCTGTTGTCTTATGCTTCAGCTCCCCTTGCTTTAGAAGATTTAATATGAAAATGAGTATGAAAAGAAATCAATGTCTGCAGGTGTAATCAAGAGAGATGGCATTCAGCAGTTTCCTCAGAAAGTAAAGTGCTAGTGAAAGCACTCGATAGACTCAAGCTCTTGGAGACTCATTACTAGTAGCAATTTCACAGGCTTTTTTCCTTGTACACTGCCGTCCTGCCCTCACCTCTAATTGTGAAATGGTTGTTCATCCTCCATGTTTTAACCCCCGCCCTCATTAAGGAGAGGAAAACGAATGGCTAACTTAGAAGTAGTGTTGTGATATAAACGTTATCCAGTATATATGTTTCCTCTCTAGCCAGTTTCACATGCAGGTTAATTTTTTTCTTCCAGCCACAAGGGACATATGTTCACCCTGTCTTTTGCAGGCAAGTTGGAGCTCATTCTGCATGTCCTCTGAGCATGGCAGAGGTGAACCAGCTCTGACTCAAGGACTCTGTTTAATCTATACCCATTATTTCTTACATCCAATAAATGTCTGGAAAAAAATTCTCCTCTGGGGGGATTATTTCCACCTAAAGAAGAATTTGTCTCCAAAAATGTAATATACAAACCCAGAATTCCATAGTTCCCACATAGTTTTTTCTTTGCCATCGTCTCTTCTCCATTTTTTTCCTTTCTTTATTTAAAGTAAATTGCAAGCGACCTCCTCAGGCAGACCACTATTTGGACACAAAAGGCAGGAAAGGTAAAACATACGTATATTCTGGAATGAGATTTTCGGGAAATCCTAAAGAAAATCAGTATTTGCCCCAATATACATTGCAGTAGGAATATAACATTTCTACGAGAACCTGAATTTCTTTCCACAGCAGAAGGAAATGTCCCCCAGATTCCCTTGGCAAAGGTTGCTGGACTATAACCCCGTGGAAGCCAGCATTTGCTTCACCTCTTCTACTCTCACCTTTCGTTCCCCACAAAATGTTTTGAGGTTGATTTGAAGGATTATTGTCTCTCCACAAAACAGCCCCTGTGCCACGCACAGCACAGGTTTTTCTCCGTTCTTGTCCCCAACATCCTCGCAACATCAACTCTCTAACGGTGGCTGCTCGTATGAGCTCTGAGTGGGTGAATCCAGATGCCATAGTTTCAGAACAGTTCAGCTGCATCCAACAGAATTTCTCTGAATTTGTCGCAGGAAAAAAAAATTAAATAGACTTTGACCCAATGTATGAAATGTAGATAACTTAATACTTCTGTAAGAAGCTGTATTTTGTATTTCTTTTCTTGCTTGACTTACAAGCAATATATGTGTACACCAGTTGATCTCACTTTGTCCCTAAAAATAACAGGGAGGAAGTGGTTACAAAGTTATTTTACATATTAACACCATCTACACTTGCTAAAATATTTTTCCAGGAGCATGTGTTTTTATAACTCTAAAGTTAACATCTACTTAGCAACTAAGGTTAGTTAACTAGTAAAAGAGACAAAAAAAGTAAAGCATGAATGCAAATATTATATTGTAATGGATTTATACTTTGAATGTGGAAGTAAGTTACCTTTTATTAAGTAGTCTTTACAAAAATAGTGGCAGTCACATAGGTTAATTAACCCTGAAATAGCTGAAATAGTATTTACTCTGAAGACATTTATCTATAGGCAGTCAACCAAGCAAATTAACACACTTTGGAGTTACTGTTACATACCTACCAAATATATTTTTTTTTAAGAATGAACAAGAAAAAATGTTTCTCTCTAACTAGATGTGCTATATCTATATAGCTATCTGCTCTATGTGGTTCTGCTCCAGGACACAGAATCCTTTATTTTTCATGATAGCAGCAAGATATTAGAATGTTTGGAGACAAATACATGAAGCATAGAGCTAAATATTCTTACTGTTGAGCTGCAGAAAGAGGTCCTGAAGCTTCATGAGAGTAACTCTGTTAAATTCAGTGGAATACTTGTATGTATCAAGATGACCTAGATAAAGCTCAGGAAGGAGCAGGGGATAGTTCTTGAAACCAATCTACTGCTAACCAGAGAAGCTGAGAGATACTAATTCCTGATAAAAATGGGCTTGACTTCTCATATGACCTGACACATGACTGACTTACATTATTTTAAATATGTTCCTCTTAAAACGAATAATAATACTTTGCTCTTGTGTAGAGTCTGTTGGTTGAGGATTTTAACTTGTGCTAAACACCTCAATTAAATAAAGGCCAGTCTGTCCTCAACATGGAGAGTAAAGCAGGCAATAGTCTGAGAAAGACTCAAAACATGGTTCCTTCCTAAGCTTTGTGACCCTTTTTAGGCCAGCAGTTCTATATGCTTCCACTTTCTCCCAAGCTCTTTAAGGCAATCTACTGCCCTGTGGCACACAAAGGAAAGAGTTTCCCCCAACACTTCCCCAAAATTAATTAATTTTTCTTGGTCAAAAAAAGGCAAAATTCTTTTTTATACCCTGAATGGCACACAAGTGCTGAAAGGCCAGTTATAGCCAGGGTCCAAATCTAACAGTACCTTGTGAGGTCAGTGAGGGAGATCATAGCTATTTTACAAGTGGGTCAGATCCACACAAATTAAGTGAAACTCTGAAAATGATGCAACAGGTCAGTGACAAAGCCGGAACTAAAACCCACTGTCCTCACCATCAATCACCACGTACTAATTATTTCCATTTATTTCATTTACTTTACAATGCAGAGCAGATACTCTTTCCAAACACTGTGGAAGAAACAGACCTCAGCCAGCAGAACGTACAGCCCACTTTAAGCAGTGAACATCATTAGCTCTTAGCTAGTCGATTCATGTTACATACAAGTTTCTACAGGACAGGCAGGGTCAAAATCCAAAATATATCAAAGATCAGGAGATGAGAAGTGAAGGACATAATCAGCTAGGCATATATCAAGCTCTCCAAAATATTCTTTGTATTACTGTTTTAAATTGCAGTACAGGGAAAAGAATACACCATTAAGCGGTGATGATTTTACATTAAGCATTTACCCTAAGACAGGCTGCAATATCATACACAGACAAGAGACTGCTATTTTTGAATGGCATCAAATTGTGAATTGAAGCACAGTGGGTAGGAAAATGCTGCAAAGGGTTTTGAAAGTGATTGCTCATCTGTGTTGTAAAATATATCCTTTTTAAAGTCCTGCTGTGACCAGCATAAAATGATCAGGGGCAAGAGTCTGCATGTGGTCTGCCAATGTGTAGGAAACAGAAGGAAAATCATTGTCCGACATAGGCCTGGGTGCATTACAGGTACCTGAATAAGCCAATACAAAATGGTGATAGAAAGTTATCCTACAAGTAAAACTTCTCTGAAATCAAGGCGGCTGTGATTTAAAGCATTAGGTGATTAGAACAGAGGCTAGAAAATTTTCAAACAAGGGGTGTCAGAACTGTATTTTTCTTTCTTAAATTAAAGGAAAAGTGTGACAGCAGGAGCTCAGCAAGAGCAAGAAGAGGTTTCCCCTTCAAGAGATGAGATGTTGCCAATTAGCTGACTGGTGGCACCTTACCTCTGCTGCAGGCAGACAGGAGCTCCCTGCTTCTGCTGCTTCTGGTATTCACATGGAGCGGTGAGCCAGCCCCTCCTTCAGATGTCTCCTTTGAGGTGCTATACCTGCAACAGCCCGCGATGTGCTATTCAAACCTGCTTGCTTGCTGACTTGAGCACTGGCTGTATCTTACATGTCCTTGATTTTGCCACTTGCTATTTGATGTGGTCAATCTACTTCTGTTGTCAATGACATTCCCTTTGATGCATGGATGAAATAGGGTGAGAGAAAAATGTGTGCTGGAAGCTTTACGTTAGTTTATCTGAGTGAGTTTCCCAGTGGTTACTTTGCAGGGATGTGAGAGGGTGGGAGTGTCATGGTCCAGGGCACCAGGTTTGCCCCCAGCTCTAAGTTTTTGTTAGCATACATGTCAGAAATCCACGCAGGAGCTGTGAAATTTACCATCGGAGGCTTTATTTATATGCACCATGCCCTGGGAAAATTGTCTAGGTCTAAGGTAAAGGTAAAAATTGCTTCAGAAATCTGCTGCTCAACACAGTAATGGACTTGCACAAAGCACTCCCTCAATTATCAACTCCACTTGTCACACAGGCCTGGACCCCCTTCCAGTGCAAGAGGGAATGGCCAGTAAATGGAAGAAAACGCAACTTCTAAAGATTATTTTTCTATTTGCATTCACACCTTATTTCCAAACATTCTTTTCAAGCTCTAAACCCCTACTTTTATATAGAAGAGAGTATCTGTTAAAGCTTCAGCTTAAATTATTTTCTATATTTTTCAAGTGTTTAGTTTTCTTAAGAGAAGTGTGGTATCTTGTTGGGCTCCTCTTGCTATGAATTCGCAGAGTATGCACTAGAGGATATATGTATGCAGCTGTAAAAGGAAATACATATTAAATGAGAATGGAGTTCACATAATCATTTTATCAAGCTACCAATGATAAGGTGTCCTATCATCTTGCTACTTCAATCTGGCAGGCATTTGTGAATTTTCGTTTTTTTAAGATGTTGCTCGTCTTCAACCAGCTGCCACAAATGGAGCCAAAGTCTGTTTCAAAGGAGGGTGTGAACTACTGTGTGAACTACTCCACCAAAAGCACTGGAAAGCTCTAAGAAGGGCTTGGTTTTCTATTGCATCAAACGCTTTAATTTTCACCAAGCAAAGTTAAAAAAAAAAAAAAAAGCTATCATGGTTTGAGAGAAAGTTGTCTTCAATATAATACGGTATAAATAATTACACCAGTGGAGGGCAACGCAAATGTGAACTCAGCTGCTTTCTGCCAATTCGTCCCTTTGGAAAATGAGAGAATTGGGAGCAGCTGGCTATTGGCAGGGACACTCTTTTTGTAGGCATTGCTATCCCAGAGGACAGTTTTGTCTCTGAATGATGAGGCAAAGGGAACGTGGGATTAAATTTAGGACAAAACCAGATTCTCTTGAGTTTTTGGCAGAGTTTTAAAGGAGAAGATTGATAACATTCTTTTTGTAAGTAGGGAATGGTTACAGTTCTAACTTCTGAGAATGCAACTGGAAGACTGAACTCTAATTTGAGGGGTTGGTTGATGGGGAATAAAAAGTGCCATGAAACTGCACTTAAAGCCATAGGAATGGGGTCGGGTTTTGGTTTCGGGGGGGGGGTGGGGGTGGTGTGAGAAATTGACAGCTAATTTTTTTTTTCTGGTGCACATCAGCACAATGCTTTAAAACAGGTCTGTTCTGGCATCATACAAACCTTCCTTGAAATTCGGTGTACATAGGGAATGTGAAAAAAGCAACGGCAAAATCTTGTCAGCAAGTAGAGAATCATGTATTGCTTCCATTTCAGCTTGTCTGATGACTTTATTGTTTTAGACAGTAAACTAACTGCTAGCTTGGCCTTTCACCTTCTGTCCCAAACAAGTATTGCCGAAAGATACTGAAGTATTTTTGCCTTCTGAGATAAAATAGAGCAGTGTGATTTTTTGGCAGAGGTTAAGTGTCCAACATCCAGTAACAGGGCATTTGGCCTGAAAGATGGCACACAATACTAGCAGACCTAATAAAAACTACGGCTTCTGCCCTGCGCGTAGGTCGGTAAAAAGACCCCTAAAGTCTACAGAGTTTCTACTAATGGAACTGGACCAAAGATTTAATCACTGATCTTGATTCTTTAAAGCCTAGCATGCTGTATAGTCATTTACGTTGGTGCAAAGTGAGCAGAAAATTAAATTAAAACTCACACTTTTTTTTTTTTTTTGTTAGGCTGCAGCCCCCAGTCTTTAATACAAAATCTGCATATGTCTGTCTTGCCTGGCAAATCTGATCCAGATTAGGCCTGGGCACACAACTGTATTATTGTCAAAGTGGCCAGGGCACATGATACAGTGGTTATGCAAGCTTTAAGAGAGGCTACCTGACATAGAGGCTATTACAATAAAGTCATTCCATTATCATGCTTTAAACAGTAGAGTAGGCTTATGCTGTTCAGCATTTTGTGTCATATGAATATCATTTTTCCAAGGTCATATTAGCGATAAAATCACCTTTGCTGTCCTTTGGAACTCTGCTTGTTGTTCCTTGGTTTTATACAAAACTTTGTACAGCAATAAATAACAAAACTTAGAGAAACTGCTATTGAAAAAGAGCACAATAATAGTGCAATAGTGCTTTGTCTGGGATTTCTAAGACTGACTTTTTCCTGACAGTGGGGCAAGAAGTGAAATTACTGTTCAGATTGGTGTTGATGATAAATATTTGCATGATATATCCAATGCACAGAAAAACATTTGAGTTGGGTCACTTTGTTACAATCATTCCCTGCTTGTACAACAAACACAATAAAAGCTGCCAAACTGTAAAGGAAGCAAATCTAGCTGTCTTTCAGCGGGAGGTGCAATCTACTCAGCACAAGACTTCATTTTGGTTTGGGGTTTTTTATTATTTGCGCTGCCACCCATCTCTCATTTGGTACACAGTATGATTCCATCTCTGCAGTTGTTTTCTCCAGTGTTTCTGTATTGGTTTTCCTCTTTGTCTTTTGATGAAAAGTCTGCGATCATTTCAGATAACTGAGGAATTGTTTTCCTTTGACATTGCTTTCTTCAGTATTTGGTAGTATGATATTTGTCTCAATTTCAGTTTCACCTCCATTACATTAGTTATACAGCTCTTCCTCCGGTGGGTGTTGATCCTGCAAGTTGTTTTATGTTGGTAGTGGCCTGCAGAGGCCTCACTGGAGCCACTGCCACAATCAATTGCCCACGCAGAACAACTTGTAAAGTCAAGACCTTGATTTGTTCAGTAACGCACTGTTTTCAGTTCCCTTGCAGAACCTAGTTCATCATCTTCTTTCTTCTTTTGCAATCATTCTGTAGCTGCATTGCAATATCTATATTGGGTATAAATCATGATTAGATTAGCAGGGTAACTTTTTGCTCGCATTCATCATCAGTGTAAGTAACAAGGCGTGAGGCACTGAGAGCCAAACTGTAGTTCACGGTCACTGATTCTGTTTGTTAAGAGCCTGACATAGTTCACAGATTTCTATTTTGTGCAGTAATCTACAATGACACTGTTACGCAGGAAGCTGTACCAGTCAAGTTCAGTCCTGCTTAGGATGTGTTTTTGCTGATTTTCATTTGGTGCTTTAGGTTTCGGTTCAGTGCCAGAAGCATCCTTTGGTTTCAGGCAGGGTTGTTGGTTCCACCATGAGGAGGACAGTGGCTTTAAGGAGTGGGAGTGATCAGCCACTGATACGGGAATGGTTTATGCTTTCGTTAGGATTTAATTTTTGATTCCCTCGTTCTTTGCAGTTAAAAAGCAGGTATAAATTCAATATTCTTTGCTGTATTGTGGTTAGTATGAAGAAGCAATGCAATTGTGCTATGCAGTCATTCATACTAACTGTCCGGAGAACAAGCAGCCTTGGATTTTTACCTTAGCTGTGCCTTCAACGCTGTTTCAGTGCTCAGCAATACAGAATGCTTTAGATCCTCTTCAGGCCCTCTTTGATTCTGAGCCTAAATTTAACTACTCTGGCTGACACAGCCCTGCTTCCTAACAAGGTTAGCATGACAGACCCAATTGCGTTTGGTGCACATTAGCTCCTTTCCCTCGGTAAACTGTTATACAGAACGCTGATCGAAGATAACACAGGAAGAGCTTCTTGAAAACAAACCACTTCTATCCATCAAAATGTACTCTGAGCAAAGGCCTGTAATAATAAAGATTTGCATTTCCTCTTGCTTAGACCTTTGCCTTTCCTTGAAAGTTTAGTAAATTCCTGTCAACCCTGTTATTTCCCCCTGTGCACTGGGAGACGCAGATTGCTTGCTAGAGCTTCTCCAGCAGAGGCTGTACTCCAGCTGCTGACAGGCCATTAAATCCTACTTCTTTTTCTCATCCTGAAGTTCTCTAATGATTTAGTGTTCTCTTTGATCCCAGGCCTTGGCCTGGAAATAGTAAACCTTGCTAGCCAGATTGGATCTGGCTAGCAGAGCAGGGATATTCTCCAACAGCTCCACATGCTGTTCTCTTGGGAAGTCTTAAGTCCATCACAGCTTAATTTCTTGTTTGTTCCCTCCCTCACCTCCTTATTTTCACCTTTTTCGCTAAGCAAGAGACTCCTGATTTGACTCAAGAGTCAAACAGAATAGTATCAGACCAGGAAGCTTAGATATACTTAGCATTTATAAGGTGGAATACAGGAGGTCATACATAGGAGGTGGGGAGATAGCAGAAAGGGAGATTTTAAAGACAGAAGCACGTTGATTTGGAAAACGTTGGGAAATACCAGTAAGTAAGTAATAGGAAAAAACTGCCCTAGTAGGTATTTCTTTTTATTTTTTCTCCTGCTACTACAGTTGTCTGTTAAAGAGTGGGCTTCAGATGCTACTTTCCATATACCAGAATGAGTTGAATTATACAGCCAAGTACTTTGTCAGGTTGGTGTCTCGTCTTCTAATGGCTCAAGTCTGCATTGCTTTTTTGAGAATGCTTTTATAGCTTGTCTGAAGCTTTCTGATACATTTATTATGAAGCACAGGTATATGTAGGCTAAAATTTTCAAGCCTGAGTGGATGCAGTTAGACACCCTAAATCCATATCTAGGCACTTAAGGAAATGTGATTTTTCAGAGGTAGGGAGCATTGAAACACATTTGAAATCATTTTGAGCTCAGTACTTCTGAACATCAGATGATATTTTTTATGCTTAAGTGTAATTTCAAGCTCTGAAAATTTTGACTGTATGATGAAAGAGAGCTTTAGGCTATATATCCATTTTAAAACATTTTAAAGGGGGATAAAACTCTGATTATCTTATTTTTTCCATACTGACATGTGGTAGGTTTCTGAACAGGCATCCTCCAGTAACATCTTGCATTTTAACATAGAAGTAATCTAAAAATCAGCCTTTTTCCTTCCTGTGGTCTGCAGTATGACCGGCTGTACAACAAAGCCTTGCCTAAGAAAAAGCATACTTCAAGGCCATACTTTCAATAACTGCTTCTTGTATGTTCAGTGCTATATGCATTTAAGGTTTCATTACTGAAACAAGTAAGCAGGCGCTCTCATAGCAATTCTTTCCAAATCTAACAGGACATCAGTTTTACAGACTTTGTCCTCAGTTCTGAACACATCTAAGAGCTTGGGATTGCTTTCATTTGAAAAGTAACCGCAGAGTAAACTCAGTTCTTAAGGGAGCACAGAGACAGAAACACCCTACGCTACTGAATTACTTCTAGCTAAGTTTTGCGAGTTCCCTGTTCATAAGCTGGATTTTCATTGGTGGCACTCTGAGTCTGCTGGTATCGATTCCTATGCCAGCAGGATTTTTTCTGCTATGTGTTATGCTATGGAACATTAAAAATTGAACAAGAAGGAAGATTATGAAGACATTCCTGTTGCGAGAAGCATAACATTGTTCATGAGAGATACTCGAGAGACTCATCTCTGAATTGAAAAGGCAGTTTCACTTTGTTACAATGGTTTGTTCAATATGAGCCTGATTGTGCAAACATTTATGCATGAGTAGCTTTACATAAACGGGTAGTTCCATCAAGCTAGTTTTTTGTGTATTACTTCTTACGTTTCAGTGTTTGGACAAGGCCAAATCTCTCTCTTGTGCCTTCTCAGGGTTTTCCTTTCAATTTTTACGTAACTTATAATGCAAGCATTTGGTTAGCTCCCCTCTGCTCCCAACTTTGTCTCTCTGTATAACTTTGTTTTGACTTCAAGCTCTTGAAGCTAAATCAATTTTGCTTTGCAAAGATCATTGTCAGGCTTTGTCCTGGTACCTTGTAGATGACTGCAACTATTACAATATAGGAAACCCTAAAATCCAACCCTGTAACAAATGCTATGGAGTAGGCTAAAGTAGCTATCTAATCTGTATTAACTTCAGTTGTTCTGAGTATGACGGTGTAGGAGTTGCTTACCCAGCTCAAATCCCAGACGGTGTCCTGCTATAATGCACAAGCAGTCTCAATAGGATTAACTGAAGTTTGAAATACTGGAATTTATCTAACTACAAGAGAAATAAAAAAACTGGATTTTATGAAGATTATTATCAAGTGACTAAGATGCATTAGAAATCACTTTTCTTAATTCCTCTGTTGCCTTACACACTAAACCAATTTTCAGACGATGTCCCAGAGATGCGGCATTTACTAGCTGAGCTTCCTGCGGGCTGAAGGGGTCCGCTCTGCCATCAGGGCCTCCTGAGGTGCCTTTCGTGAAGAAGCCGAACTGACTACGCAAAGCCCAGCATAGCTTCGATGCAAAGCCATTTATTCACAAGGAGCAAAGCACAAAAAGTGCCCCCCGCACCTTGCTTTAACGCGGCCTGCCCCTGGGCGCCGGCGAGCGCCCGCGGCGCTCCCGCGGAGCTGGAACGAGCGGGCTGCGGCTCCCTGCGGATCAAAGGCCCGATTTATGGAGGCCATTAGCACTTTCTGGAGCGGCGGCGCCGGCCGGAGGCTAGGTGATGCCCTCCCACCCCTCTCGCTGACAGGAAGGGGCTTCCCTCATGGCCCACCCCCCCCCAACTTTTGCAGCTTAAAGGAAGCCAGCCCGGCGGCGCCGCGAAGCCGTTCGCTTGCCTCCTAGGGAGCCCCTATTTCCAGCTCTGAGAGGGGGAATTGACTAACGTTTCCCCCCGCTCATGCTGCGTTCCCCTGAGTGACCGTGCCCAGGGCTCTCCAGCCCGGGGGAGGAGGTGTCGCTCAGGAGCTTGTCAGCCCGGGCCTCCCCGGGAGGGACCCCCGCCTCCTCCGACCGTCCCCTCGGGCCGGGCGGGCTCCCGCCACCGCCTCTCAGCCCCCGGCGCTCGGCAGAGGCGGCTGCGGAGGCCGGGCTCCCTCTGGGCGGCAGGAGGTGAATGGCAAGCGGCGGCTTCTCCCTCCCACACCCCAGCGTCGGTCTCGCCTCCTCCAGCAGCAGCAGTAGCGGGTCACCTCTGCGCGGCTGAGCTGAGCCGCGCCGCGCTGCCTGCCTGCCTGCCGGCCGCAGGGCTGCGGGAGAGGCGGAGGCAGCTCGCGGCTCCCCTCGTCGCCGCGGGCTCAGGGGCGCTACCTGCGGGGCCGCCGGGGAGCCGCCGCCGCCGCCGCCGGGCTGCCGTGACATTGGGAGGAGGAGATTCGTCCGAGGGCGGCGCCGGGGTGGGGGGGGGGAACAGGAGCGCCTGTGCCCGTGGCTAGCGCCAGCTGCAACTCGCCCTCCCTGTGGCGGCGGGGAGCGGAGCGGGGCGGGCGAGCTCGGCTCTGGCTGCCCGGCGCGACTGCCGGAGCGCTCAGCCCTTCGTTTCCTCTCGCCGTCGCGCTGCTGGAGGCTCCGGACTATAAATAGCAGGCTCGCCAGCCACCCAGCCACGCACGCACGCACCGGAGGAAAGTGCCGCGCCGGTCGCCCCGCCGGGCGGGCGCCCAGCTGCCAGCCAGGTAACCGCCGCTCGGGGCACGCAGGGGCGGGCGGGGCGCGGGGGCTCGTTCCGCTGGCGAGGGGTTCGTTTCCTTGTTTCCCCGCTGGCTCCGGCGCGTCAGGAGAGATTAAAAGCTGGGAATCGATTCCGCCGAAGTCCCTCCCTTTTATTCCCTTATCAAGTTTCTTAAGGTTACAGCCCGCAAGGCGTGCGCAGCCCCGGCAGAAGGCGAAGGCACTCTCGTCGGGGGCCGCCGCAGCCCGGCGGGCGGCGATCCGGCCGGGGGGTGCGCTGAGGGCGGCTGCCGCTCTCCCGCCTCCGGGGGCGGGCGCCGCGCTCCCTCAGGGCCGGGGCTGAGGGAAGGGAGGCGGCCCGGCCGCCCCAGGGACCCCCGCTCGGCCCGCCGCCGCTCTCCGGGGATCACCGGGGGTGCGGAGGGACCCGAGCTGCCGGGGCAACTTCCAGCGAAGACCCGCTGGGGATTTCTCCTACTTTCCTCCCGTCAGGGGCGGCGGCGTTGCCTGCCGGGGAGCGTCGGTGCCGCCTTGGCCGCGGCGCGGTGCCTGGCCGCCCCCCGCGCAGCTGCAGCCGTGGCTCCTCTGAAGGGGCGTTGGGGGGGGCGGCTTTGAGGACCTTATTTGCAGCGGTTTTCTGTCATGTTTGAAAGTTGGGGGGTACTTGCCTGATGAGGCGGGTAGCAGGCTCCGTAGGTGCCGCTAAGGGGTTAATTTGGTAGAGTAATTGAGCTACAGGATACCCATCCCCGTCTCGCAAATAACAGCGTCTGCTGAAATGCGATGGAAACCACAAGAAAGGTATTGCATATAGATAAGTTGAGCAGAGTTGTAACTTGAAATTGTATCAGCCAGGGAAGGAGGGATGGGGGATGATATTTAATTTCTGAACTGCGATCAAGTGGAGCTCTATTTTCCCCAAAATGACATACGGATTTTGAAGCATGGATGACAGAGCTTGTGCTACCTGCCTGCCTGGTCCCCAAAGCTAACCCGGTGCCTTATCTGAAATAAAAATAATAGGATGAAGTCTTTGTGGAGCTATGTTTTCGTCTGATGCGTAATTATGTTCCTGTTTCTCTTGCTCGCCAGAAGAAATTTACTTGTTTATTTACCCATTAATGATGTGTTAAAATAGATATACTAAAATCAGGCCATGTATATGCCATTTAAATCTGGCTTTCAATCTCAAAAACGAGACTAATTTTCAGTCTTCACTGGTTTACAGGCACCCTCTATCTATATTTAAAGGATGTCTACATAGCGAGAATGATGGGGGAAAATGTCTGTTTCTCAGTCTGTATCAAAGCAAGAGTTTATGTAAATAATAGGTTACTAACAAAACTTTGTATATTCAGATGAGTATTTACAAGTGTGATAGCAGTCTTTAAAAAGGCAGTGTTCCAGTCATTTGATGTTTTTTTTTTTTAAATGTTATTTTTATTTTACTTGATTAAATTTGAACTAGCTTTAAAGCCCTGCGGTATTTTAGGTTTTTTTGTCCTGTGAACCTGTATATTGGATGGGGTTTGTGCATGTAAGTCCTCATTACTGTAACTATCCATGCAGGACTGAATGCTGTTTACTTCGCACATTCTGATAATTCCACTAAAATTAAGATACAAGTCACAAGATTAATATGAGCAGAAATTAGTCCTGTGAGATTTTTACAGCCCTAATGACATTAGTGGGAGCATGTGGCAGTGTTACTACTTCAGAGCCTTATTTTTGCTTTTTTTCCTCTGCTTTCTGACAGAGTTTCTGCAGTGCTCAAGATAAGATTAAATTTTTCTTTATTTTAAAGCTTTTCTTTTACTGGCTCTCTTGGACTACGTAAAGCTTCAAGTTCCAGTTCTCCATGGGTTCCTCAAACCTTGCAAGTGCTGCTGATCTCTCTTTTGCTCTGGTTTCTCTGGAGAGACTTATCCGTGAGACTGCCTTAGTTCTTTTTGATCAAAGAATTCTGTCTTCCTCAGGCTGAGGTATATCAGTTTGAGCAGGTGTATCCAGGTGCCTCCTACAGATCCTCCTTTATGACTATCTCCTTATCTTCTGATCTGAAGATTTCACAACATTAGGTGAAGGTTTTGTGAATCAAAATGCATGATTAATACTGTGCTTAGTACCTGGAAGTCTACTGTACTGCAAGAAGACAAAAAAAAAAAACAACCCAAAATCCAACAACCCGACAAAAAAAACCCCAGGAGTAGATCTGCCTGGAGCATTGAAGTCAGCCTGTGGAGGACAGCGCTGCTAGTCGATAGTAAAGAGTGGAGGCTGTGAGATAGTCTGCAGGTGAAGTAATTGTTCGACTAGGCCTAGGCCTAAATTCACTGTGAATTTTGAGGAAAAGTAGTGGGATTGATATGTCTGCTGAATTATTTAGCTTGTTATGGATATATATTTTTAGCATATGACTTCTGCAGAGAAATAGGAAGACAATACTTTTTGGATTTATGTAACAGATTTACAGGAGAAAGTAAGGTAGTTTGCTAGAGAGACAAACTGAAAGGCGGACAATTACTCCCAACACTAACGTTTCTTCAAAATTTATGATAACTTGAACTAGCATTCTTAAACACTTGGGCAGTTAGCTGCATTTCTCTACCTAATTTATACTTTCATAACCTTTCCTGTATGCCAAATGCTCTGACTGATGGAAATTTTTAGGAAGGGCTAGTTTTGTTTGGCTTGCTAAATCTTTTGTATTACATGAATATTTTATTGTTACCATTGATGAATGGTGAATGTTATTTATCAGACTTTTGAGGAAGGATTCCTTCTTCCAAAGTAATCTGGACTACTATAAATCAAATTCTATGAAATACTTTTCCTTGGCTTTTTAAAATAACTTGGAAATCTAACTTCACATGTCAAAATGTGGGGTGGACAGAAGGCTGAAATGTTATTTGGGGAGAGCTGGCAGTCCTGGCCTCACCAAGCCTTTGGTCTTGCCTACTGCTTACCCTGGGTGTAGAAGCCCTCCCCATGCTTCCTGATTTCACCTACAAACCTGGCAGTCTCGCTGCAGTTTTGTCCCAGGGTCTCCATCTCGTTCTTTGGGAGCAGTCACAGTTGATTTTGCTCGTGCAACCCTTAAGAATTTTTTTTTATTTTTTTTTTTTTTTTTTTTAAAAGGAATGCCTAATTCTTCCTTAACTCTGCCAGATAAGGATCTGGTCAGTTAGCTTATCAGACTCTCCTGTCCTGGGTAGTTGATCTGTTACAGAAAACCTGAGACAAACCTTGAAAGGCCGGCTGGATTGTGCAAGGTTTGAGTGTGGTACTGGACTTTAGCTCATAGATGTCTTCACAGAGATAGAGGATTTTAATTAAAAAGACTTGCTCATCTTGATACAAAATTCAGGCTGGCAGTTCTAAAAAGGAGCTGAGGTTTGTGAATTTCAGTTTCCTGCTGTTTGGAAGACTATGTTAACTGCTTGCCAGCTGAATATTAAGAAGAGAAAAAACTATGATGATGGAGGATTCTTTAGTTTATTTTCCCCATAATCTGCAAAGTTAGATTCAGTTAATTTTCCAGGTCAGTAGCAGATCATTTCAGGGAAGGGGTTTTTTCCCATTTCTTCTGTCATCATAAGTTAACTAAAGATGGGCAGAATCTCAAACAGCAAATCAGATTTATACAACGCATTCTACTACGAAAATTGCTGTTAGGAGACAGGGTACGTTGTCTGTCTTCCAGGTCTTGTGTACCTTTTTGGCAAGGTATACTGAGATAACATACTGAAAAGTTCAGTGGGCATCTTACGCTGTACATGGTACGTTTATTAATTTGTCTTTTAAGAGGGAGTGAATAGAACAAACTGTATTCGCTTACTCTGTAGGTTTTTCCAGTTTACACTGATGAAATTTGCTTACATGTTTCAGGAATGGGTTTTAAATTGTTTGATGTCAGTATCTGTAGTGGGGCTGTTTAAAAATGTAGAATTATTTCTGCTTCTAAGGTGTTTTAGATCCAAGTTCTATAGAACTTACCACCCTTCTGAATCCAGAAGAGACTGGGCAGGACAGTTCTGTTTACAGTGGTTTCATCTCTGTAGCTGCACAGGAGGTTTAATATTGCTTTCCATAGGTTAGGATGCTAATAGGCTTTTTGCCTCAGCCTGACAAACTAAGCCTCTTCTTCCTGTTTGTCAGTGAATTTGCCCCATAAGTTCTTTTAGATTGTTCTTAACGTTGAAGAAGGCTCTATTTAACGAAAATACAGAAGACAACACCAGCTAAAGGTGCTTACTTGACATAGTATGGTGTCAAAGTTGTTAAATGTGGTGCTGTTTATCAAGTTCATTTCTTTGCCAGGCTGAGTTTGTGCTCTGTTCCTATGTGCCATGGCATTAAAAATCAAATCCATCTGTGTTATTTTGGTGGATGTTTTTCGTTTTGGTGGATGTTGTGTTTCTATGAAATTTCACCCTATGCTCTGACCTCAGTGAAAACTTATACTGAGTACAGTAGTAAAGTCAATCTGGGCTAAGTCTGTCTTCGGAGCATTTTCTCTTAAACTTACCGTATATACATAACTAAAACACTTTCATTTGTATGAATTTCTTTAATTCTGTTAGCTGTACACTTGTCAATAGGAGTGTCTTGCTTGCTGCAAAAACAGTAATTCAGCAAATAGAGTAAAATCTCGTAATATGAGGCACTAAAAAGACTCAGTTTTTTATTGTAATGGTAAGAGGTGGATGTGTAATGGACAATTAAGAGGGAGAAAGTCTTGTGGGAAATTAGCTTTTACTGTATTGACAGTTTTTCATGTACCATCAGGTTTTTGTATTGTTTATTTATAAACTATGATCTTAGTGTATTATAGCAATGCTAGTAAGATGCACTGAACCTAGGGTGCATATTTCTGTTACAAAAATGACTCAAAAACATGAAAATGGGTATAAAAGTCTAGGCGCTAAATGTGACTTGGTATCTTGTGTATTTACTGCTGTGCAAATGGAGCATTAAGCAGAACGCATCAACACTTTGGTATTGTACAGTGTTTCTATTACAGCAGTAACATTGCTGCTCTGCCTGGATTTTGTTTGCTTTGTGTATGTGTAAATGGCTAAAGAAAACAGGTATCAGTAGAACTGAGTTTTATAGGATGAAATTACTTTCTTTGCTATAGTGACATGGTTTTGGAATAAATCTCTTTAATGAGTTATTCCCATTTATACTGTAAATGAGAACAGAATTCGGTACACAGAGTAGGAGATACTGCATTTGACGTTCAGAATAACGTCAGTCTGCTATTTTTACAGTCTTAAAAATATACTTTCAATTGATGAGATGATCTTTAATTTGGAAAATTAAAAATCTAGAAGTTGGAGTGTGTATGAAAAGTGCCTTCTTGCTTTAGCCAAGTAAGTGTGTGTGGGTTGGGCATACCCACCCCCCTCCGCCCCAAAAGGCAGCTATAGAGCTAAACTATATCTGGAATTTCTGTGTTGCTGTCTGTCATGACACACAATTCATGTGGCTTTTGTAGAATGGCCATGTGGCGTAGCCTCTCTCTGTTAGCTGGAAGTGACAAAGATGGCAATGTTGCCTCCATGGGGGAAGTTGATGGTAAAGCAAACTTTCCTGCAGTCCTGCACAACAGCTCTTTCCACAGGAGCAGTGTGATCAGGCTCATCAGGCAGTGATCCAGTGATTAAACCTTGGAATAAAGCTAGAGGATGTAAATGATGAAGAAACACCTGGTTTAAAAAAAAAAATTGAAATAATAGCAGGTCTAAACTGAGAATGCTTGAGAAATACTGTTTAATTTGATCTGTAGTTTCTATACAAGCACAGGTGCTTAACCTGCATTGGTTGTTTTCACTCAGTGATTCGACATTAAACGTTTTCCCAAATGAATCATAACTGATAATTGTTTAGCCACTGAGTTAAAAATACATGTATATCATTCTTAATTGTTGTATCCAGCAATTTTTTTTGGCTTTCCTACTGTTGGTGTCAGATAGCTTTAAGTTTTGGTATTTTGTTTCAGCTGGCTAGTGTAGTCTTTTCCTTCTAGGAACTGATAGTTTCCAAGTAATATAAACAAAAGTGGTGGTTGATATTTTTATGGAAGTTTTTCTGGTTTTGGATATCTCAAGTGCTGATAGTTGGAAGCTTGGAATGTATGAATATAGCCTACGCTAGATGGCAGTCTAAAATATGAAGAAGCCTTAAGACATTCGGAATTCTTAACAAACCCAGTAGAAGCTGTGACACTTATGGCTCAGTTCATAGATAAGCATATTTTTACTGCATGTACTCCTGTTAAATATGAGGTCGCTTATTTTTCATGATCTAAATTTGTCTTGAATTTACATTGTTTGAGTAAGAGAATATGTTTGGGCAGTTACTGTGAGATAGCTGGCATACTGTAAATTCAGTCTACAGTTTAATCTTGGTTAGCTGACTTGTGTTTGTATTAATTTATTGGTTAGGAAAACCACATGTATTTTTTAAAATGTTATTTGAGATGTATATTTTAAAACTGTAGGACAAAAGCTATCAACTGATAAAAGAACGAAGGGTGAGACGTCAATTTTAATATTTTATAGCTGTATTATGGCCATTTATCATTTACATAGGACAATCTGGTATGTATGTTGATCTTTTAAAATAAAATAAATTAAATTGTACCTAATCTCCAGGGCAAATTACTGATGTCAAATTGCCTGTACTGTTACAGTTTATTGTCTTTCCCTTACAGAAAGTGTCTATGTGTGTGAAGTGATATATATAAAACCAGTTGCTGTGATGTCAGTCTTTTTAAAAATGGTACGACGTATGAGCCTCAAAAAGCCCAAACACATCTTTACGTTATTCAAGCATTGCAAGGGGGCTTCAGTGAGAATGGGAGTTAGGACAGTTGTTTGTGAGCAAAGTACATCCTTTGTTAGTATACCTTGGAGTGCTTTCAAAGTTTTCCTTTAGCAGTGTCTGATTATACAAAAATTCTGATCAAGGTGGAGAAAACATTTACAAGAAACCTTTAAATCAGTTTCTGTACCATCAAGATGTGATAGCCTAGAGATAGATTTCCATACTAAAGCACAAAAAGCAAGAGGAATTAGAGGACCCAGCCTATAAAGGTTGTGTGCATAGCTGTTGAACTGCTTTGTTATATATTTGCAAGTGAAATTAGAAAGCAGTTTGATGTAACACCGTGAAAGCTTTACGTTTTTATAAATTGGATTTTCTTTCTCTGACAAAAATGAAAAGCCTGGTCACAATAGCTTCTTTGGAACTGCGTATTGGAAAAAGCAAAGCAAATCCCACATGCTGGGATTATTAAATGTACTCAGGCTGTCAAAATATACATGTAAATATATGTAGTACTTTGCACTAAAATTAATCAGTAATCAGTCTGGTGGTAAATCAGGAAGACTGTACATGCTTAAGATATAAGTCATGACAGGCTGAATATGTTTGAGGAAAGAATATTGTACAAAATCCCAACTTCTGATAATGACTCCTTTTAAGTAGGAGACAGAAAAGTGCTATAAAACAGTAGGAGTTTTTAGTGAGGAAATGACACTTCCCTTTCCTTGCTTTTCTGCTACTACTATAATGCTTTTCACAGAAGAAAGTGTTAGGTACTATTGATACCTGTAATATCAGTATTTTGAAGATGATATGAAATATTTACCAGCAGAAAATGTAGATGTTCCAGTAAACCTGTGCTTGGAGACATACTGCATGTGTGTATATGGGTCTTTGAGGGACACAGTAAGTAGTGTCCCTCTATGTTTATGTAGTCTTTTGAAAATTCAGCTTTAACTTTTATCATTCATAGATTGCAGCAAAGAAAACCTTGTGTAAATTCTCCTTGGCAGCTCAGAATCTTAGTTGTTGCTTGAACTCCAAGTGTAAATTGAGATACCACGTCTCAGTTCAGATCTTTTTGGTTCGGCATTCACAGATAATTTTTTTGTTTGTTTGTTTTGTTTTGATTAGCGTTCTTAATTGAATGGCAAACTGTGGTAACCTTGCACAAAAGAGAAAGCATGTTAAACACCAGTTTATTAAAAAAAAAAAAAAAAAGGTTGTGGATGCCCATATTAATGTGAATAGGAGTTGTCCTACAATTTGCAGCTGAAGACTGATCTAAAGATGTGTGGGAACCTGACAGAGCAGATCCCTGACAAAAGCATGCTGTGAGAAGTCACTGACCGACTCACAGGGTGAAAGGAATACAGACACTGAGGCAAGGTTAAATGGCAGTTTATTTTAGACCTGTATAAGAAGTATTCCAGAAATACACCAGATCTGATGTCCAACGCTCTCACCTCCAACCATGATCATGGGGAAACTGAAATCCCTTTGTCCAGTTTGGGATTGTGTTTCATAAAGGCTGAGGAGACTTCATCTGTGCAGGTGTGATCAGTCCTATTTTCTGCCTCCCCCCGCCCCCAACCTGGAGGTCGGTCACCCAGTTTCCTGATATTTTTGTTCTGGGCTAGCACTTGGCTGTCGTTTGATGTCCACCAGCCTGTTCTCTAAAACTTTACTCCTGAGAATCGGTCTCGTGACTAAGTGTTTGAGATGCTCCTGAGTGTATCATGCCTGTGGCATGCCGTGTGATCAAAGATGCATTAGACTACCAAAGTAACCCTCTAAGCTTACTGTTCTTGGTAGTATAATGTTACAAGGAAGGTAAAAACTTTTTATTTATTTTACTTTTTTGCATGTGTAGGAGAAAATGCCTCTGTTTCTGTTACCACAGGTGGTTCAGTTGCCAGTTGCAGATATAGCTTTCTTGTCTGTTACCTGTGGTCGTGGGTGCAAGTTGGAGAAATTACTGATACTGATCTTGGAAACAAGGTGATGAGTCCCAGATTAAGCAAAGCAAGCAGAGCCTCCAGAGCTCCTGGGAACAAGTCACTTCTTACCTGAGCAGTGGGGACAAAGGGAAGCTAACCATTCTGGAGTCGTCTACTTATTTTTCTAGTACAGCCAAACCTTGCAGTCTTCTTCCGGGTGGTAGCATTTGTTGGCCATCATATTTAAATAAATCTGATGTTCCACTAAGAAACATGCTACAATTGTTTCCATGTTACTATGAGAAGATACATTTATAACAAGTATTTAAAATACTTAATTCAGCACTTGCCTAACTTGTTGAACAGCTTGCTAATGAGGTGTCCTAGAGTTACCTATGAATATTTATTAAGATTTATATCAAAACACGGAAAAACTGTACTCTTTTTCAAAAGAAAAATTATGGCTACTCATTTTCAGTGCGCTGAAATTACCTTAATAATCAATTTTGGTATGTTACAATAGAATGACATGCTTGGGCATTTTGCCTGAAGCAGTGATCTATTTTTTTTCTCCTCTGTCTGATCTAGTTCATCAAAACAACATAGTGCAGGTAAAGTGGAATTTTACCTGAGGTTTGTGGCTACCTCTTTTTGTAAATACAAAAATAATGAATAGCTTTGTCCTCATGAACGGTTCCAGTTGGAGAGAAAAAAAAAAAAACAAACCCCAAAACACCCCAAATCATATGCACCTTTTGCCTGTTTTAAATAAAATACATCCAGCCCATGTCTGTGAGAATTTGTATTCTTGTCAGATACTTCCTAAGTTCTGAAAAACATCAGCTTTGAGAGTATGTTTTTGTGTTCTGAAAGAGCAGTGTCTCCCACTATAGTTTGAAGGTTAAGGTAGAAATATTTTTACGAAAATTGAATTACGAAGTGCAAGAATACTGAAAACATAGCAGGAGATAGATTTTTAAGCAATTTTAAAAGACAATACCAGCCCGTCAGTTATGACCCTAGTTTTTCATTTCTGTGTTTGGAGCAGTGTTGCAGCTTTACATCCAGATGATTTGTTAGTTCTGCTGTAGTAAATAATTCAAAAGAGCCTTTGTTGTATAGTCGGCAATGTCATGTATCTCTCACCGCCCCGAAGTGATGGGAGCAGATTCTGACCCTATTTGCAGTGCTGTGAGTTTACTGAAGCTCAAGGAAGCACTCTGTAAGATCTTGGCTTTTGGGTTTTGTTTTCTAAAAAATTTTCTTAGCTTAATTTAAAAACTAAATTTTTAAAGTTATTAGTAATGTAGCCCCTCTTGTGTTGATTCTGGAAATGAACAGAAGGGACGGGATAGTCGGAGAGACACAGAGGTGCTGGTATCTTGGAAGGAAGTATAGGTCCCATCTTGAAAACAGTCATTGGGCTGAGGCTCAGACTCGCATTTCGGTCAAATGTACTGATACCTTGAACAGGCAAGGTAAGATGTGCCTCTGATAGAATGGCAGTGAGAAACTGGAGGAGAGCTAGTGTCTGCAGAACAGGGAACCTCTAGAAAGTCAAAAAAACATCAGGGCTAGTAGAAATTTTCCTACCAGATGGGAAATGAAGGGATATGCTCCGAACAGTCTCAATGTTGCAGCTTTCCTGAAACTTTAACAATGAAGTTAAGTCTTTGTCTGCTTGGCCACTTTCCGTCTCACCTCAAAGGTTGTTTTGTCCCTGTTTATGTTTAGAGAACTTCTGTGTATATGAGGAGATGATGCGCTGGCTGCCTCCTTAATGTTCACATGTGAGACTGACTCCCTTTATGAGGCAGAAATGCAACAGGGTGCATTTGGGTCACGGAGAGCATCAGAATTTTCAGTGTCTTTAATTTGGATTTGTGAGTATCTTGATGAAACATTTCTGGTTCTCTTTCACTATTTGTATTAGCCATGATAACGTGCCCTGTTCTTTGTCTTTTCTGTTGTTCATACAACGCGAAGCACAGAAATCAGACTTTTCTATCTATTTCCTGGTTTCCTTTTTCTTTTGCCTGCCTGGCATGATGTCCTGGCCTCGCAAGGTCTCTAATGCCTCCTTTCTAGACACCCTATGGTAAGCTTCAGATCTAGACACCCTGCGGTAAGCTTTTACCATCCACAGGGACCTTGTCAGGCTTGAGAAAAGTGGGCCAATGTGAACATCGCGTTTTTCAAAAAGACCAAGTGCAAGGTCCTGCACCTGAGTCAGGGCAATCACCAATGTCAGGACGGACTGGGTGATGAACTGATTGAGAGCAGCCCTGCAGAGAAGGACTTGGGGATACTGGTGGATGAAAAATTAGAAATGAGCTGGGAATGTGTGCTTGCAGCCCAGAAAGCAGATTGTATTCTGGTCTGCATAAAAAGAAGCATGGCCAGCAGGTGAAGGGAGGTGATTCTCTCCCTCTACTCCACTCTTGTGAGACCCCACCTGGAGGAGTATTGCATCCAGCTCTGGAGTCCTCAGAACAGGAAAGACATGGACCTGTTAGAGGAGGTCCAGAGGAGGGCCACAAAAATTGTCAAAGGGCTGGAACACCTCTCCTCTAAAGAAAGGCTGAGAGAGTTGGGGTTGTTCAGCCTGGAGAAGGCTCCAGGGAGACCTTACTGCAGCCTTTCAATACTTGTAAAAAGGGGGCTTATAAGAAAGACTTTTTACCAGGGCCAGGTGTGATAGGACAAGGGGTAATGGTTTTAAACTGAAAGAGGGTAGATTTAGATTGGACATAAGGAAGAAATTATTTACAATGAGGGTGGTGAGACACTGGAACAGATTGCCCAGAGAGGTTGTGTGGATGCCCCATCACTGGAAGTGTTCAAGGTCAGGTTGGACAGGACTTTGAGCAACCTGATCTAGTGAAACATGTCCCTGCCCATGGCAGGGGGTTTGGAACTAGGTGATCTTTAAACATCCCTTCCAACCCAAAGCATTTGGTAATTTGGTGATCAGGATTTGCCTTTCAAACTGTCCCATAGTGTTAGTCTTGATGGTTATTTGGGAGATAAAAAGATTTGAGTTTGTTCTAATTTGTTCATAATAGCAAGTTTAGTTTCTTTCAATTCTTAATGAAGATGTAATTTAAGTTTTGTATGTACAACTACTGCTGGTCAAGGAGACCTTGAACTAAAGTAAGTTCTATTCTCACATACTGTTAAGCAGTCAGTTTATTGTTTTTTTAATGAAAGGTGCATATAGTTACTTTTTGGAACTTAATGAGAAGTGTTCAGTATGCCTGTATTCATTAGTGAAGAAAACTTGTAAAGTCTCTAACACACTACAGTTAACTTGTCCTCTTATTATAGTCAGCGATACTGGTTTTTGCTCTTTCTTCATACATAGTTGTCTTTCAGCTTGTTCTATTTCTGTGCAAATAGTTTTTTTCCCATTCTAGCCCAGTGAAGGATATTCATAGCTTTCAGACCTAGTTCTTATCATACCCAGACTACTAACAGAATCAGACAGTGTAATCCAGAACCTAGCGTTGAGGTGGGAGATGCATATAACTTGTCATGCTCTTCTCAGTAGAATTTTCTGCATCTGACAGATGATGCAACCAAACGAATAAACAAAATTCAGATCTTGTAATATCTGTAGGTAGCAGGTGTCTGTATAGGTCATGGACTGCAGTGGCTCAGGTAACTGAAAATAAATAAAATAATTTATACTATATTAAAAATAAACACTGCCTTAGTCCATCAACTTAAAAGTCATCATAAGTGAAGAGGGGGACACAAAGTGTAAGTAAGTTCATAAGATTGAACAGAGGAAGACAGACAGATAATTCTTTTTGTTTGCTATGTCACACACAAAAAAAGAAATGCCTTAAAAGAATTACCAGGCAAGGAGGAGATAATTAAACCATCAAACACAGGGAATTTCATGGCCATTGTGGGTAAACAACTCTGGCTGCTCCAGGCGAGGGACCAACTTAATTAAAAAATAAAATAAATAATTTTAAAAAATCTAATTTAGTTAACCCATTTATCAGAGAAATATGTTGGAAAACCATTAGTCTTTCTACAGACATTAACACTTTGCCTATAAGTGCAGCATTTTAGAAACGGAACTTTCTAAACTTTCTTCGACATTACTTTAAAAATGTACAAACAGCGTGGTGTACAAAAGTTGTTTGGTTTTTTTTATCCTAATTACCTGATACTTCATTCCTTCTATTCATCATAAAATATTTAATTTTCATTTTCTAAATAAGGGGAAATCTGAGATCTGTAGCAGGAATTGCATTGTCTTCTGTTTACTGGAAGATAAATACCTTATGACTTTTCTGTTAGTATTTACTGTGTACTCCACAAGTATAAAACTACCTCTCAGTTGGTCTTGATGATACATAGCTAACTAAAGTTTGGTTTTTCTCACTTCTGCCAATGAGTCTGATAAGGCTTTTTCTTTGATAAAAATGTATTTTATCTCATTTATGGATAATGGTAGTTTTAATGAGATACCGACTGTTAGAAAATATGCTTTGGTATTTAGAAATTAAGGAAAAAAACCCAACACAAAACTCTTTTCTATTAATTTCTTTATCAAGTTACAGCAGCCAGTTACAGCAGTGGAGATTTTTTTTGTCATTTTTTAATTGGGCTAGGAAAGAATGAATAGTAAGCAAGCCAACATACAGTCCAGAAAAGTATTTAAAAAAAAAAAAAAATGTTGGCCCATAGTAAAGATATAAATAACTTTTACAATTGACAGAGTAAAGGCAGTCACAAAGTTAACTTATATTAGCATACTGGAGAACAAATCTCAAATCACACAGAAAATGTATTGTTGTTCAAGAAGCATTACATAAGCTGCAGCGCTGTTTTGGAGTAGGGGATGAATTTAGACAACTGTGAAGCCAACAATTTTGAAGCTTGAAGAAGCCCTGGTTTGTATTCCATGTGATTTGGAATGAATGGCTCTTCAATATTGGGCAACGTGAGACAGAAAAGACCAATTATTTTTTGAAGGGAGGAAATCTGGAGAGTGTTTGGTTTTTTTTTTTTTTAATCTACAATACAAAAATCTGAGAATATTTTTTGCCACGTTTCCTCTCGGTTACTGTGTTGAGAGAGACTTCTGCTCCCAAAGGTGAAAGTGTTGCAAAATTAGCGTGAATACAATTTTTTCTACTAACTCCTGTGGTATCCGGTCTCCTCAAAACTCCACTGGGAATAGGAGCTTTAATCAGCCAGCTAATTAACATGGACAGCATTACTATGATTTTTGTTCCACATTTTATCCAGGGATTTGGCTAGGGGATTCAGAATGGCCCGTTAAGTATCTGTCATCCCTGTCCTTATCAGTCTGCATGTCATAACCAGATAAAATGATACTATTTGTGGTTGGGGTAATAGTATCAAGCCAGACATCCTCCTCCTGTAATTTACTATTCAAAATAAGTAAGGTTGAGGAATAAGAAGTGAGTGGATGAAAGAAAGCATCAATTGGGAGATTTGCTACTCATGTGTGTTTTTGTTTTTTTTTTTTTTTTTTTTTAAGGGCAGGAAAGATCAGTGAGAAGAGGCAGGTGAGATCTTGAAGCTCTGCATACTGAGTATAGTATCAGTAGGTATGATTCCAGGTCCAGGACCTCACCATTTTCAAAATATTCAAAGAAATTCATAGATAAATTATTAAAAATAATGTTTTGGTTTGGACAATCATAATTTGTCTTAGAGTGAGCTTGAGCAGTACATCATCTGTGCAATCAAGCAAACGCTATTTGCACTAGGTTATGCAGCTTACGGTGGTGTGGATGCCGTCTTGGCCTGCAAGCCGTGTCTTGTCTGTTATTGCACACTTGTGGCTGCAGTGTTACCAGCTGAACGTACTCATTAGCACGTGGGAAGTGTGTGGAAATGATAAGGGCTGGATTGCCCAGGGAAGCACTCAATTGCTCAAGTAAAGATGAGTGTTTGTGTGACCTTGAGGCTGGACTGTAACTAGAGCTGCCAAATCTAAAACTTTAAAATCACTGTTAACCTAAAAATTCAGAATGAATCAATGTAATACTTTCAGCCTTCAGTTTGAAATAACATTTTTACTTGTACTTCGTTTCCTAAATTGTTACAGAATATGTGATGTGGTATTTGCAAATAGCAGCATTACTTCATAAATTACTGACATTCTCACTGGTCCATGTAGATGCATTAGTCACTGACTGTTTTACTGTAGTTGGGGAAAAAGCTAGAACTGAGTGCTCATGTATAAATGAACATGAGCCAGGGATAATTGAAGTAGGAGGTAGGTGTGAAGGATCAGGAAGAGAATATTTTAGTAAGGATGAAAAGGATGGGCACTGATAGCCTGGAAAGCTGGAGATGAAGTGACAGTCCCTTTGTTCATTTTGCTGTCTTCATTGTTTTCTTCCTCAGTTTTTGAGGCTGTTTTCCTGACAAATTCTATTAATTCAGTGATGGGAAGAAGAAGATGAAAGTTTGAAGTGTAGTCGTGCGTGATGTTTTAGACTAAGGAAATCAAATGAAAAGTAACAAAGTTTATCTAAACTGTCTTATTATATGTCTTGTCTCCTGGTTTTGGTGGTGATAGCAGGGCAGCTGCAAATAAGTTGATTGCACAAACCTTTGGGCAGTTTGAGAAACTCTTAGACCAGAAAAATGAGAAATGACAGAAATGCTGGGAGAACAAGGGAAAAGATGACATTTCTGTATTTCTCCTAGTTTCTGCCTTTGTTTTTCTTTATAAAACTTAAGTGCAGCTTACTTCAGGGCATGACAGATAGCTGTTGTCTTTTTTTTTTTTTTTTTTTTAAATAAAGAAAAGCCCAAACAAAAACCCCTCTCAATTCGTGTCAAAAGTAGCCCTTTGTTTTCAAATTACATTCCTATGCCTGTGTAGATATGACATTCAAATATAAAACATTTTAAAATTTTAATATAGTTTATCAATAAAATTCAATTTATTTTGGATAGTCTACAAACAAATTTCCTCGTGACTATAAAAAATCTTGTGCAAGCCATAATCAAAATGCTAATAAAAAAAAAAAATCCAGTCACCCTTTTCCATTTGAAGAGAATGGGGAGTGATTGTAATTTTTCAATCCAACACAGGAATAAGTAATGTTAATTAAGCAATCTTAGACTGGTTACAAGGCACTTGGATAGTAGTAACGTTTAGTGGTATATAATTTGTTAGATGGAGAGAAAGCTTTATTCTATGAACAGATGAAAATTTGATTGTCAGAGAATATCAGAAGACTTGGAAATGTATGTTGTAGATAGGCATGAAATAAAAGTTAATCTAATGGTAGTCACTAACTTGCACTTTTTGCCTAAGTCAGTATCTTCTTAAATGAAGGTTGGTTGCCGTGTTTTCCCCCACCCTAGGTGGACCGTGCTGGATCCCCCTAGTCTGGGTCCAGTAACCCAGTGCCATGAGAAGGTGATAACAAGCTCTTGTTTGTAATAGTTACTCTTCTTTTGTTACTTCCTACCACTGATGGAAAAAGACAGACAGAAGAGCATGCAAGGCCTTTCCAGGTAGTATTGAGTTGCACCATATGAAATAAGAGTGATAGGAGTATTCTGTAAACAGTTGATACAGGACAGTAGTGCACTTATTGTACTGGATGACTTGTCACCCAATAAGGTTTCCTGAATGCTGTAACTGAAATGCATAATTTAGTAAAAATAAAAAAAAAAAAGTAGTTAAGTTTGTATCAAGTGCAGTGCTGAGTTGGAATCTGTATGTATCTGCCAGCAGCCGCTGGTGAACTGGTACTCTTCACGCCTTGAAGCATAATTTAGCAGACCCAACAAAGGAAGGGGGCAGAATTGGTACCATGGGATTGAGTCCCCTGATGACACAAGAAGAGGCAAATTACACTTTTCTGGGCCAATGATCTAGGGGTCAAAACTTACTGTTGTATTCTTTTAACGACTTTTTACTGTGGTTTTCTTCCTTTAGTTTTAATATGCAAATTACCAGTCAAATCTATTAATTGTTTTAACAGCATCTGTGGAAATGAAATAAAATAGGAGAGAATGCAGCTGTCAGTGGGAGCTGTGCTCATTTAATGACTGTAAAATCTGACCTCAAGCTAAGCCTCCTTTTATTTCCTTTCCTATGGATAAGGGATTTGATGGAAGCATTTTGGTATGATAGCATTTCAAAATCTTGACATATATTTAAATAGATACGGACTGCGTGCTTGAATCTGTACTTAGCCTTTCACTTAACCTGAAGACTTATAAATGCAAACAAAATAAATGAACAAAGCAGTCAGTAAAATCATCTTGAGTGATGCCTGCCATGTAAGAAAAACAGCAAACTGACTGTCAGACAGTATCAGACCTAAAGGAGACAACCTCAGCTCTGGCCAGGTATGGCAAAGAGTTGTAGTAAAACATGGTTACTGCAAAGTAGGTATTAGGAGGTAAGCTATCCTTTCTGTATTTTTGTATTTTTAAATACTCTGGTTTAGAGTAAATAGACAGCATAAATGCTGCTGATATGTCTTAAGATGTATGAAGTGTCCTAGAACAATGTCCCCCACCTCTGATACATGGCAGCTGGTGACACAGCTGTCTTCTGTGACAAGTCAGTCTGCCACTGCTGTAGGCAGAGTGGGGTTACTGAGAAACCTGAGATATGTTTTGTCTTCAGGGCTCTTTTTCTGTTAACTAAATAGATGTCCCAGCACTGATCATCATCTCCGGAGTGCAAGATCTGAAGTACAGTACTTGATTTTGGGACAGTGGAAGATTAAACTGTTACGTTTCTCTCTTCAGGCTCAATTGGGATTGCTCTAATTTGTCAGGTTTGTGCTGATGCCTCACAGTCTCTGTGCTGTTCAGATTAGTCCAAACATATGGTGCTTTGGGTAAATTGCTTCTCTCATGCTCAGATTGGCTTCCAGCACCTCTCGCCCTGGGGTAAAGGAAGATGTAGGACCATTTTGTTGCTGAGGAGATGAGGGTTTAGTTTACTACCAGCCACATCATGGCTTCTTTTAAGGATTAGACCAGAATAGAGAAGTGAAATATTTAATTTAGATACTACTCCCCTCCTTTCCCCTTCTCTTCAAAATGGTTCCAAACACTGTGCAACCAGATACTTGAACTATACATTGGCAGGTGTCAGTTTTTCTGTTGCTGGATTTTTATTTATTTATCTTTACTATGTTGGCGTGAAATGCAGCAGCCATTTAACAAAACTAGGTAGCCACCATTAAGGACAAAGGGAAGAACAGTATCTATCTGAAACTGCATAGGAAATTTTAGATGTGTATCTTGGAGTTAGTCAGATTTTGCCCAGGATGCCATAATTAATGCCCTTAATGAAAGGCAAGTCTTCATTGCTTAGACTCTTAACACCAGCCGTCATGCGTATGTTCATCCCAGTGTCAGAGGGTGCTGTGCCACTATGAAACTATCAGTTTTTCACCTTTTTCTTTTGAGCTGTAGGTACTCAGAAGCTCTTTCTGTCTTGGCACAGTGATAAGTCCATGAAAGCTCTTAGACTGCTTGCATTGTGTGTATGTATTTTTGATCTTCTTACTGCTGAGAATACATAATACACAATTCAATACGCTCCCCAGATTTTGCTGCAGCAATGGAATAATACTTAACTCACAATTTCAGTTTTAATTATTTTTTCAAATGTAAGTGAAATTGTAGCTCACCTCAGCATGAATATTCTATTGAGAATGTGAATTTAACTAGGAAACATTCTCAAAATTAAATTTCTACTTTTTCTTTAGATGGAAGCTTTTAATAAAATTTGACTGATTCTCCACAGTGTTTTTTGTGTTCTCTATCAATAATACTTAGATATAAGCTTTTTTTCTGAAGAAAATTTCAGCAAGTTGATCAGTTGTTGCTTTCTGCTCCATTATCCATTCAGCTCAGCTTGATTTGTGTTGGTAGCAGCAGTGGAATGTAAGGAGCAGAAAAATAAATTGCTGGTTCTGCATGTCTGCTGACCAGAAGTGTTTGTTAGTTAGCTATTCCATTTTTCTTATCCTTCCAGTCAGGGCAGTCTGTATAGAAATGAATTTCTTCATCAAAGTGAGAGAACATACCACTTATAGTGCCATTTTCGTCCTGGAAATGGAAAATTACTTTTCCTCTGCAAGGCATGAGCATTCAGACACATCTAATGTCTTTGCAACTCTTTAAGAAAATGAGTAAATCAAGCTGTCAGGCCTATAATCTCTAAGAACTCTGTGATTCTTCCAAGGCTCAATGTGTAGAACCAGAATTTTGTCCCTTTGAAATGAAAGTCCTGTGAGTAAGCAGAGGTCACTGTTTCACAATTCGTTAAGTATATCGTTGACCTTTCTGATATGTTTGAAACATTTGCTCCACAAATATACCATGCATTGGCTGATTGAATGTGAAGACTGAGGTAGGATTTAGGTCTCTTTCTTTCTTTTCCTTGTTAACCAAAATGTGTACAGTGGAGAGCTATGGTGTAAGAGAAGCAAAAGTGGATTGAAGTTGTACAGTCATTGATCAAGTGATCAGTCATTGAAAGGCAAAGCATTTGCAGGATCACAGCACTAACGTCCATCTGTCTGTGATTTCCAGGGCCTGTTTTATCTACCAAGGTTTTGACGAATATAGAGCCACCTTGTAAAGACCTCTGCTAAGGAATGATTTATTTTATTGCCAACAGGATGACACCAGTCTATAGTTAGCCATGTCTAGTCTGTAATCAGACTCAGTGGGGCAGATTAGGTGCTCTCATAAAGGGAACATGACTGGAGAAGATTGGCAGGAGAAAACAACATAGATGCTGAAGCAGCTGGACTTAGATAATCAGTACTCCAGGTGGGCAGAGAGATTTGTTTGTTTCTGAATGCATTGTTTAAATTTTAGGCTAAGAAATAAAACTGTGCCAGCCTCTAGACATAGCACTGAGTCCTTTCAGATCTTGGGAAATTGTTTATTTGCGTACATTTATCTGCTTGATTATGTGGGTTTTTTTATTTGCTTAATGGTGGTAATCAGCTATGCTATTATAAGAATTAATCCCATCAGCAGCGGTCTTGCAAGTATGGAAAATCATAACCTTCAGGGATTATGATTCATCCATGTTTAAAAGGAACATTCAGGCATTAGACCCAAGTTTTGTTACTGAACATCCTGAGATCTCTGCCCCCTGGCTTAGTACAGGGGAATGGGAAATAAGAGGAGAAAGCAGCTGATGAGCTCTGCTGTGTCTTGCTGAAGTGGCTGGGGAAGTTACTGGCCTTGCTGGTTTGTTGTGTTGTTAGTGCTGGGCAGCAGAAGCAAATGATGTTCTGGCTCTTCAGCTGTGACTGGTCTCAGCCAGGTGTTCTAGTTTGTGTTGATACCAGTGCTTATTTGTGTTGAATAGCAGATGTTGAGGATGAACTGTCTTTATTTTTGTCCCCCTTGCTGTGGGGGTGGTGCCTTCTGCAAGTAGGGAGGAGAGGCAACTAGGAGTACTACAGTTTGACACTGTTACTGCTGAATTCAACAAAGCCTGTTTGAGAGGGAGAGAGTAAGCTTTGTAGAAAATAAAAATCTCATGGAAGAGGGAAAAAGCAGAAGCAATCAATACAAGTTTCTTGAAGTCAGTGTCTTGACACACTAAGCTCAGGTAAGGTAGGTGAGTGTAATTGTCTTTCCTTTAAAAGTAATTCTTGACTATTATGTATTGAGTCATGCTACTGTTCTTTTTGTTTCTGTGCTCAGGCTGGTCCTGGCTTATAAAGGGGAAGCTTTGAGAGGTATCTAAAAGCTGTTTGGCCTTATGGAGTAATTGTTATTGGAATATACGCTTTATATTATGTAGCAGCCTAAAGAGAACTATGGCAAATATGTGCTGTCCGCATCAGTGTGGTCTCCTATTGCAGGAAAAATCTGCTGTTTTAGTTGAAACTAGCTCTAAAAAGACTGTTAATAGTGTTAATGTTAATTCTTAATCAATACAAATCCTTTGAAAAGAACTGTAGGTGTCCATTGCAGCATCATGTTAAATTTACTTGTTAGATGTTTCTGGTCACACAGTGCCTGGCAGCTTTGTGTTTCCCGCGTGCCTTTTTTTTTTTTTTTTTTTCTTACTCTGCACAGAACAAAAAGCCCAACAATAATAAACCCCACCATATGCAGGTTTTGGTCCTATCTGCATCTGCAGAGATCTGCTGTGAGGGAAATCTTGAGTTATCTATACCTTACTTATTGATGAGTCTCATACGTTAGAAAGTATGGATTTGTACTTTGTATATTTGTAAATAACCCCTCCATTATCTCTGTTCTTTTATTTTTCCCAGTAGCTCTTTGGTTTTGTGACCCTATGAGAGCACTGAATTAATGTCTTTCCTTATCTATTCTTTTATTTTGGGACTAGCTTGTCATCTTCTCTTCAATAGCAGAACTTGACGCCTTAGTATTTCCTGTCTTCTGAGGAGATACCATTCTCTTATCTTCTATAGGCTGCGGTAGAAATTGCTGTAATACATACAAAACCTGCTAAAGTGATTAGGAAGTCTAAAGGTTTTACCAGTAATCCTCATTAGTTTCCATTTAAGGATACACATCTAGACTCCAGACTTTCTCCCTTCGGGACAAGGGCCATTTGCAGCTGAATAGGTTGTTCGGTGTTTTTTAAAATTTATAAAATTCATAATAAGAAAGTTGTATGTCGGTACAAGTTGGTTCCTATTGTGTCTGGAAAAAATACAGATGCAATTAGGCATACTGAGAGTTACCTGCTGTCTAATCCCAGGCTAAATCCAGAATGATTTTTCAGTCATTCACCTAATACTACCTAGAAGTCCTATCAGTGAGTTGGTCTCTTAATCCCAGATGGATTAATTTAGGTATCACATGTGTTTATATATGCTGCTAATCCTTTATGTGATCAACCCTACTTTAGGTGAACCAGATCTGAGGACATAACCGTTCTGGATAGAGAACTGGTAGCACTTTGAGCATAATGTCTGGGTGGAACCTCCATCCTTTTATCATTTTTATGAAATACAGGTTGCCAAGTTTGTCTTCAAAGTAATCCCAAAGTTGCAACTAGGTTAGGAAAAAAAGTTAATTGAATATTAAAAAAAAAAAAAGGAATCAATAATAAAGAAAAGATAGTCAAAGACAGACCAGAAGTTTGCTGACCTGTGTATTATAAATATAGCCAGTGCGTGGGATATCAAGCTGCATTTAAAATACTAAGATGCTTAAAAATGACAAGAAGCAAAGGTTGCTAGTAAGAAGTTAGGTAAGTATATATATGTGTGTTCAAGCAGATGTGGTAAGTCTAACCAAGCTCTGGCATTTGCTGAAAAATAATTTGGAAACAAAATGTAAATTACAGTAGAATTACTATTTTAGCTTTAAAAAAAAGTCTAGTGTGCATCAAAGCAGCTTTTCTTGTTTTACTAGGCTTGTCTGCTTATATGTTATAGGCAAGTTATTCAGACTTTGTCAGGGTGAAGTACCTGTGGCTTACGTTGTGCCTGAAATTAAATAACTGCTAGAAAAGTGAGGTTGAGTAGACAAGAGATAGGGTTAGGTTAATGCTTGCAGTAGACCCAGACTTCCTTGAAGGAGTGAGTTGATGGCCCTGAAATGCCCTGGGAGAATTGATGTTGTGCCCTTTCAGCAGATGTGGTAGAAGCTGTGTTCCCCCTTGTGTTTGTAGCAGTTACTGCGTTTCTGTATTGCTGATGAGTGAAGTGGTGACAGTTGCATTTCAAATTTATACAGGTGACTGGCTTTTCTTTTTCTTTCTGTAATACGGCTGAGATTCTGTTCTGTGAATAGATGGGTAGCTCTTGGATGCTATGAAGTAAGTGGAGATAATGGACATTGTCATTTTTAGTACTTCAAAAGATGCAATTGTAACTTTGGTTTTAGGGTTTTAAGCTTCTGTGATGCAGTCTGGACCCACAGAGCTGGCTCGGTATTTTAAATAACCTGGCTCAAAGCTTTTTTGATAAAGGTATCTGCATGTATTTAGCTTTCCAGCAAGAATATGGGGCTTAATCTGGGGTAATGCTGAAGTAATTCAGTGTCCATAACCTTTGGATTCAGTACCAAAATACATTTTGTATTGAATCCATGTAGTGTTTTGTAGTGTTCCTGTTTGCATCTTCTCTGTATATGAAGCCAAGTGCTGGTAAAAACAAATTTGTACTGTTATGGTTACGTGCAACTGCTTCTTTACTTGCCCTCCCCCATTTTTTCAACAAATCATATATTAGTAGAAAGAAGAAAAGTATACCAGCTACTGCTCTGTCTGTTCTTCCATGGTGATAATATGATAAGGAGTTTAAGGGAAAAGATTCCAAAGAGAGATGCCATTTTTCTTTAAAAGTCATATACTGTTATTACAAACTATGTTACTGAGATTGAGGGGGCATGTAAAATGAGGAAAAATATTAATATTTACTTCAAGTATGTGTGAATAGCATTTGTTCTTCCTAATGAAAACATGAAGACCAAATATCTTCAGAAAATACACGCTAAAAAGATTTGCTGTTCTTTTCATAGAAGAAAGTACTATCATTTCATATATAGGCCCAATAAAATTAGCGTTCCATCATAACTTTCTGAACTTTAAGCAAAGCATCTTGTAAATCGTATAATCTCAAAGACTTTTAAGTTTTACGTAGACTGCTTAGAAATCTGTCTTAAGGATCCAGAACAGAGTTATATTAACTTTTTCTGTTCTATGCCATGAGAAACTGCAACTTTTTGTCTTTGCTGCTTATATTCTGCATGTTTTTTCATTTCACATTCTTTTGTAAGTAGAGCTTGTTTCTCTATCAATATCTCCTAGTGACAGAGATAGTGCTATCTATTGTTTCTTATTCTAAATTGCTTCTGACTTCATTTTACCTGTGAGGAGTATGGAAGTACAGATTTGTGGCTGCTGCTTTCACACTTTGTCATGATTTTCTTTATTGTTGCTTAAGAAAAGTGACAAGCCACCAGTTGAGATTCAGAGCTTTCTTATTATGGTAGTACCATTGCAGCTCTGTAATTTAAGAGTGCATTGTTTTGTTGTGAATATAGAAGTAGTGTCTCATACTTTTCAGTGACTAAAGCCTATTTCCAGTTTGAATGTTTTCTAATTTCAGTTTCTAGTAGGATACATGGATTTTGATATCTAGAAGAGTGTCTAGTAACTTTTAAAAAGAGAGAATATCTAGAAATAAACCTGCCCTCTATTTTCCTGTGAGATTTTTTTTTTTTTTCTCCTTATTAATGGTTAGAAAATGAGTCACTAGAAGCTCCAGGTAACCCATGGCGGTGAAGGTAATAACCTATTTTACTTTGGGGGAGGAGGAAGGTGAAAGAACTGTTAAGTTGCAACAAGCCTCTTTTGCAAGCCTGCTAACCTGTTTTGTTTAATGCGTTGCTTTGTCACGGGTAGACCAAAAGCGTACAGGCTGGAGGTCACCTAAGACTTTGACATATTGGAGGAATGGAGAGATGGGGATACGTACAAATGTAAGTTTACAGATGTGCTGGACAAAAGGGTAAATCCACTTCAATAAAACATGTCTATTCAGCATACCAGTGGAAGCTTGTGGCTCTAAAAAACAAGGCTGAAGAGAAATCTGGCTAATGGAGATTAATTTGAGATGTGTGTTTGTGACTCTGCAGACAGTAGAAATATTGAAGGTTTCTTTTGGAACAGTCCAGTGGCTGGAGAAGCTGCATGGCTCTGTGGAGGCTCACTTGACACTGAACAGAATTCTCCCAGGCCTTGGAAGAAAGAGATGTAGCAGGATAACAAAGTCATGGATTACTAGAGACATGGTCCTACAGAAAGGATTTGGAAATTTTGACCATTTAAAATGCATCTACTGGAAGAGGAATCTTTTAAAAGATAAGCTCAAACTGCAGTCCCCAGAGAATCGGCTTGCTGGCATTGAGAATTTGTGCCATTGCTGAAGAACAACTTCAGACTGAGAAATATGATAGATTTGCATAATGCCTATGATTTTTTTTTTCTTTAAAGTATACATGAAAAGAGGTAGGAAACCCAGGATAGCACAGCAGATAAAGTGGTGTAAATCTGCAGAACAGTAGACAATTATCAGAATAAAAGTTAAGTGCAATAAATATTTCTGAGAATAGTAGTCAGGTAGTGTAACTAGTGGTTATGACTATGCCAGCTTTGAATGCAGTTAAAGTTGTATTAGCTGAAATGTGAACAAAGCTGAAACACTTTTGTGCAAATACCGGGAGCTTGGGGTATAAAATGGAACAATTTGATTTGCGGAATATTAAACTGGATATCACAGCCATAAGATAGTAGCATAGCAGTCATGACAGAACATGAATATTGAAGGATATAACCTTTTCAGGAAAGCTAGAAATAGAGGTTATTGAACAGCACTGTAATACATGATGCATTGCTCTAATAATTTAGAGACAATGTAAGTGAAACAGAAGCTGCTTAGATTGATGTCAGTTTAGTGAAAGGTGGTAAGAGACTCTACTGGGGTGGTGGTAGATTTCTGAAGTAGATGCAGTGCTGGATCTGGAAACAGGTAATTGTAATGGTGTAAAGATTAAAATTACTGGACACATTGCGAGAGACTACCTTCATGCATATTGACTGGAGAACAAATGTTTCTGATAATATTAGGTAGGGCCAAGATATTGCAGTTGAGAGGTCTAACAATTTTTTTTAATTTGAAAATAAATCATGGGGCCAAGAACAGGTGAGGCTGGTTTTGAGTACTGTAGTTTCAACTCAGACTTTGTGTATCTGGAGTATTTATGGTTTTGGTCCTGTATGTTTTCCTGAGAGATGGGTTCAGGGAAGGATTATGAGGACTGGAAAGCATCCCCTACAGGGGAAGAATTAAAAAAAGAAAACCAAAACTTGGCTTGCTTTGACACTTCAAGTAAGGGAAAGAAGAGAACATAAATGTAAGGTAAAGGTTAGTGTTGGGATAATAATGTGGTTAATTTGGACATTAAGACACTTAGTCTGGAAATTACAGAAGGTTCTTGCCATTAAACCAGTCAGGTGCTGGAACAACATTCCTTTGGCGATATAGAGACAAAGCTATCTAGCTGCTTTTAGGTTTGAGCTCAATAACATATGTTGTGAAAAGGATTAGATTCTGATGTTGCGTGTAATAGTAGGTTTGATAACTCAGAGGTCTCCTTCTGTTTGGTTTTTAATGTGGTGGGACTAATCCTGTGTGTCTGGCGTGTGCTCTCTGGGTGATGTCTGGTAGAAACCGCAAGTACCTGGTTGTAGTCAGTTTGTCTCTCTGGATTATCTCTACAAGCTTTACAAGGAGTAACTTTTTGTTACAATTTCTTTTGAGGATTAAATCCAATTAAGTTGAAATGCCACTACAACACTTACAAAAAGAGTTGCCCTAAACCTTTCATTTCCATGTCAAGAGAAATGTTTTATAGGACTTCAGACCTTTAAAACAGATTATGTTATAACTGACAGGTTTCTGACCCTTGGTAATTTTTTGTGCTTGAAAGGTAATCATAGGAACAGTCGTTCTCACACAATTCAAAAGCAGCAGCACAAAAAAAAAAAAGCAACAATAATAATACCCCTCCTTCACCTGCTACCTCTCCAGACTTCATATCTCTTCCATCCACCTGCAGAAAGAGTCTGATGTGACTGGTCTTGACGCTTGTGCTAATGGTGAGGGAGTTGCCTGTGCGTCTCCCTACATAGTGATTTCAAGTTAATGTTATACGATTTTGCTAGAGCAAAATAAAGCTTGAATCTTCCTATTTTGGTAGAGCATGAGAAATCAGTTGATGTATCCATAGACTAACTAAATTTAGCAAAGTGTTTTTTTGGGAAGCAAATAAACAGTAAATGACTTAATAAAGAAGTCTTGTGGGTCTGTGTTACTGCTGGGGGGCGAGGGGGGAGCAGGCGATAATATTTTAAAACCAAAGAGAAATATTGAGCAGAAGTTAAAGCTTTGGTCGTATTTACCTAGAATGTACAAAGAAAGTGCCAACTTTTGCCTTGCTTTCTTGAGAAACATTTTTGTTTCATAAGTTACCTAATATTCCTGATTATTTAATACAAAGAAAGCATTCATTCTGAAAGATTTAAATCCTAAGAGATTCACATCCATTAATGTATGCAAATGTAGTTAAGATCAAAATAACTGCAAGTCTGCAGCTATGCAATGAAATTGTATTGGAATGATGCAGTGAGGAGGAGGAAGATAGTTCATTATGGTATTATTCAAATTTATTTTTGTGCTGAATTAATTGTACTGTTATATAGTCACTCTATCTGTATGGGTATATTCTTCTCCAATATCTGGCTGTATGTCACTAGTAAGCATTGATAACTTCTCCAGTGCTGACTGGGATTGAGTTTAGTCCAGCCACTATTTTTACTTGGAAGGCATCTTCCTCAGACTGTGCTCATTGTGTGAAGCCCCTCTCCGTAGGCTGACACACCTTACTGCTGCGTCACCGCCTGCTGCAAACACATGTCAAAAGCTTACTATTACCCAGACTGGTGAGAGGAGCTTACTCAAAGCCCTGGCCAGGCTGTAGGTGTTCTGCTTTGCCTCTGTGATGGGATGACAGAAAAGCAAAGAATGCAAGTGTGACTAAGGAACAGCCTGTTTGTAACCACCACTGCAGAGCTTTGCAAGCTGAAGCTCTGAGAGATATTCTTTTTTTTAGCCTTTTTAAAGTCAGATTTTGTGGTACGTTGGGTTTGGTCCCCTTTTAAGTTCTGTTTCTCTGCTTCAGGCTGGTTTCCCCGTTTATTCTTGCCCAGAGGGTCTTTTAGAAGCTGAGAATCCTTCAAAGTGTGTAGGTTTGATTAAAATGTAGGTGATAATGCTTCAGTTAGATGTTGAGCAGCTTTTCCAGGCTGGGCAACCAGGTGTGATTTTACTAGGGATGGAAAAGAGGCTGTTGCCAACCATTCACATCCTGAGGCAAGATCAGTTTCTGTGTCAAGGGGCTTGGCTTGTACTGCTATGCACCTTCGATTTTCATCACAGAAACATTCAGCCCTGGACTGCCTCTAGTAAAAATCATAGTTATGTTTCATGTTTAATACAAAGCCATTCATTTAATTCAGGCATACCTGTTTTGTAGTAGTTGTATCGTATCACTGAAGTCATGGGCTCTTTACCCAAATAATTCTGTACCTAAGGAGCATGAATATCTTATGAAACAAACTCTTGAATTTTGTATTTTGTGTATAACTGACTATTTTTCTTTAATTTATTGCTGTGAACTTTTTATCTTTGTATGAAGTATTTAATCTGGAAAAACATGTAATTTTGGTGGGTTTTATGTAGCTGGGCTATTTGTCAGTTCCAACTTCTTAGTCTAAGGTTGTTTAAAAAAAATATTTGCAAAACATTTGCCCATGACCGCTTACAGCTGAAGAGAGTAGGGTGTCATATGTTACAGAGTAGATAACTGTATGCAGAAATCCAGTTATTAATTGGGCAATAGAGCCATATATTTAACTTATGAAATAAGATTTAATTTATTTTCCAGGATTTTTTCTATTTCCACAGTGTTTCCAGCTAGTGAAAAGTTGCATATTAGCAAAAACGGGTAATGTAATGATAGATATTAAAGAATAGGAAATTAAAGTTTACTTGAGTGAAGTGTTACACTTCCTGAATTACATATCTGCATGGGAAGGCATTACTAGGTTTTGACTTTCCACGCATGGTGTCTGTGTCACAGGTTGTAAAAGCAAGGAATTCTGCAGCCACAAAATCGGCAATCACATAGGTCACCATGGAATAAGCCAAGGAGGAGAGCTTTTGTACTTGCAAATATGCAGGTTGAGCAGTCCTAATCTTAATTGAAATAGGTATGTGGGGAGAGCTTGATCGTCTTCTGTATCGTCCTTTGCCATTGGATTCAAGTTGTAGTTCTAAAGTATCACCTCTTACTTTCTTCTAATCTTTTTTCACTTTGGACGAATTTAGGGAGACTTCATCAGCAGCTTGGTTTAAAAAAATTGTGAAGCTTGTAAGTCTTCTTGAGATGTCTTATTCATTCTTCAAAATGCATAAACTTTATTCCTATCTGCTAATTGAGGATATGTCATTGATCTTAAGGCAAAAGGTCAACAAATGGCTTGTTATTGCTGTAGCTGCCAGATGAGTATAAAGCAGTAATGTCCTTAGTGATTTTCGTGCTCCATGAGTGGTGCTGCATTTCTTCTCCCTGTAACTTTGTTTTGCATCTATCCCTGAATATTCCCTTCCCCAGACGACATAATAGTTTCTGCTGTACTGAGGCTTCCATTGCATATAGAAATTGAATCATTATTATTGAGACACAGTTAAAATGATTTATCGCTCTTCCTTAATATAACAGCACTAAGTCACCATTTCCTAGATTTATTTGTTCAGCGATTATGTTCTTAACAGTGTTACTAGCTTTTTAATTAGAAATGTAGGTAACCAGATATTTGTGAACTTTCAGGAGCGGTATATTTAAGTAGGGAATGTACTTCATATAAAGATCCATCCCCCCCCCCCCATATTTTCATTGGCTTTTAATTATTCAAATTAAATATCATCATCAAATATTAACTCCCTTACTTTTCCATGCTTTCCTTCTGTCAGTTTAGAGGTAATTGAGGGAAATCCAATAATCTCTTTCCCTTGGAAAGTGCAGGAGCAGGAGAGCTCATGGTCTCTCCCTAGCTGTGGGATAGTAAAATCAAAGCCTCTGCTGGGTCTTCACTGGTGCATTAAAGAGTTTCTGTAAGGAAAAACATTTCTGTTATTTTCTTGAAGACTGTGTGGGGAAAAGACAGCCAAAGCAGAATTAATAATATTAAGAAAAGTGGGAGGGGTTCCTTCCTGTTAATACCAAAAGAAAAAAGGTGATGAACTCCAGAGCTGTCTGAAACTTATCGAAGGGATTTTGTTCCAAGTACTTTGTATCTCTAATCTTAAAATATGATATTATGTTGTATTGTACTTTATGTGGGTGACTTGACTCAGTCGTCTTCTAGCTACAATCTTTTTAGAGCTCAAATGATCCCCAAATCTCTCAAATTTGCTGTTAAAATCTTGTTAATATTCATAGCTTAGATAAACCCCAGATATGATAAATTTGGAGGATGGGGAGAAGTACAGAGAGAAACTCTCATCACTATGTTTTCTCAGCAATGTGGTAATCTTCCCTCCCCCCCGCCCCCCCCCCCCCCCCCCCCCCCCCCCCCCCCCCCCCGTCAATATATGTGCCAAGACTGTCAAAGTTGTTTGGTTCTAGGATATGATGGAAAGCAAAAAAGGTTAAAAAATTTGAAGTTGTTTTGGAACTGCAAACTTTTTCAGATTAAAAAAAAAAATCCTGTATCTTACAGAGTACACACTGCAGTCTTAGTACAGTAATTTGTCTGTTATAGTAAAAATGACCAGTAAAATTGATGTCATAGCAATGTTGTATTTTAAGTTTGCCTCTACCTTTTGCATCTTTATAGATATTGGAAGAGAGAGGAAATAAGTCTTCTAGAGGCAAAAGTTCCAGTTATTGCCACTCAAATACTGTATTTTGCAGAACGGAGCACGCTGCCTTTTTTAATATAGTGCAATATTTTTTTGAAACTGGTTACCGTGTCCTCCCCTCATCCCTTTCTTTATGGGATCAGTGGTGCCAGCACCCTACCTCCTCCAGACTGGTTTGCCTACTGTCACGTGTATAGGAGCTCCTAGTGAATTGAGCTATACTATACTCAGGTTTGCTTTGGGGTTTGGTTTTGTTTTGTTTGAAATGGCAGGTTACAAAAGGTTTGTGTGTTTACATTCCTGGAGACTAGAGAAAGGAATCTGCTGTGTAAATAAATTTGTAACTAACTAGTGACTGAAATGCTAATATTTAGCTGGAGACCACCTGCTCTGAAACCACAGTGTCATAATAGTGGCTGAACTCGTATTAACAGTCATTTGTGTGTAGCTGATGTCTTTGAAACATTAATTGGTGTAGTCACCTTTGAATAGGGTTTTGGAAGACTGACTTAATCTTCTGGTATTTGTTTTCAAGCATTGGTTTTAAAGTGGATAACTTCCATAATCCAGCTTTCTTGCTGGTCCGAGAGAAAGTTATAGCCAGTGCAGTTGTGCTCTTCAGCAGTGGAAGGAAGGCGGTGTGGCTGGGCAGGCAGTCACCTGAGCAGATGTGGGAGAAAGGAATTTAAGACAGTGTTGGTTGAAAGTATAGTTGGAGATTTGAGAAAAGCTCATGGATTAATTTGGATTTGCCAGGAACCTTGTTGAGTAAGGACTATGTTTGAACTCCTTTGTACGTGAATTTTGTCCTAAGGCTGCAGTTATACCATCATACTAAGCTGACACATCTGTGGTTATCTGCAGAAAGATTACCTGTGGGTGCACATTTTTGTCCTCTGTGTTGGGCTGGCACTGGCATTTCTGCAGCCAGGTAGCCAGTCCGATCGGGGAACAGCTTAATTAGGTTGGTTTTCATCCAGATAAGTTCCTTTAAGCTGACTGTGTGGCTACATCAGGGCTAGTGCTGCCATGGGGAAGAAGGGCTCCCTTTCCCCAGGAGCCTGCACCCGTGTCAGGTCAGTGGCTGCTCAAGCACAGCCTGAGGGAAGTTGCAGTTTGAACACTTTGAGTCATGGTAAGGTGGCCGTGCTGATGAAGGCAGCAGTCTCATTCTTGTTCAGTCCTCTGCCTTGCGTGGTACAGTTTGTTAGGCCATGAACTACATGGGGCAACTCCCAGCAACTGATAAATGACTCCTTTTTCACAGAGCTGGTTTTCAGTTGGATCAGTATCAGTAGGCAGAAGTACATCATTCGGTGGGTGTGCCAGGTTATACCTATTTGCAGTGTTTATCTGTATTACTCTTTTTAGGGGAAGCAAAATGCAAGAATGTCTTTTTTTTCTGAAAGGTCACATCTGAACTCTGGGAAACTACATGAATCATTTAGGAGTTTGCTGGACTGGGGACTCTGTCAGCTGAAGGGAAGACAAAGCTGTTCTGTATGGTTGCTTTTTTTTCAGCTGAAGGGAATACCTTCAAGCCAAGCCAGCATTTTATTTTTCATTATCTATCTCCAATAGAACACCTCACCTCTCACAGCTTTTTTCAATAGATACTTTGCTTGCAAGGTCTTGTTAGTTTTAAGACTTTAAAAGGGACTTGCAGACAGTAGTGATACTGATACAAGGGTGCTGGTTGGTTTGTGTGGTGCTGTGTTATGCCATTGCAAGGTCATGCCTCCCTTGGAAGAGGCATGGAGCTGGAGCATGGAGCTCCTATGTTATTTTTTAGGGCACTGTGAGGTAAGGGTGACAGATCTGAGAACTTTGGGAGGATAAAGGTGTAAAAGTTATTACAATATGGTATGTGTGTGTTTCAGCATAAAATACAACTGAAATGACCACTGGTACTATTGGGAAAAACAGATAACTGTTTAATGTTTCTGTTACCTTCCCTCTATACACAAAAAAAGTTTTCAAAATTGTTTTTCTAGGTTACTGTTGTTTTATGCAAACTAGGAAAGCTCAGTAAAGGGTGTCCTAGGAAGTGACATGACTCATTAACTTGCTGAATATTGCAGGCCTGTCATTTTTTTATTCTTTTTTTTTTTTTTTTTTTGGAAGGTCACAATGGCTGATAAATGGTAGGAAGCAACATTTGAACTAGTTTAAGATGATAATCTGTTCAAATAGATTACGATAGTACTGGCAGCCTACCAAAGTATAAGTGAAAATTACAAACAATATATGATCAGCTTGGCTTTGATCTTGCTAGTAGGAAATAAGATAGCCAGGAGACAGAAGTGAAGAGATTGAAAATTTAGAAATAAACTGAAATTTTCTATGGGTACAATCAGCTAGCTTGACTGCATGCAGCCAGTTGATATGCATCTTTAACTTCATATAGAAAGAAATAACTTCATATTGCCAATAGATACCTTCTGTAGATAACCTAGCATTTAGTGATACTTGGTATATAGATCTTGCCTATCTTACCTCAGTGAGGGGGAAAAAAAAAATACTAAAAGGAAGATTCTGTTGTAAGACAAATGTTCCCCTGCTGTTTTATCCCTTTGTATTAAGGTTGCCATCTGCAGATCCCCTGAAACCTTCTTTGGAATACAGTCTCTGAATTTATGTAAGCCAGGACAGTTTTCTTCCTTAATGATTTTCAAGGTAAAACTTAAATACAGTTTAGATTTTCAAACTTTTCATTTAGATATATCAATATATCTGCATATTTGCAACTCCTGTCATATATTAATTCTTTTTGCTGACTCTACATTGTACTCTTTATTTCCTCAATCCGAGACAGAAAACTTAGTGTTTTGTTTGACTGTGCAGGGATCAGTGATAGAATGGAGAATTTTAATGGAGGGGCATAATGTGTCTTATTTATATTTTATGGCCTAGTAATTACTTTATAGGCGAAAAAGAGACAGTATGTGGAATTAGCAATAACTCTTTGCTTAAAAAGAATATAATTCTTGAAGACAAAATTGTGGACTAATTTTGCAGCTTTCCTTTTGAAGGCTGTTTCCTGCGCTGTATGTGTTCCAAAGATTAAAGAAGTTCTTAATACAAAATGATGTGACCTAAAAATACTGTACCTTTTCAAAGGAAGAGAAGGGAAGTTTAGAATGTATTTGGCAGGGTCTCTGAGGACTTGCAGACATGAGTTCTAGTGTTTTTCTTTGTGTTGGATTTGCTAAAGTAGTGAAATCGGGCAGCCAATTTTATTGCCTTTGTTTTAGAGATTTAGGAGATTGCATCATTATAGAAAGCTTGTGTTTTAACACTTTACCAAAATATCTAGAATTAAATGCAGTGCTAATGAAAGCTGCAAGGTATTATGCGCTAATTTCTTTAATGTTGAACTGCGCCTAAGATACTTAAGAAAACTTGGAACCTAAAAGATAGTGCTGAAAGTGTTGTTTCAGGGTAGTGTATGCAGCCATGAAGGTGGTTACTCTTTCGTATTGGCACTAGTGGCCTCCTGCGCTTCCTGCTTTCAACAGCTGCAGCTTGGTGGCTCACCGAAACTAATAAAATACGTCTTAGTAGCTCTCCTGCGGGGTGCGAGAGTTGAAGATCAGTTGCAAATTGTTTCAATGTGTAGCTTTTTTCATGGTAGTCTTAGGTGCTGAAGTCAATTTTGTGCAGGTCTTGCATGATGAAACTTCCTTGTAATTTAAGATTACTTTTACACACTATTAGTTTCGATTGACTTCTGACATTTACGTATAGGGTCAGAGGTGGGTTTACATCTCTTCAAGTGATCAAAAAATGTACATTTCTCCCATTGTGATAATCAAAAGTGGGCAACTATATGGCTGGTGCTTAAAGGTTACAATACATCTCAGCTCTTTTTCTGTGTCTCGTAAATCAAATAGTTCTGATTGTTCCATGTCCATAGAAAGTGATCATGAAAACTATAATTGCAAATGCAGGAGGACAAGGGACATCCAGCAGAGACTTCATAAATTTTGTGGTCTGTGAGCTGTCAAAACTGTTCTAAAATTATTGCTTCCAAGGACATAGACTCCTCCACCTCTTTCTCTCCTGGCCACTTGCAAAGTAATTGACTGGTCTGGTTTCCTTATAAATTATCGTTGTGGTGATTGTGTGGGGAAGAATGTTGAGAGGGACTTCAAATTCAGCGTGTCTCTCTCTCTCTCTAACCACGAGTATTAAATAAGGCCTATCTCTTGAACCACCAGTATTAAATAACGGAAGATAATATCTTTCCTATCTGAGTTCATGCTAGGAAAGAGTTTAGCTAGGAGAAACATTTAAAGGCCCTACATGACTAAGTAGTTTCCCTGACTGACAGCTTTATTCCGAAATGGAGACAGAAGGGAAGTGAATTATTGAGCTAAAAAGTCTTTACGCTCCTTCAAGGAGACCCAGTGCTGCAGCCAAAGATAGACACTTGTATCAGGGGGTTTTTTACCTTTAATTTTATTGTTGTGTCAACACTGGCTGCGATAGCCTTTGGATGGTCATCGAGTTTCTAAGTGAAACCCAAGTTGGAATCCCATGATCTCTTATGCCTTTCTGGTCTGAATAATATTCAGACATTGTCAGATTAGTTTAGCTTCTCTGGCAAACTTCCAGGGAACAGGCACCTTCATTGTAATCACTGTGGAACTCAGCTGGCCCAGCTGCCTTGCATTTCAAGACTGGTACTGGCTTGTATGTACTGAAGCATGCTGTCTCAAGGGTTTTAACTGCTGTATACCACTCTTACTGTCCCACATGATTTACATGTTATGGCTCATATGCAGAGCAAGTGATGCACAGACGTGATAAAATGAATTTCTAGACAGTTGCCACTTTACTGATAGATGAGTGCAAGAGATATACCATCTCCCTTGGGGTGAAAAATAACAAAATCAATATGCACATCTCCTCCTGGAGTTTCTTTAGTCCTTTTAATAGCGTTTCCAGAAAGCCAAAATGTTCTGTTTACCTGGCTCTGTTTTTTCATTTGCTGAAAAGCAAAAGTTTTCTTAAGTAGCAGTTTGCAACTTGTCTCATCCCCTGGTCTTCTGTGTTTTGCATTTCTATGTGGAGTACAGATGTCCATACATTACAGTAATTACTGCATTTAAGCATAATTAGAGTTTAGTCAGTAACCTTCATTGCTTTGATAGCATAGGTTTTATTCAGTTATTGATGGTTTTCAATGACTCTTCCATCTGGGACCAGACTCATAGGGTCTGACTTCCTCCATGCTACTCAAAAAGATTGAAGCAATCTAAAGTAATTGTATGTAGCTGAAGATGCTGTTTAGGGTAGATTTATAAGGTGTTTATAAAACGGACTGAAACTGATTAGTTCACAAACCAATAACTAAGTAGGTTGCAGTTGAATTTCTAGAACTGTGTTCTCTGAAACAAGAAGGCTACCAATGAGCTATGTGAAAGGTGTGCAAGATATCTGCCTGAGAGCGGACCAGCCGATAACAAAACAGTGCACAGTTGGAGATCACAAAAATTATTTACCTTGCCAAGCTTATGTTTGTTTTTCTTAAAAACTAATTGCAAACTATTGCAAACACTGTGTGCTCTGTTGTTAAAAATACCGTCTGTGGCTGTAAACCAAACCCAACAATTAATTTCACTCAGCATACAGAGGCTAGTAGGAATATACTCACTGCCAGTCCCAAAGTCCCTGTATACCCTAGTAAGCCTTTTGCAAGGGTCATCGTGGCTGGGTTTTGTGCATCATGTGGCCAAGCCAGCATCTTCCCCTGCCTCCCCCCGTCCCCCCAATGGATTTGGTCTTCAATGATGAATATCCTTCTAGTATTAGATTACGGTGTATGATAAATATCCTTTTTGTAAGTGCTGTATGACTCATCTTTCCACAGTTGTAGTCTATCAATTTACAAAACATAGCCAGCCAGCTGCACCTGCATGGAGCCTCCGTTGGAGTCACTAGCTCATTTTGGGCACAGCAGCATCCTTGTGTGTTATAAATTGCAGGTCAGGTTCTGTGATGACCATAACGTTATGAGGTTATAATTTCAACAAGATTATGAAATGGAGTCAAAGGCATGAAAATGGGCTTAAAAAAAGAAGTATAGCTGCTGATGCTAAAGGAAAAACAAGAAAGAAGGTGTATGTGTGGGAATGAATGGAAAAGTTGAAGCTGCAGCCTTTTACTGCTTAGATATGTGTTGGGGCTGCTTGCACGTATTCTATTTCTTGCTTGCAAGGCTATTTGATAATGAAAGGGAAACTTAAAAGGGCTTTTAGCTTTATGGCAGTTCTCCATAGAGTTGTAGAACCCTCCTAGGAGGAAAAAATTACTTGGAGATTTGTCTTCTGAACCTCATATTTATGGCTCGGCCATATTTCATATGTACAAAGTAATAGTTAAGCATGGTCTGCTTTCACTGTTGTGGTGCTGTTGGAATTGGTTGTGGTTTGGTGATTGGAAATTAAAGGACACAGCAGCAGTCATTGACTGAGGGATAAACTTGAGCAAAAAAAGTGAATATAAAGGGAAAAGTGGGAATGAAGGGGCCCACAGAAAGATACAGTGCGGAAGGTGTAACTTGTCCTTCAGCTCAACAGTTGAGAGGAACTTGATCAGGAATTGTTAAGAGTTGTAGTTCTCCATCAGATAAAGATGTCAGTGCTGTCCTCTGAAGAACAAAGGCTTCTTATTTAGAGACGGAAACTGGCTTCTGAAGCCCACGTGCTGAGGATTGGGTGCTTTTGTTTGTTGTTTTTTTTTATAAAGTGTATAGGAGTATTAAAAGCCACCTGACAAACTTCTGATACTTGTATAAAAGTGATAACCAAGAATTCTTTTTTGAGAAAGGCCTTTACAAAAGGGTTGGATATTAAGAGCATAGAATATTTTGGGGATCGAAAGGAAGATCTGTTTAGAACTACTTTTCTGGCCTTATTTTCTTGTCCTTCAAGCAGTGTGAAATGGTGCTGTGTTACCTGCAATTGGGACAAAAATATTTGTTTCCAAACTTCCACTGGTCAAAACTACAGATACTGAACCTAATATTAAAATAATTTCAGATAAACAGAGGAGGGGCTCTGAGAGAAACTAAGATCTCTTATATAAGTGTCAAGTATAATTTTTTCACTGAGTTCAGTAAATGTAGTTCTAATAAATGAAAACTGTGTTTTTGGGGGGGAGACGGGACACACAACTCGTGTTCTGAAAACACAGAAGAAAATGTTCCAAAAGAATGGAAAACTGTTAGAATATACCATGAACAAAAGGGAAGCACTCAGTGTCCTAATCAGTGTCAGTATAGCAAAACATGAATACTTGAGTATGTGGTGAACTTTTATAGTTAACGCTTTGTATTTCATTAGAGTTATTGTTCCTGTGAAGGAGATGGAAGTACAAGGCAGTCTTTCCCCCTCCCCCTGCCCCATGAATGCCTACTTGAGCTTTCTAGTTATTTATATGCCTATAGCCAAAATATATTTTTAGCAGTATTGATAAACTGTGGAAATACTACATAAAATTACAGCTTCTGCATGAGATTGTAGAGACACTGGAAAACAAAACTACATTTTCCTTTCTTAACAAGTGTCTGGGGAGAAGATGTCACCTATGTAATCTTGGGTGTTTTCCCCTATTACTTACCCTGCTCCCATACTATGAAAGGAAGTACAGTGTTTGGAGTGCAACAGAGTGGAAATCACAATAAACAGCAGCATCTTTTGTTTTCTTTTTTGTTTTGTTTTGAATATTTCAGTTGACCTTCATATCTGCTGCCTAGATTTTGCTCAGCTTCAGCAAACTAACTAGCATCATCATTGTCCTCCTCCATCTCTTACCTTCATCCTCTTCCCTGGCAACCCAATGAGATTCAATGCTAAGGATCTGGCTTCGCTGGCCAGGCGACCATCAGGTTGTTTTGACAAGGAAGGAAAACTGAAGATTTGCAGAGTGGTCGGGGATGAAAAATTAATAGGTAAAAATGACTTGCACTGAAAACTACCCATGGTTGATGCGCATGTTTTCTGCAGTTGTCAGCTTACAGTTTCACTAATCACATACACTTCAGAGTTTTCAGTTTTCTTCATTACTGATGCTTGAGTGGTGCTAAATACCTTTCTAAATAAAGAAGTTTAAAGCCAGCTCTTTAGTTTGCTCCAGTTTTCAAGTTTCCTTTGTCATGTACCTGAGAAACAGTATGCAGTCCTTAACATTATTATTTTTTCCTGTAAAGAGTGTTTTTTACTACTAGTGATTGCTAGTCACCAGTCATTAGTTGCCATGTTTTAAAGTTTAGATATCCAGTTCCTCAGGACCCACCCCTCCCACCCCCAAAACCTGTTCTTTTATAATTATAAATTTTCCATGGCTCACTTCCCACCTCCTTTGCAGGTTTCTTCAGGCTTTTATGATCGTATTTTAAATGTCTTTCAATTTCCAGTAAGCTTGAATAAATGTCTGTTCCCTTGGTAGCTGTTAGGAAATAGCTCCTGTTTAGCTGTAAAATCAATCCTAATACAATAATTTTGGCAACGACAAATGTTTTGTTTTCACTTGTCCCAGCTGATCTTCATTGTGATTATATTTACTTTTATTTTATTAGGGGAAAAAAACCCAAACCAAAACCAGCACAGACTCAATTATTATAAGGGGCTGAGAAAATTTTGTGCCACATTTTCAGAATATTTAATGCATTTTCTAGTGACAAAGGGGCAGAGTTTCCTGTGGAGGATGCAGCAAACTTCCTGGACAGAGTACCAGTGAGCATCCATTTCTGGCTGCTTTGGGGTTCTTCAACAGGATTCTCTCCCTGTGTTCTCATTGTAGGAAGCATATGAAGCCCTGTCCAGTGAATATCTGATGTTTATGAGGATGTTTTGAATTTTTCTTCACTTAAGAATATGTTGAGTGCTACTATTGCTACTAAAAACCTTAGGTTGACCAGAGACAGACCAAACATCCATTTAGCCCAGTATCGTGGGCTATCTGTGCCACGGTCAGTGGTGGTAGATTCTAGGAACGTGTTTAAGAAACTATGCATATGTAGGATGTTCCTATTGCCCAGTAAATCCTTCGGGCTCCCAGCAATCAGATTATGACCCCTTGAGAGAAGGGTCATTTCTCTCAAGGCATTTTGGTCACTGTATATACTATCCATGGATAGACTTGTCATCATTAGTCTGAGTCAATCTTTGAACTTGCTTATTTTTCCCACTTACAAGGTAGTGACTTTCCCAATCCTATATGAAAATATCTTTCATTAGAAAAAGCTGCAGTGTGAATGTGATAGGATTCCTTCCTTCTGATGCCCACAGGGTTCTGGAGGATGGAATTTAGTCTTAGCAGAGTCCTGTACTTGTTCTGTAAAACAACATACTTGGATCTGATAACTGTGTTTAGATTTTTAGTTGGTGGATGTGCATCAATTTATATTACATTCTTTTCTGTATTGTTCTTGCACTTTAGTAGGTCTGGAAAGATCCAGGAACTTCAATTCCTTTTCTAAAAAAAAAAAAAAAAACAAAAACCAGGTTATAACTGAAAACAGTTTTTGTAAGTCCCAGTGCCTGTGAGTGTAAACCTTCCACTTTCTTGTGAGGGAAAAGCTATTCTGATTTTCAAATGTTGCCTATTGAAACATCTTAATTGAAATTATCAAGAAGAAAAGATAATTTTATTTATTTATTTACTGTAATAAAACATCCCCCTGGTCAATATTATGTCTCTAGTTGTGGCCAGCTTTGAGGGAAGTACAAGAGTTCCACAGAGGCAGCTGTGGAATAACATGACCTTAGGGTACAGCTGTTCTTCCAGTTCCCTAGCAATCTGAGGTTGGCTGCTGTCTGGAGACATGAGGTTTCATGTGCCCTATAAAAAAGAATACATCTTGTGTAAAAAATATTCCTTCCTCTGTTAAGAACTGGTGTAGGGTTTGTCTGTGAGATCTATATCTGTATATGTCTGTAATAGGTACATGTATCTATACCTACAGATTTATACACAAGTGCTTTTTTAAAAAGAAAAATGATGCAATTTAAAAAGTGGCTAGTTTAGGAAAAATAACTTTTTAAAGTTTTTTGACCCACTCGCTGACCCTGAAGTTCTGAAACATTCCCTGTTCTTAAAAGTTTGATTACATGCCTGCATGTGCATATAAACACAAATATGTTGCTATTCCCATAGGTTATGCACTTTTAAAAAATGTAGTAAAATAGTAATAGCAAAATGACTGTAAATATTTAGGTCTCATTTACTCATTTTTTATTTTCTGAAAATTGTAAATTCAGATTAGCATGTTCTAATCTAAGTGGAATAGTAAATGTTTTTGTGTTTTAACAAGGATTCTATTTCATCTCTTGAAATGATGGAAGCAAAATCCATTCCATGCTAAAGTGGCTGTTTCTGTTCCCATGTGAGGAAGAGGGAGAAAGGCAGAGAAAACACCGTTGAGCGTATGCCGCAGTCACCAATTCTCTCAGCTGCAGAGTAGAAGAAACCTTCTGGGAAGTTATTTGGCATTTAACAGCATGTTGTACATAGGCAGCTGCTGAATGAAGCTGGCTTTTTTTGGTTGTTAATGATTTTCTTTTCTGACCTTTATAACTAATGCATCTTCTTTAAGAAGCAGTTAATGTGTGAAGACAAAAGGTTGTTTTTATTAATCTCTTACTTCTTTGCATACAGAACCGAGAGAGAGATGGTGCCGACTGAAAGGAAATCTGCTTTTTCTAATGAAAAATAAGGTAATTCATTTTCCTACTGCTTTTCTTGATGTGTTAGTCTAATCTGCGAGAACTTGAGTAATCCTTTTTCATGATAGCTATTGGCATTGTGCTTTTAGGAACAAAAAAAAAATCACTATTATTAGAAGAGTGGAGATGAAAAAAATCCATTGTTTGCCTTCTATAACACTAGGTATTCTTCATGATATCAACATCCTTCAGCTGAATCATAAATAGTCTATGGCCAGGTTCTGCTCATACATGGGTCTAAATCCAGAATTACTCCACCACATCCACTGGAATAATGAAAGCAAAATCTCACTGCTAAATGAGGTATTGTGGTAATGCTCAAGATGCAATTTCAGACCCCTACTACAGTTTTTTTTAGTGTGGTTTTGTAACTAAATTTGTTATGAAGAGTAGTGTTATTTTTCTCTTCCTTTTGTTGTGAAGAGCAATTATATGCCTAAAACGAAGGGCCTGTTAAAATAGGGTCTGACCCTGACACACAATGGAAGTCTTGCAGGAGCTGCTGCCTGCCCTCATTTGCCATCGGCTTTATTAGGAGTCGAGGCCACTCATTCTCTGGAAGGAACAAGTACTACGTGTGGAATTGCTCTTTTTCTTACCCTTTCTGTCTGATATTGTGAACACTGCTTCTGTAGTTGCCTGAAAATAGCACTGGATTGTAAAGAACTAGGGAGTAGTGTGAAGCTTGAGATACTTACCTGTTAACAGTATTTTATAATTGGCCCCTAGGATATTTTTATACTGTATGGACCAGCAGTTGGACGGAAATGATAGTACTGCTCGACAGATTGTATATTCTGTTTGAAAGATTTTTCAATGTGATATAGTGGCTTATTTTAATATAGTGATGAATGTGCACATATGGTATACTTTTAAAGCAGTATTTGCTTTCAAAGCACTGTTCAGGAGCATGTGATAGATTTCTGTATGTGTGCAAACAAAATGAGACAGTATGATGTAAAGGTTTCTCTGGCTTGAGTTTCATATGGCTGCATTCCCCTGGGTGGTAGAAGGACCAACAAGTTTTATGTAGATGAAAGCAAGCTCATGGCTACCCCTTTGTTGCACCCTCATACGTTATTGTTCTGCTGTATGACTTGCAGGAACTATTTTTAGTAAAGGGCTTTAAGTTTCAAACTACTCTCTCCTATTCCGTGTTCCTCCAAGCGTCCTATTTTCATGGGAGCCTCTGGCGTTTTGTAAAACGGTTTCAGGAAATATTTTCACCAACTTTGCAACTGTGAAGAGAGGAGTAGGAGAGTTGTGCTGAAATCAAATGTAGCTGTCAGTTTGGCTCTGGAGATTTAGAGAATTAATGTTACTATACTAGAGGGTTTAGTGTGGATTGGTACTCAGGTTCATATAGCGTGTGGTGGTGTTTTTTTTTTTTTCTCTTTTCTTTCTTTCTTTTTAATGTGTAGGTGAGGTGCAGATGGATAGAATGAGGCAATCTCAGTTGAACCAACAAATCAACCAACCCACTAGGTCCACTCAGGCTATTCGAATGCAAAGCTGTATTTTGAGAAACTTGGAGGATGAGACACAAATTAATGGCTTGTTACTGAAATGATTTAGGCTTGCAGTAAATAAATGGGAATTCCCCTTGAAATGCTGTGGTTTGACTGAGCCAGTTAAATAGGTGGGTGATTTTTATCTCTATGTCTAGGTCAGTGCTAGAAAACTGCATCTTATTCTGGTTTCCTTGTTTAAAAAAGCTTTCAAAATGTGCAGACGTTATGGAAGGAACCGGGAGATTTGGCAAATTTTAGCTTATCAAAAAGACTGGTGACTTGATTAATGTCAAAGTGTTTTCAAAAGGTGATTTTATCAGGTACTTTCTTTAATTAAGGAGGTCACAATAAGAGAAAAACTTGGAAATTTAAGGCAGACAAATTCAAATGATTGCAGGATGATTGGCCACTGAAACCCAAGTGTGGTGAGATATAGTGGGTGCTCAGTTTTAAAATGTCACAACTTACTAGGCTCAGTACAGAGACCACTGAGTGATTAAAGGGCAGTGTCCTGCAATAGATCAAACTAAATAATGTAGCACTTCCTAGTCAGCCTATATACTAAGAATTTGTAAAACTGTCATTTTCAGAGGCTTCATCTGTTGGTACTGTAAAGGATAGCTTCTTTGACAAAGACAGATCTCTCTTGAATCTCAAATCCCTGTTTCAAAGGATGCAATTTATAGGCATACTAAGTAAAACCAAAGCAATTTGTGTGCTGTGAGGACAGAAGGGAGTGTGCCCTGTATTTTTTTTTTTTTTTTTCCCTCCCTTATCTCATTCTAGAAATGAACAGGCATCCTATCTGAAGCAGATTCTTTACATAGGAAATCATAGTTTGAATTTTGGGAGTGTAGTTTGCCAGTATAATAACCAAAAATAGTCTTATTGTAAAAGTTATTAAGCACCTTCATAAGCATAGTTGCCAATTTTCTGCTTTTTAATATCCTACTGAAACCTTTGCTAATTCAAGTAATGTAGTGTGTGAAAGAAGTACTGATGAAGCCATGTTCCTATTTTTGTTGCTGGAACCTGACTTGGCTTATGCCTTGACACAGAAGAAAAGTAACTCTGATGTTTTAGAAGCTCATCTGAATGCTGAACAGTTAACTCCAGAAGTCACTGTCATGAAATGAAGACTGATTTGCTGCTATTCATTAATTGCTGTCAGAGGCACGTGCATGTCTGCATATACAAATGCTTATAGTTTAATGACAGGCTCTCATTCTAGTTCAAATGTACATAAATTATACTACTTGTATAAGAAGACTCTTCTCTATGAAATTGCAAGGGATGCTTCCCAATTTATTTGTGCTGTAAATCTTAAGTAGCGTGGCAGTACATTTTCAGTGTAGGGAAAAAATGTGGTTTATTCGTCCACTTTATCATATTTGGATGCAGGAGAATAACCTATTAGGCATCTTAAGGACACTTATTTTCCTTGGTCTAGCAGTGGAGTTGGTTATTTTGGACTTTGAGTGGGCTAAGAAGTAGGCCTACTTGTAGGCCTGAGGCATAATCCAGCATCTACTAGTGTTAGTGAAACTTTTTTCCTTTGTAGACTTCAGTGTGGTGTGTGTGTGGTTTTATGTGGTGTGGGTAGGTGGGTGGTTTTGGGGTTTTTTTGGGGCTGTGGGGGGTGTGTGTGTGTGAGATTTTTTTTGTTTGTTTGTTTTGTTTTGTTTGTTTGGGGGTTTTTTGGTTTGGTGGGTTTTTTGGGGTTTCTTTTTTTTTTTTCAGATTAGTTCCTCACCATATTGTATTGGTTGTCGGTGGTAAAGTTATGGTAGTGAGGGGTCTGCAGGGGTGGCCTCTGTGAGAAAAGATCAGGGGCTCTGCAACAGACCCACCACAGGACACAGCTGTGCCCATCAGCAAAGCAAGTGGTGCCTCTGGGAAAATGTGTTTAAGAAAGGGCAAAATGCTGCACAGCAGTGAGGAAGTGTGAGGAACAGCCCTGCAAACACCAAGGTCAGAGAAGGAGAGGAAGGATCTGCTCATCTGCTCTAGGTGCAGGAGCAGGTATTGCCCTGCAGCCTGTGGAGGAGACCATGCTGGAGCACGTGGATATGCCCTGAATGATCTGCAGCCCATGGCCATCCGGCACTGGAGCAGGTTCTGCTGGAAGGAACGGTAGCCCATGGAGAGGACCCATGCTGGAGCAGGTCTTCAATGTTTACAGCCCATGGGAGGGACCCCATGCTGGAGCAGGGGAAAAGTGTGGGGAGGAAGGAGTGGCAGAAAGGAACTGTTATGGACTGACTACAACCCCATTCCCCATCCCCCCTGTGCCACTTGCGGGGTGGGAAGGAGGAGATAGAGGAGTTGAGAATGAAGGAGTGAAGTTGAGCCTTGGGAAAAAGGGGGGTGGGAGGAAGCTGCTTTAGTCCATGTCTTTGTTTCTCACCATCCAGGTCTATTTTAATTGGCAATAAACTAAATAAATTTTCCCTGGGTCGAGCCTGTTTTGCCTGTGATGGTAATTGGTAAGTGATCTCTCTGTCTTCATCTCAACCCATGAGCTTTTAAATTTTTTCTCCACCAGTCCTGTTAAGAAGGGGGAGTGGGAGAGCAGCTGGGTGGCAGCCTGCCAAGGTCAACCAACCACAGATACGATCCCCTGTGGGAACTGTATGTTGTTAATACCTTCCTGTGTGAAGTCCTAAAACCTCGAGTTTACATGTGTAGGCTTTCTGTCCACTTCTCGGGAAGTGGCAGATGTGTGCATTTGCATCCTACGAAACACAGTCAGTATACGATGCTTTTGAAGGCAGTTGTTTTGAAACTGTGCTCCCTAAAGCTGTGGTTAGCAGTGTGACTGGGCTGGGGAACCTAGTGTGTGACAGGGCTTCCAGAGAAAAGTTTGACATTATGCTAATCTTGGAGCAATTCTTATGGATCCTAGTCCAAAATACTTAAAAATAGTATTATTAGATAGTGTTTTCAAAACAGTTAATGCTTTCTAGTTCCAAATCTTATGTGCTGCACCTAAAGTATGTGGTATGTGGGTTATTTACTTTAGAGTCTATCCAATTCTAGCCTGGGAGGTACTTTCTTCCAGAACTCGTGTGAGTGGGAAACGGGGAGGAAGATTGCCGAGCAACAGTTGCTAATGCGTATAATAAGTATTATATACTTATGTGCCTTTTTTCATTGGCATAGGAGGGGACTTTTGATTAGACGTTTCAGATCTCTCCGGGGATTGCAGTATTGTGTACTGGTTTTGTTTTTAATTACAGATCAGAATTCATAGCGATGGTTTTCTCTTGGTTGTTTTTTTTTTTTTTTTTTTTTTTAAGAACAGTGCATATTTTTATATCAAATGTCATGCTGTGTCATTTCCTTGTTTTCTGTTCCTAGGTCCTTCAGAATAATTTTCTGGGTTTTTTTCCAAGAAGGAAGTAAACGGATTACTTTAACCTTTCTCAATCTCATTTAATCCTCATGCCAATTCAGGGCTGGATTTCTTCCCCGCACCCCACCCCCGCCACCATCCCCCATGGTTAAAAAACCTAAACTGTTGTTTGCTATATATGTGTGAATTTGGAGTGATTGCTACTGGAGTAAAGAAAGCAGCTACCTAACCCCTTTATGGTTCATTTTCCCATATACTAATATTCCCAAATGGAAATGCTGATACTTAGCCAGTTTTGTAAATTACTTTGCAATCTACACATAAAAAGATACGCTAAAAGTACAATTATTTTTTTGCATCTCAGTAATAGCTCCAGAGGGCCCATTAGGTTTTATTGAGTAAACATTTTGACACTCCTATATATTTTTAAATATGTATTTAAGAATTTATTTAAAAATGGATTTTTGATCAATAGTCTGTAGTGGATTCTCTAGGAGAGTCATTAGTGTCTATTGTGTAAATCTTTCTTAGTTTGTGGTTTAATGATCCTGGGGAGGTAACCATTCCAATCTATTAGGTCAGTTTGTCCCTGCACTGGCTCAATAAAGTCATGCTGCTTTTGTGTGTGAAAGGTTGCCTTTTAAGACTTTTATGATGTATTGATTTTTAAAAACTACCATGTAGAAGGAAAGAAGTTTAGTTATATGGATGACCGTATTTAAAATAAAAGCTATTATGAGTGCTGAAAGTATCTTAAATTAGCAGTCATATTTCACACATAAAATTATAAACCTGTCTTTTTTTTCTCTAATCTAAACAATGTTGTGGTAGGAAACTTGTATGGCATGTTTGTACTGTAGTGAATCCTTGTTTCCTAACCCCCTAAAAACAAGGGATTTATATTGAAGACATGACAGACTTAACTACATAGGTGTAAATTGGAGTGCTATAATACACCTAATGCCAGAGAGAATGAAGTAAAAGGTGGTGAATATTTTGAGACTTCTCTTGTAATGGATTACCTTTCCTTAAACCAAATGCATTGTTGGGATTAAGATTTTGTGGACAAGATTAATGAGCAAATCTAAATGGTTGTGCTGTCAATAATTGCAAGCTTTCTTGCAATGTTTGTGAAAGCTTAACATAGATTATGTTGTTACAGCATTTATCACAAGTGTAATGTATTATTAACAGTTGGCAAAAAACCCTCAAAGTAAGATTTCAGATTGACTCATAAATCAATAACCAGAGAACCACGTGCAAGGTAGAAATAATAGAATAATGACATATTTCTGAGGTTCTGATGTGAATTACATTGTAATGCAGCTGTGAAAATGTTATTCAGGTTTTCATGGCCTAGTTGTATGTAAGTTCTGCCATAAAAATGTGAGAATGTATCAATGAATCTTCTATGCAGGCAGGCATACGCAATGTATTTTCAGCATTTCAACATAGCTGTATAGCTTTAGTATTTTCCTTTCCAATTTGGTATCTTTTAAATATTCTTACAGAGTGAGATTGCTTTATTTATATTGAAGCTGTGGAGTCTTTTCTGGTTTGTTGGACTACGGGGTTTTCTCTGTGTATGTGGTTTAGCATTCTGTAAGTCAGTGATCTCTCCAGGACAGCTTGAAATAAAAGTGTCTCTTCTGGCTAAGGATGTACTTTTTATAAACCATTTTTCAATTTTCTAGAGCATGCTCTGTATCAGTTTAAGTGTTAAGGTCTGAGCAGCCAGACCAAGTGTGGCTGCACTGTGTAGCGTTGCTTTGAACGTCATTGCTGATGTGTTTTTTGGCTAAATATTACATGTACGATATTGGTTATGACCATGTTTTGCAATGTCTGTAAGCTGAAAAGCAGGTAAGTGAATCTATGTAATATAATATCCCTTCAGTAAGTTTCAGTGAAATATGTTGTTGCTGTGTTGGTAAGATTTTGATTTACAGTAGGAAGTGTGCTAAATAGAGAAGGAAGCAGAAAAGGACAAAACTGTGGCATAGACAGATCTGGAAGCCGTATCACCCCTTACATGGCTCAAAAGTCTTAGTGTGTTTCTGAGCATTCTCAGCCCCAACCTTGTGTGTACTTCTGCCTGCACTTAACTGAGATGTGGGTTGTCCTCTTACTGTTGGAATGAGGTTTTTATATGTATATAACAATACACACATGTGCATATACGTAAGTATCAGGCAGTGTTTAGTTAAGAACTCAAATGAATTTGGTTGTGTTGAGAGAAGGGATGTTGCCATGTGGGCTTTTTAACCTGCCTTAGTAAGGTATTATCCCCTGTTACTGTAGTCATACATTCAAGTCAGTGAGATATCTTGTATATGTTTAAAGTCCCTTACTTACACCGGGCCTATTTTTAAATAACCAGTTGTGTTGCCCCTTATGTTATACTGTAAAGGCATTTTAGAATGCTGATTTTTTTGCATGCCTTAATTTAAACAGTAGATTTCTTTTTTTCATGATTTCTTGATGGTTTTAGCCATATTGGATTGGAAGAATGCTATGCAGAGAACTCTATGCTAGTTGAATGCTGTAAACTCTAGCCTTAAAACCTCAGTAAGCATAATGTACGTAAAGCCAGTGTAGCGTTAGGAGGGAGGAGGCTGCTGTCTTTACACTGCTCATGAAGGGATAATGTGGGGAGCGTGAAGTTGTCTGGAATAGTTGGGGCAGAACAGTAAGCAGACAAGCATAACCCTTGATTTCCTTAGTAGCTGTTCCTCTGAAGCAGTTGTAGTGCTGACTCAGACCCATGTGTTTCAGGAGTCCTGCAGACCACCGCAAGCCCAGTGACACCAGAACGCCGTGTCTCCTTGGGGTAGCAAGGGCACACTGAGCTTTTGTTACTGAGAGTCTGTGCAGTACCACTAAGGCATATGTGCTGACTGTTGTTGCAGTCTACTTTCCAACAGTACTTGAAAATGCAATTTGTCACCATCAAGTAATGAGAATAATTATTTGCTCCTATTTTTACTATGAACTGAAAGACTTTATATCTCTTCCCGCCACCTCCCCCCCGCAGCTTAACAGGATCCTGGCAAGCCCTACCGCCTTTTTGCCTTATTTGATTCCTTCACTTATCTTGCTGCTTCTCCTTCCTGCCTCCAGATGTTACTGACTTGCTCTCCAGATAATGAAGCCCTCCCTTCCCTTCCACTGCTGTCGGAGGCAGACCTTTCTTATTATAACCTGTGCTTGCTTTGATAATTCCATTCCGTCTCCTGGTTTTCTTCTGTGTCCGCTTTCATCTCTTGCTTAACTTGTTCCATAATGTCTTCCTTTCCTTTAGCTTTTTCATGGCATAAGCATGCTTTAATCCTTCCTTTTTTGTGCCTACCTGTCCTTGACCTGCCTGCTTCCCCAGCTGTGCCCATTACTCTCTTTGATATCTGAAGTCTATTACCACTTTGTTTATAGTGTCACCCATTGCATTTCCATCCCAGTATCCTCTCTGGTCCCGTTGCTATCCCTTGCACTCTACAGAACAGTCTTTTAGTAACCTCCTTTGAATAAACTTTTCCAAACGAGAGCTAAGAAGAATCTCTCTTGTTCGTGCAACTGTCTGCCGCTTCAAACGCTAGCTCGCTCTCTGACTGTGACTTCATTTTCTCCTGGTCATTCTCAACTTCTTCCTTTGACTTCATTCTTTTGGGGGATTCACGATGTGCTGTACCTGTACCTAGAGTTGAAGCATATATGAGAAAAATGTAACTTAAACCTACATATTCTTCAGTACTGAATTGCATGTAGATCTGCCTCGATACCTGTTTGTCCAAACTACGCTTTCATCTTGCCTTTCAGAGACCTCTTCCTGTGCATTTAGCCATGAATTAAATTTCAGCGGGAATCAAACAGCTGCTTAATCTTTCCTGTCAAGTTCTTCCTTCCATTGCTTTTGATGGCTGAAGCAAACATCACTTCTCTTCCTGCTGCTCATACCATTTTTAGCATTGCTTTCAACAGGAATGTGTTTCGAAGTATTCATGTTCTGGCTACGTCTGTGTTTTGCAGATTCTTTTTGAGATAGAGCACTCTTTCCATCTCTCGATCACCTAAAACTCTGGACTGGGATAATCTTATTTTGCATTTTACTTTACTGAAATATCCTTCTCCTGATCTTGGGAAAGATGAGATTTGGTTATATTCATTAGAGCTCTTGAAAAAATAATTTTCCTAGCCTTTTTTTTGACTGTTACTCTTTCCTTTGTATATGACTATTGCGTCCTTCCTTTTGTAAGTTGTTTTCACTGTGAAGATTTTTCCCAGTCTCCAGTACCCTACCTGGTCTTTGTTTAAAGTTCTTCTGTTTCTGAGCTGTGTCCAGCACACAGTGCCTGCTTTCATAGATCTGTGAAACCAACAAGGAAGTACTAAACCAAGATACTTACTAAAAAGTGTAATCTCATTATTTTCCTTTAAGTTCTGCCTTTACAAATCTTCTTTGCTATGATGCTTACAAGAAGTTCACAATGATAATGCCATTTTTTTTAATGTTCATTAGCTCTCATGTAGGCTGACATGGGCTTGCATGTCTGCAGGGTATAAACTCTCTGGCTTTCTTGTGGTTTAACATCTGTGTTTGGTATCTATACAGTGGATAATATCATAGGGTCCTGTGGTCCTTGATCTGCGTTTGTAAGTGCTCTGGTGATACATATAAACATTTAATGTGAACAAATGACTGAATTCGTAAGTGTTATCTAATGGAATTAGCTAGGTTTTATTTTTTAGAGTTGTTTGTGTTCACTATTCCTGCAGCAATTGGTATAATTGCATAGTATATGGAATTGTGTATGTTACAATTACATGATTGGCAGTAATCAAGCACCAATCTTGTTTAGAATAGACAATTGTGTAGATAACTGTATTTAACAAAAGGTTATAGAGCATCCCCATGCGGTTCTGTCTTGGTTCACTGGCTCTTGCTGTATTTGGTGCTGCAGTGAACCCTGTGGTGGCTCTCAAAGCGCATGGGTCTGGCAGATGTTTTTGTTGAGCAGCTTCACGCATGGCTGCAGAGAGAGTCCTGGGGCTGAGTAGGCATTGACTAGTTGAGATAAGTTTGCAAGATCAGGACTCTATTAGCTTCCATCGGTATTTTGGGAGACTTGGGTGACAATTTTTGCGATGCAAGCTATGGTTTTTAGAGGCGACTCTTACAGCTGTCTGGTTTTGATGAGAGATGACCTGATAGCTATATTGGAAACAAGAAAGGCTTTGAAACTCTCTGCGCAAGTGCTGAGCGGACAGCGTGTAGCAGTGTCTAGCTGAGTAGACTGCAACTAAAATACCTGGCAGTTATCTCATTGAATATTAGCTCTTGACACATGAAAGAAACCTAGGGATAGAGGAAGACTAATAATACCAGTGGATTAGCTTGCTACACTAAGAGACGACTCCTGCTGCAATCTGTGAATCTGCGCTGAAGGGAATCATGGAAATTGTTTTGGTTTGTGTTTTGAAGTTGGTATCGACTGTAGCTGGAAGAGCTCCTTGGCCTATGCAACTGTTTGACTTCACAACGCAATTCCAGCAAAGAGCCCCTTAGGAAGATAAAACGGTATCAAACCAAGCACAGAACTGGCACTTTTGATTATATTAATCTGAACTGGGATATTATTCCTAAGAGAAAATGTTGTGAAAGAAAGTTAAAAGATTGATCTTTGAAATAGTACACCTACATTTCTTTAGTGCTGAGTGACTAGTAGTCAAAGGAAGAACCCTCCACTTCTTATTTAAAAAACAAAACAAACAAACAAAAAAACCACCCCCAAAAACAATGGGTTGCATCACTTTTCTTCTGTATAAGGCAGTAAACCGGTGTGTCAGGATACTGTTGCTAAACTTTTCCTTCACTGAGAGGGGTCTGTGCCTGATATGAAGTATTATTCATGCTTCATTATCCTGTTGGATAGATAATGTAGCCTGGCTGCCAGTTTGTGCATACTGGGCTTTTCTATTGAATCCGTCTGTCTCATTTTAGAATATAACCTCTGTTTTAAGTTGCTTTATATTTTGTTTGTAATGGAAGTTGTCAGTAGATGGCAGCAGCAATCTCTTCAGATAATAGTTTTAGGTTACCAGCCAAATGAACATCTTATGCTAATGTTAACTAATCCTAAGAAAAAACACTCTACTGAAGTAATTCACTGAGGGCAAAACTTGCTTTTATTTTTGGCCTAAAGAAGGATTTTGAAGCCAGGGGCTGCTGATTAACCTTGGTTTAGACTTTTATGAGCAGAATGATGAGAGAAGAAGGGAAGCCAGAGAAGTATATGTACAGCTAGAGTCATCTTGCAGCTGCAAAGTCATTGATGCCAGCCAGCCCAAGGAATTCGTGGATAGAGCCCGTTGTACCATCAAAAAAGATCTTCTGGCTAGTCTGTGCTTGCCCCACTGTACACTCGTTAGTGAAGGCTGTATTTAGCAGAAGTGAGGAGAGGAGCTGTGCATATATGTATGTACATACATCAGGGTGCTGCTCTTTAAATTGCATCCCAGGTGACCCTAACTAGTTTTTTTGGGGTTTTTTGGGGGGTTTTTTTTTTTTCCCCCTAGTGCTTGCTATTGTACTGGCTCTCAAGTTTGGGAGCAGCCTGATCTATGCTGTACTCTGCCCCTTTAGGACGTGAAGCATAAAAGATTGTTTTGTTCTGCCCACATCCTTTCTTTTCTGCCCTTCTGAGTGGGGTTGACTTAGGAGGGTGTGCTATGGCTGCTAAAAAGTGCTTCAGGCAGGGGCTGTTTTCCTCCTCTTGAGGGCCTAACTGTAACGCAGCTGCCATGACTTGGTTGTGGTAGGGATGAGGGGTGATTTCTGTGTCATCTTGCTATCAGTGTGGGGATGAGCGTGGCGAGAACAAGGTCCTGGTCACACTGGGACCAGAAGGTGTTTTAGGACGGTGGTGAGAAGAGGAGGGGAAAGAGGAGGTCAGCTAGGTAGCAGTGAAGGGTAGCCTTGCCTCCACAGGCTCCTGGCTATGCCAAGAAGAAAAATACTGGGTTTTATACCCATCTCTCACTCTGAGATTTAATGAGATTTTCTTTTTCCCTGAATAAGTCGAATGCCTCTAATTTATAAGAAAGGCTGTAGTGCTATTCTAGCCTCACATTTCGTTTGTTAGCAGCTGCTAATGACTGTTAAAGGACAAAACGATGCCTTCTCCTTCAGTATCTTCACTAAGCACTACTATTTACTATTCCCTTTTCTTTTTCTGACCAACCCTGAGAACTGAGCTGAATTCTCCACCGTGCCACCAGAACTTATTTGCTGAGCGATGGTAGCTAATTTTAAGTCCAATGTTATAAAAGTGGTTTTGTGTTTTGCCAAATGTGTACGGTTTGCACTTATCAACACTGAATTTTATTTAATATTTTATCACTTGGTTGGTGAGGATACTGAGAGCCTGTAGCTTTGCCTTCAGTTTTAGGTTTGAGGCTCTTCTGTTAGCAAATGTTACCACCTCACTATACAGATCCTTGTTCCTGGGCATCTATTAATGCGAGACATCTGCCCTTTATGACTTTGCAGTGTAATTTTTCCAAGCAATTGGTGAAGGACCTTGTAAAACTTTTTTTTTTAAAAACTGAATGTATGCTACACCAATGCTTCTGATAACTCCAACAGGTTTGTGACATGTGACGACTTCTACAAAACCTGTTAACTCTTTACCTTCCTATTACTATTTTATTTTTATAACTTTCTCTTATTCTGTATTATAATTTCTACCCATTTGTCCAGTACAGAGGAGTTCTTCAAAAGAAAGATTTGAAATCTACTATTATGTAGCTGCTTGTAGAAGATTGGTAATACTAATCACAGGAAAGGATTGGACAGGATATTAGCCTAAGTTCAGTTTTTTAGGGTAAGTTAAACACTTTGTTTTAAACTGAAAATGTTGCCTAGATTAATCAAAAACTTGCACTTGATGATACTTAGAGCTTTATTGTAGCTACCTAATAAAAGTTCAGAAGAAGTGAAAGGTGGGGAAAACAATCTGTAACTGAAGTAATGTATGCTCCATTTTCTTTTGTAGAAAGAAGGAAACAATGGCAGATCTAACACATTAAAAGAATTGCTAGGTTTGGGAGGGTTTGGTTGTGTGGTTTTGCATGGGTGGTTTTTTCCTTTTTTTTTTTTTTTCCTTAGATGGAATTTTTATTGAGAGTTAACACCTTGGTGGTTTTTTGGTGCTGTGTTTTTGTTTTGTGTGGTTTTTGTTTGATTTTTTTTTTTTTTAATCACATACGTCTGGCCTTTAGTTTGTTCTAGGCTTACTCAAGTTCTTAGACTTTGGCTCGTCTTGACTACGTGAAAAGTCTGCCTGATATTGAATGTATCTGTAGACTTTTGCCATTGACCTTTCCTTTAGACCAATATTTATAAAGAGTAGAACAGATGTGGAACACAAAAGCTTGTGAAACAAAAATGGGTATCTACGTACTGTTTCAGAAGGGTATAAAAGCTTTCCTAATATAAGAACATTCTGAAGTATTTCCATGAGAGAAGATAAGCCTCAGCATTACCAGTGATGTCTTCTTTTTCTCACAGCCTAACATGCTAGTGCTAATGGATCAATTCTCTAGACGATGACAATTAATTCTATTTCTGTTAAGTGCATCGCAGATACTACCGCAGCATGGTACCTGAGTGACAAGCTCCTATGTCCTATCAGTGGACATAGGTTTGGTTTCATTGGAGTAGGGATTATGGGATGCAGCACTACTGCTTTGTTGAGCAGATTTACCAGTGATTATGAGGAATCTGCAGCTGTTCACTCTGTCTCCTTTTTTCCAGGAGTTATTTTGATGATGGTGGCTTGTTGATGTGCTACAAAGTTGAGATGGAAGGGGAAAAAAAAAAAAATTTGTTCCTTGAAAAAAAAAAAAAAACCAACCCAAACAAAAATCCCCCCCTTCTCCTAAGATAGCCAGGACCATACCACCATTTCAAAATTAGTAGGTGGAACTGCTTTCAGCTGACAGTGTCTTTGATTTTATGGATATCTCCTAGATATATAGGAAGGTTAAATAAACAGACTTAAACTCTAATGGGACATTTTGAGCATTAATGTCGGTGTAGTCCAAAGGCATAATGGGATTCATTAAGAGACCAACATGTTTGGCATTTTAGAATGGATTTTAGAGAAATAGATACAGTGTACAATCAGTTTTTACTGATGAGGTTTTCCGTGTTTGAGGAGCAAGACTTTTTTTTATCAATGGTCTGGTAAGTAATCAGTGTTACTTGATCTGGGTTTTACCAAAGCTTTGATAGATTCCGCTCTGCTCAACGTTATTTTAATAGCCATGTATGGCCATCTCGAGCAACTCCAAAGTTTATTAACAAGCCAATTAATTCTTTGAGATATATGCAGCAGTAAGGAAATGTAATTTTTTTCTTTTTTTAAAATTAAAATAGGTGAAGAGAGAGAATAAAATGAGGAGGAAGAAGCATTAGGGTGGTAAAAGTTTTCCTGGATGTGTCCTTCCTGTTTTTATATGTATTAACCCTGTTGTTTTCTCTTCTTCTTTTGGGAAATTTTATACAGACTTTAGGGAGTTAGGACTTATGTCTGGAATGATGGACACATGGCAGCTACCAGAAACCAAGTTATTGTTTAGAATATTTCTGACTTCCTCTGCATTTCTCTTTAATGAACATGGCAACTTTTGTCAGGCTTATGGGAAGTACTTCTGTGTTCCTTGATGTTTTTTTCTACCAGTCATTCTTTTCTGATCCATGGTGTGGACATACATGGAGGCAAAGTCTTCTAATCGATCCTGCAAATCTCACTGAATGCTTTAAAGACTCATCTTACATTTTAAAAATGGTTTTAAGATATTGGTGCTTGCTGTGTTTTGTCTTCGAATTGTTCTTTTTGCGGTCAGCAGTGATCACAGTATGATGTTAGGCAGGATCTGAGACTTTTTCTGGTGCTGGTTGGAAAAAGCTGTGCTGCACTTCTTTCTCACAGTTTCAGTTAACCTGTATGTGGGAAAAAAATAAACCACCTCCATTCTATAAGTTATAATATTAATGTTTTGAAGTAATTTTATAGTGGAGAACTGTGCTGAGAAACTAGGACACCAACAGAATTCATGTGGCGAAAAAATAATTAACACTTGAACAGTCACTGTTAAAACTTAGGTGTTTATCTCGCTTATTCAAAAAGATGTGAATTGAAGGAAAAAGAGTATGTTTTTATATGCATTAATACTAAAAACTTTAAAGAATTATTTGAAGTGCTAAATAATCAAGAGTGGGGAGAATTGTGGGTGGGAAGTGATAGGACGAGAGGAAATGGCCTCAAGTTGCGCCAGGGGAGGTTTAGATTGGATATTAGGAAAAATTTCTGCACTGAAAGGCTTATCAAGCATTGGAACAGGCTGCCCAGGGAAGTGGTTGAGTCACCATCCCTGGAAGTATTTAAAAGACATGTAGATGTGGCACTTAGGGACATGGTTTAGTGGTGGACTTGGCAGTGTTAGGTTAATGGTTGGACTCGATGATCTTAAAGGTCTTTTCCAACCTAAATGATTCTATGATTCTATGTGTCAACAAAAGCCTGAAAAACTATGATGCTCTATCCATGCTGCAATCCCAAGCTACGTGTTTAGCTTTTCTGAACGTAAGTGTAGCTGACTGGCTTGACATGGTGGCAGCATAGCTGTAGCAGCCTGGTCTTCAGCTACCAGGTGTTCACCCAGGGTCCTGGGCAAGCTTGTGGGCTCTTAGTGGAAAGCCAGCTGAGCCCTCCGCCTGGACTGCTGCATAGGTGTCCTGTGTGGTACTGTGAGTTAATGCTGTGAAAGGCTGTTACATTATAGAAAAGGCACCATGGGCTAAGTCATAGACTGTTAATAATAATCAGAGAGTTTAAATACCACTGAAGTTTGACCTTTGTAAGGAAGCTTGATAGCCTCTGCTAGAAAACTTATGCAGTCTGTGGCCTGGAGAGAAGCAATTTTTTTTTAATTTATTTTGCTTTTATTTGACATGTTGCTTGGTTCTGAAATAAAAATGATTTTTTTTTTAAGCTATTCTCTGCAGAGAAAGGAGGATTATTCTTAGGAAAGGTAATGCAAATAAATATGCTAAGTTTTATCTGGCAAATTTTAAACCAGGAAGAAAATACAGTTTCTCCCCTTGTCGTCCTAATAAAGTGTAAAGCTTTTGCTTGATTTTCAGTTTTGGTTTTTGTGGTCGTGTGTCGCTGCCCCCCCCCCCCCCCCCCCCCAACAGTGGATATAGGATTTTGACTGGCAAAATCCTACTGGTTTTAAAATTGATGATCTTGAAATGACAAGAAATATCCAAATAGTGTCACAGACTCAGAAATGCAAGACCTGGAAGGAAGTTCAGAATTTCTCTTCCTTCCATGTTATGGAACACATGAAGACCCAGTTCTCTACCCTCTCTGTTCTGACGTGAGTTATGTCAGTATAGCTTTCTACCACTTCGGAAAACTCTGAAGCTGGGGGAGGAGAGAAGAGCATCTGGGGCAGGCTTCTGCCTCTGGGAATCTGCAGAGATGCAGGGCTTTGGTGTTTCTTGTGTGTGGGTGTCAGGGTTTGGGTCTTTAATTTTTTTATTTTGGTGTTCATGGGGACACGTGGTAGAGCAAAAATCTTCATGCATAGTTGTCCTCTAATTTGCTGGCTGTCTTTCTTAGGCAGATTGCTTTCATGGCCTAGACTCCCATGGCTGCAGCCAGAGCTCATGGATTTACCTGGTAGTCTTTGATCCAGTCTGGGCAACACAATTCATATTACTGTTTCCTGTACAACAGACTTTCCTTTTGCATTTCGGCCTGATGCTCATTCACGCTGCACACTCAAACTGCTTCACTGTAACTAATTTTACTTAAAATTTAAGTTGAGCTACTAGTCTTCCATTGTTTTTAAAAAATAATTACTTTCATCCATTGTGGTTTGGTTTTTTTTTTTGGCAAACTGTTCAGATAAATATACTACCATTAACAGAACTAATAGTTTATTTTCTAGAATAAAGATTTTCAGTCCCAATAGAAAAAATAGGGGGAAAAAAAATCATTGAGACATTATTTGTACATACTTATAAAATGAATGCATGACTGTTTTAGGTATTCCAAAAACTTTAATAAAAACTAGTGATTAGCCAAAAGTGCCAGAAATGGCACAAGGAAACATCTAAAATCTTAATCTGAATTTGGATTAAAATGTGTGTTTCTCAAAGACAGGCACAAAAGCTTTGTATTTCAGCTGAACAAATTTCCCTTGACCTGATGATACAAGTAGCTACCAACCTGTTTGCTTGCTCTAGACTATTACTTACGTTGATATAATGTTATGCTTTAGAAAGATTACGTATAATAACTCTAAAAGACGTCCGGAGCTCATTTTCCACAACTCATGTTTTATATGGTCTGGCTGCATTTGATCCATGGAATTGAGTAAAGCTTTCCGGATACGGCAGTGAGCACCCAAACTGGGTGTTTATCCTGTAGAGGTGCATTTTAATTGCACCTATTCCCATTCTGGTCCACTGGTGTGTTGTATTTCTTTCCTTATTGATAGTTTAGTCTGACTACTTTTCCATTACATGGCGTCACATGTTGGTCTTTTAAGCAAATTCATACCTGAAATGTTCTGAATTTCTCTGTTGGGAAGAACAGGTCTCTCTACCTTGTGGAAGAATTGATCACGTTCCCCTGTGCCTGCCCCCCTCCTGCCCCTGATAAAATTGCTAGCAAAAAGGTAAGATGAATTTTCATACCTTATTCAATAATGTGTCCTTGTTTATTCAGTGATACATTATTTTGGTGTTCAGGCAGGTTGAATGAACACAAAGACCTCTTATGCTTAAAGCAGCATGAGACCAGGAACAAGAGTGTCATGGACAGGAATGCACTATTTGCCTTTTATTTTTTGTTTTATTTTATTCATGCAGACTCTGATTTTTTTTTTTTTTAGTGTCTGTGCTGCCCCACACCTCCGATCCATAGCAGATGCAAATATCTTTTGTCTAAATCTGTGAACCGTCTATGCTTTTAGCCTCTACATCACTATTTTTGCATTTAAAAACTTAGTTCAGACTGCTGTTTGGAGAGAAATGTCTTCAATTTCTTTCTGCTTGGTGGTGGAAATAAGTTGGATATGCGTCTGACCTGCTAACGCTAACAATTTTGTCATCTTCCAAAACTCAAAAGAATCTGGGAATATTCTTCAGAGTGGTTTCTTTAGCTGTCAATTAAATAACAGGGAATCCAAATCTTCTTTGCATACATGCAAACTAATTTGAATGTTTTCAGCCCTGTTCTACAGTATTCTATACATGCTTTCCTGTTGAATGGAGGAATATTCTTCTAATTCTTTTTCAAAAGAGGTTTTGAGTACGTTTCAATTTATACAAAGTAAATAAATTGAGGATGAGGTGGAACTATAATTTTGTTACTTGATTTCTTAATTGCTTACTCTGTTTTTTTTGATTATATGCCTTATTCCCCACCTTCCTTTTAGAAGGTGTTTATTTTTGAGTGTAAAGCTCCAAGTTGAGAGAATCTTTATAGTGATCATTTTGCTGCTCAGCTGTATTCCTAAACCAGACATTTGTAGTCATAAATTTTAAAACATTCTTCCCTGCTCACTGTGTAGAAAAACATTACCTGAAAGCAAGGTCTTACCTCGTATGAAGAAAGCAGCATGATTTCTCTGTAAACATTACAGGGTAAAATAAGTTATCAACAGAAGTGAGCTTATGTGTTCTAGAAATTCTGATTAAGGAAACATGAACTGTGCTTCCATGATCTTTTAGTAGATGCTTTCTGGTCTTTACTTCATCTCTCCCTGCTTATCATGAATCAGGATTGTCTAGGTGACCCTGCTATAATGGGTTTATTGCTTCATGTGCCTCCATTGTCTCCCTGCCTCATGGAAGAGGCCACTAAAGACAAGGCAGTTTTGCAGTGAATTCTGCATTTCACCCCTTTAAGGTTGTTATTCCTACCTGTGCCCTTCTTGCTTCTTGTTAGCAAGGAGTTCCCATCCCTGAAAGAAGGTGATAGGTTTTTTTTTTCCTGGTGCTAGATGCTACCTAAATTGTGACTGCTGTCTTCTAGGACAGTCCTGAAGATATACACTGAAACTTGCCAACAACGTCAAAATACCATTTTGGTGGAATGGTGGAATGATGGCATCTTGCTGGTGACAGCTTAAGATCTCTAAATTTGACTTTCTGCACCTTTTCCCATTTTTATGGGAAAGCTAAAATATCGCCATCCACTCGGAAAATATATTAAAACTTTGCCTATTTAAAGATAGGAGCATATTCTTAAAGTTGGAAGAGATTTTGAGCTGTGCAGCTAAAAAAAAAAAAAAGCCTGGTATCGAGTCTTGTATGTGATCTTTGTTTATTGCTTAAAGTTTCCCCCAAGGGGAATCTCTAAATATTTAGTGTTTTTCAAAAAAGCAGGTTTTTTTTTTTTTTCTCCTTAGAACAACCAGTGAAATATGGAACAGTGTGAAATATCTCCTTGATGAAGTATTGTTCTAAAACATTGCTGGCTCCTTCTCCTTTCTTTCCAGTCATGTAGGAGTTCCAAAACTGTAAATATTCAAATGTTCTACTTGTACAGGAATATATATTTTCCTATCCAAAGTGAATAGAAGACTGTTGAAGGAAGCCAGCTCTTGCCTATTAAGTAATATTGTTGTGGCTTGTAAAATAGGGAAATGGAGTATCTGAAACTGCAGCTTTCATTTTGATGTATTGCTGGCTGTTATGCCTTTCAGAATTATAAAAGACATACTTAAGTATGAATTAGAGAATACTGTCAAGGGAAAAAATGTTACTTTTTGGCAGTAGTTTGAAATAAATTAAACTTCAGAAATGTTCAGAGTCAGGTGTTCCCATTTTGATTCATTCCTTTACATTAATATATCCCCAGCATTTTGTGTTGTGAATAACCTTTTCCATTTCAAATAAAAAAAAAAAAAAGACTGAAATTGGAGAGGCAAGGCTTTTTCTTTTTTCTTCTCCCGTGCTGAAATAGGAACATTTTCTAATCCAGTAAGTAAGCAAATATTTATAAGTGGGGAAGGAGTAGAATTTGAGTGAGGTGAAGTCAGCCAGGGCAAAGGGTGGTGTTGATCCTATATACAGCAGGAATTGGTGGTGGTAATTACTGAATTTTTGAGAAGACCTTTGTGCATCAGGTAAGTGGTTGCAGACCTGGTCATCTTTAATGCAGAAATGCTGTATGAATGCTGATGTCTTTAGAGTAACGAGCTGATCATAAGAGACTGCTATTTTTACTTTCATCCGAAGGAGAGTAGTGCTCATTCTGCAATATTTTTGTACTTTAACTCTGCATTGCTGCTGAATATCAGTTTGTGATTGTGCAAAGATGCATAGATAAACTTAACAAATATGATGGGTATGATGTATTAATTGTTTTAAAATATTACCACTAATTAATGTTACTCATTTTATTCTGTTATGACAAAACCAGAATAGACTATTTCAGTTGGAAGGGACCTACAACGATCAGCTAGTCCAACGGCCTGACAAATTTGGGGCTGACCAAAAGTTAAAGCATCTTATTAAGGGCATTGTCCAAATGCCTCTTAAACACTGACAGGCTTGGGGCATCGACCACCTCTCTAGGAAGCCTGTTCCAGTGTTTGACCACCCTCTCGGTAAAGAAAGGCTTCCTAATGTCCAGTCTAAACCTCCCCTGGTGCAGCTTTGAACCATTCCCACACGTCCTATCACTGGATACCAGGGAGAAGAGATCAGCACCTCCTTCTCCACTTCCCCTCCTCAGGAAGCTGTAGAGAGCAATGAGGTCGCCCCTCAGCCTCCTTTTCTCTGAGCTGGACAAACCCGAAGTCCTTAGCTGCTTCTCATAGGACATTCCTTCCAGGCCTTTCACCAGCTTTGTTGCCTTCCTCTGGACACCTTCAAGGACCTTCACATCCTTCTTAAATTGTGGGGCCCAGAACTGCACACAGTACTCCAGGTGAGGCCGCACCAGTGCTGAATACAGCAGGATAGTCACCTCTTTTGACTGTCTGGTTATACTGTGTTTGGCGCACCCCAGGATGCGGTTTGCCCTCTTGGCTGCCAGGGCACACCACTGACTCATATTGAGCCTGCTGTCAACCAGCACCCCCAGATCCCTTCCTGCAGGGCTCCTCTCCAGCCACTCCTCTCCCAATTTTATACTTGTCCCTGGCATTACTCCATCCTACGCGCAGAATCCGGCATTTGGACTTGTTAAATTTCATCCCATTAATCGTAGCCCAATGCTCCAATCTATCTAGATCCCTCTGCAAGGCCTCTTGTCCCTCGAGAGAGTCAACAGCACCTCCCAGTTTGGTATCATCAGTAAACTTGCTAATGATGCATTCAACTCCTGCATCCAGATCGTTGATAAATATATTGAACCGAACTGGGCCTAGAATTGAACCCTGAGGAACACTGCTGGCGACTGGTTGCCAGCCAGACGTAGCCCCTTTCTCTACAACCCTTTGAGCTCTGCCCTTCAGCCAGTTCTTCGCCCAGCACACCGTGAACCTGCTCATCCCACAGTTGGACAACTTGTCCAGAAGGAGGCTGTGAGGGACAGTATCAAAAGCCTTACTAAAAGCCAGAAAAACTACATCCACCACCTTCCCTTCATCCACTAGGCGGGTGACCTTATCATAGAAGGATATCAAGTTAGTTAAACAGGACTTTCCCTTTGTGAACCCACGTTGACTGTGCCTGATGACTGCATTATTCTTTAAATGCCTTTCAATAGTACTCAGTATAATCTTCTCCATAATTTTTCCAGCAGCTGAGGTTAGACTAACAGGTCTAATGGAAGAGTAGAAGTGAAAATGTATATTGACTGCTTTTGAAGTAGGAATCAAGTATGTTAATTCCAGAAGTAAGTGTGGATTTTCTTCTGTGGATTTTTTGTGAGTTTAACTCTATCATATCTTGTACAGGTGAAGGGGGTAAGAGAAGAGCAAGTGACAAGGATGTGAAAAAAGGGAACAGTGTTTGCCTCTTCCTTATGCCATTTCCCATCAACCTCATTGACACCAGATATTGCTTGACCTACAGCACTCTAAATGAAATATGGCTTGTCAAGTACTAGCTAGCCATGTAAATTAACTTTCTGATCTTAAATTTAACAATTATCTTGAGTCCCCTACAACAGGACCACAGTTTATGCTCCAGAGCAGACACCTCAGTAGAATTCCTTAAACTCCTTTGGGTTCTCAGCAAAGGAAGACAATGGCACATCCCTCCAATTCAATAATCAATTTGAGATTTTATTACTATGTTAGTCAGGATGCCTCTAAAAGCTGACTGAGAACAGTATTTGGAAACTTCCTCATAACTGGTAAAACCCTTAGATGCTGAGAGCAGGTGGAGTGAGATTCAAAAGTCCATAGGCGTAAAGAAGAGAAATTTTTCTGTAGTAACTAAACATTCTTTCAAAAAGTATCCTTTGATATACTTCACATGAGACTTATCTTTTAAAAAAAAAATCCATATGCATTTTTTATTTCTTATTTAAAGAATGAGTATATTTTTGGAATTCCACAATACTGACTGTTTTGGTAGGCTTGTATTATGCAAAAGGGTATATTATATTTTAATTAAAAGTTAATATAGGTTAAGCAAACTTTGAATTTTCCAAGTTTAGTTCTGTTTAACTTTTCATTAAGCAAACGTTTGTATTTAAGCAAAGCTGTCCAAAGGCATAATTTAGGCATCTTTATCTTGTAATCAGTGTCAATATACCTTTTTTCTTTGAAAATTCTAAAAGGAATAGTGTATGTTAGTGTCATTCTTTCAAATTATGGAGCTGAATGATTACCAGGTTCAGCAAATGTAGCCCATGAACTTTGTTTGGAATAGTGCACGGTGTCAAAAATAACATTCCTTCACGTTGTTACAAATGACCGTATCACATGCTTCAGACTATCTTGTCTTTTTTGTTCTTTTGGTGACATTACATTTTGTGGCTGAGATGTATATTAATGTGCAGATATATTTGCTTGTAGTCTTACTTAAGGTGAAAGTTTTGTAGTACAGTCCATCTTGCTTTATTAGTTAAAATTCTATACCAAAGAAAATCTATTGATTTTTGTTTAATAACTTGATGTCAGCAATATATCAGCTTACACTTTGGGTGTAATTTCATATTTGTCTACCAGTAATAGAGATTACAATAACTGAGAGGCAGATAAGGTGTAAGGCTCTCCAAACTATTCCCATATGTCAATCACTTTGATTTCACTGAGAGTACTGTGGGCTTAAGATTTTCAGCGTTATGCCCTTAGTATATGAAACATTTGAGATGAGATAATTCAAATTTAAACTCAACATTGCTGTATAAGTGTTACATTGATTTCTTAGATGAGTGAGATGTGCACATACTGTATGCAAACTAATTATGTTAAATATTCTCTCCAGCAGGAAAAATGTCCAAATAGCACAAAACATGTTAAAATTATAGAATGAACTAACTGGATGAAAGACAGTTTTCCACATCATTAAAACAGTTGTTTTCCAATGTCATAAAACTGATAAAATAATGGAATTGAGGTTATTTCTTCAAGGATAAGACTAAATTATAAAGTAGTGGAAAATGGAAAACAAAGTATGTGCTGAATATATTTATAAAGATTAAAAATATGTACTGAACAGAAAGATAAAATTCAATGTGTCTTATTACATTGAATGTATCGAGGATAAATGAGAAAGATGGCTAATCAAAATAAGCCAAGAAGAGTGTGAATATTGAAATTATTAAAAAGACATTTTTTTGTGTCTTAAGCTAGGAATCTGGTATCTTTAGCTGGATAGATTAGGAACATCTCAGAGGACTATTTATAAATTCTCAGGACAAGTCTTTAGGCTTATTAATGAAATTAGCGGTAAATTCTGTTGTGCCTTTTTTTTTTTCCTTTTTTTGAGGGGAAAACTTATTTATAAAAGCACTGAAAATCCTACTTTATGATCTCACTAGCTTGAAAAAAGATCTTTCATTGCAGTCTACCAATGGTGAGGTAGAGTATCATCTTTCAGGAGAAGGATCAAATGTAAAATAGAACAGAGGTACCTTAAAATTGCATAATTGTGATGGTTACAACAATACTAATGTAAGTAATATTTCAGATACTTGTTTCTGCACAGATATCAGTTGTGGATTAATTAAGAATTATCACAATACAGGAATGTAACACTGTTCTGTAGTCAGTCTTGTTTTGTGCTTTGCAGACCTCGGGAAGGTAGTAACTTGACTGAGCCTTTTCAGGTCTTGAAATCACCATGTTCTTTTTGTTCTTCATTGTTAGTAGTAGACTCAGCTGTACTATGTGTACTTCTGCTTTGCTGCTGCAACTGACTGAAAGCCAAACAACAGGACAGGTTTGTTTTCCAGGAACTGAATGCTGATATTCATCCCTCTTCCATGCTTTTCATAGCTTGATACAGAGACAGTATCTGTCACAGTAGAAGCAGTTGATGAGAAAGTACTCCTTCAGTGGCTGGGATTCCCAAATGGGAGATGAATACACTGTTAAATCATGCTCCCACAATCATGACTGTTGGATGTCTTAGAAAATATTTTGTTTTGTGGGTAAGAACATGAATGGAATAGTGTTGGTTCATGTTAAAACATAGGGTAGGAGGATCAGTAAGGTTCAGTGAAGAAAGGCACCTAGAGAAACAGCAGCTTTAAAGGTGATGAATATAAAAGAAAATATCTAAATCTTTTTTATGGATTCTTTTCTTGCGGAGTTTGAATTTGAATATATGTGGAATTATATTTTAGAGGATGCTTTTTGAAAATGTACAGAATGTGCTTTACCTTCCCTGTTTCTTTTCCCTCACTGGTAGCAAGGCAGCCTGCTGTCTCTTGTAATAGCATTGCCCTCTGCATACTGACTTTTCTCGGTAGAAGTGAGGGACCTTTCGTTCTTAAGGAACTGCAGAAATTGCAGTTGAGTTGGGTCTGATTTGGGGAATGGGTCATACTCTCTGTGCCAGTTTGATCCTGCTGTCCAGAATTTGATGATCAGATCTTTAGAGCAATGACTGCTGTAATTAATTCTTTATTGTAGTATTCGTTTAGGTTGCTGTTTTTTTAAAAAGGGAATTCTGGCAGATACTGTATATTTTTGTGTCTCAATTTCTTCCTGATTTCTATAAGTGAGAGCTGGAAATGCAGGTTGCCATGCGTGAGCTTGCTTTCATTAAACGGACTGAGAGGAAGAGATGCTTATGAAATGTCACAGTTCCAGACTCATGTGTCCAAGGCGCTAAGCCTGAAGAGCTCCTAAGGGAATGTGTGTTCTATGCGGTAAGCACTTGGCCATATATGCAATGTTGGACTGATGGTCCTTTTTTTTCAGATGCCAGGGTCGTTTGTTTCCTGAACACTTCAAACTGGATTTTTCTACCCTGGTATATAAGTTATTTAGCCCCTTCCTTGGGCTTCATTCTTGTCATATTGTTGCAGGGATATTATCTGTTTCAGCTGTTCTTTTAATCTAGTTGCCTCATCTGGGGCTTGACGTAGTTTCGTTTAGTCAGGTCTTTTTGTTTCTTCCATTTTCATTCTTTTCATCTCTCTGTTGGCTTTCTCTCCCTGTTTCTTGAGGGAGAGGTTCTTCTTTCTTCCAGTTTTGTGTGAAATCCCCAGTTCTATATCTGCCTCCTAGTTTTATTTTCCCCTATAGCTCTTTTTGTCCTCCCATTTTGTCCAGTTTCTCCATTTTCATCCCAACATCCTTTTTTGCATTAGCTATCTTCTTTTCTCATTTTGTACTGGCATTTTTTCTTATTTTTCATGTGATCCATGTTTCAGATGCTACATAATTTCAGTGTTACTAGGCATATCAATATTATGTTGCAATTTTTAAGAAGCCATTAAACTTGACATATTTTGTGACTCTTACTATTGTATGTTATAATAATTATCCCTAGCTATTGATCAAGACAGAAAGACTAGTAACTAATATAATGAACTAATTCTTTTCCACATTGTTAAAGTAAATTATTATTTACTTTGTGGGGAATATTTTAAATGTGTTTGAAAGGATGTTGTAAGGATGGAAAACATTAAAATGGTTCAGTTAACAAACTGTGATTGTTTTTTCCATCTACTGAAGAGTCTAGTTGTTCAAGAGGTTGAATAACTTCAACACCCACTCATCGTTCACCATACAATAAGAAATACTGTGCCTCCTAAATCAAATTTTAACAATCTGCTCCCAATTTAACATCCATTTAACCTTTTGAGCCTAATTATTTTTCAGTAAACCAGCTAAATCAGTAGCCTATCTTATAATGCCAGCCAATTTTCACCTCTAAGTAGAACGTTTATTAATATGTGGAATTGAAGATATATTGGGCTACAGCTGCAGGACTACTGCAGTTTTTCTTGCTGCTAAAAGAATGCAAATTTGTCGCATATAATTCTATGTGCATTGACAGTGACCTTACTGCTAGAACTTGCTGTGACTTGTGTTGACTTAATGACAGCAAGCTCTCAAGTTTCCTTCAGTTTAAATACAGGCTATAGAATTAAATCTGCACTACTTAATAACTGAAAAGCTGATGGACCTCAAATTTAGTGGACTCCTAAATTTAATTTTCAATAAAGGAAACTTACTGTTCAAAAATTTAAAGCTGTTGCTATTTCAAAACAAATTACAGCATTGTGTTAAAATTCTGCTCATATTAGCCACAAAATTCAAGGTGCTGAAGTTCTTTTGTAGGATAAATGCAATTGCATTATGCTTGTCCTCTGTTGTGCTAATTTGTTTTACTGCTATAGAAGCTGGGTGAAAATCATAGAAGAGGGCTATAATTGTGCTTTGTTTATGACCAGAAGGCAAGGACTGCAGAGAGAGAGTGTGGGGTTTTTCCTTTCTGGTTGGTTTGTTTGGGTTTTGGTTTTGTGGGTTTTTTTGTGGGTTGGTTTTGGGTTTTTTTTGGTGTGTTTCTGCCCCCCCGCCCCGGGCTCCTCAAACCAAAAATTTAAAGATGTATGTAGAATCAGCCTTGCCCCTCTTATTCAATTAGTCCCATATGTCATGGTTTAACCCCAGCCAGCACCTAAGCACCACACATCTGCTCCCTCACTCCCCCCGGCTCCCAGTGGGATGGGGAGGAGAATCAGGGAAAAAAAGGTAAAACTCGTGGGCTGAGATAAGAACAGTTTACTAACTAAAGTAAAATATAATACTAACAATAATAACAATGAAATATAATAATAATAATTGTAATGAAAAAGAATATAACAAAAAAAAAGGGAGGAAAAAAAAAGGAAAAAAAAAAACCAACCCCGAAAAACCAGTGATGCACAATGCAATTGCTCACCACCCGCTGACCGATGCCAGAGCCGTGATCCACCCCTCCTGGCCATCTCCGCCCTGCTTATATACTGGGCATGACGTTCTATGGTATGGAATACCCCTCTGGCTAGTTCGGGTCAGCTGTCCTGGCCATGCTCCCTCCCAGCTTCTTGCACACCTGCTTGCTGGCAGAGCATGGGAAACTGAAAAATCCTTAACTTAGGATAAGCACTACTTAGCAACAACTAAAATATCAAAACATCAGTGTGTTATCAACATTAGTCTCACACTAAATCCATAACACAGCACTGTACCAGCTACTAAGAAGAAAATTAACTCTATCCCAGCCGAAACTGGGACACCATAATTTAAAGTTTGACAAGCATTATCCAAAAGGTCTTTTTGGACCACGACTAAGCCAAGCAAGGCAGTGCAGGAGGAGAATTGTTTGGCTTTTGCTGCCTGGGAGAAAGGCAAATGTTTGCTTTGAGGTCATCCCTCGAGTTGGATCGTGCTCCGGTTGCCTGAGGTTTCTCTGGGTTGGGGCAGGGTTGAATGTGTGCAGGGCAGATGGGAGGCCTCTGCCGCACCAGCCCTCCTGAGCGTCTTTGGAAGACCTGCCCTTGCTCTGGAGCCTGGTGCTGTTTCCCTGAAGTAGGAAGCCTATGGAATAGCAAACTCTTAGTTATGTGAAGGCTCTCTGTTTTCCTGTTTTTCAAAGATTACACTGAGACTAACTTGTCCTCCTCTCCAGGGCTTATGCCTCTGCTGAAGCGTGAGTTTTCTTGTCTTGATCAGTTCTCTCTCAGTACCGTTTGAAAGAAATACAGTAAATAAGTTTTTCTTTTCAGCAAAACATTAGAAATATCGTGATGCAAATTAGCTGTCATGTAAATACCTGTCAAAAGAATAAATTGGTTACAAAAACCCTCCAACTGCTCACAAAACCATGAATCAGAGTCATAAATTGATCTGTTTTAGGAACTGGCAGATAGTATGTAGCCATGGATGGCTAGGAAGGTAACAAGATGCAGCTTCCACAGATGAGCTATATGTTGCAGAAGAAACTCCAGGAAAAACAAAACAGTTTCCCCCAACAATTCTGTTACTAGGAATTGTGTACAAATTTAATGAATGAAGAAATCTGCTGCATGTCTGTTCTTGAACAGACTTGAAACAGAACTTCCCTTTCTGTTTGTGGGTGTGTGGGGGGGTTGTTTGGTTTTCTTTTGTTTGTCTTTTGGTTTTGGTTTTTTTTTTTTTTTTGAAAGCCCCTTTCTGTATTTTGTCTTTGATCCATCTAGGACAGAAGCATTAGTTGTTTGCAGTACGGAAAATTTGGCAACTGCTTTCAATAATCATTTTGTAGCTTTAGGTCTCTTCAACTGTACTTATTTTTGGTTTTGTTGTCTAATTTGATGTACAAAGTAATTTGGGAATCTTCTATGGGAAGCCAAATTCATACTCTATTCTGGCCATGAATAATTAGACGTTTGTTGTATGTAACTTTGTTACTGATAAATAAAACAATTTTTAGTTATTAGTATGCAGTTTATAAATGTATGGATGTGAAAGAATATAAAGATGGAAGGAAAACCCAATAAATAAAACATGCTATTATTTGTGAATACAAGAAAAACTCCTTACTTGAAGAAAAAAAAAGATTTGGAATGGAAAACTGCATCTACTTAGTGTATTCCGTATAGAAAAATAATAGTGAAATATTAAACCAAAAGGTCAACTCCTGGATTGCCAGCAGTATTTTGTACAGTTGGTGTATTGAACAGCAGGTTTGGCGCAAATACATTGATATGACAGGTGGGGTTTTTCTTGAAGGTCAGCTGCTATTCCAGGTGAAAATTGCTTGCTCAGTCAGGTGACACTTTTACTAGTGATAGTATTTTTAACAAATAAAAATTTATTTATTTTGCTATAGATTCTAAAAAATTTTCTAATATCTTGAGCTTTATTAGTTTTGTTCTTAATTATTTTGTACACTTCGTAGTAATAGAATGATGTCCTCCGTCTTGTTTTAAGCACCATCATCCAAAAGGCTTAAATGCTCAAAAAGTGTCAGGGGACAAAAAGGCAGCTGAACCTTGACTGGTTTTAAATTAGTTCAGTTTGACTTCAGCCAGCAGATCTGCATCTGTTAATGCTACATGAGGCTCTGGCATAATAGGCAAAGCCCACTGATGTTGTAAGTGTAATATGTAAAGTCTTCATAGACTGACAGGAAAGTATATCCACTTTCTCTCACTCATTTTAGTTTCTATTCTGTTGACAGCTTCCCCAGCTCTCCTCTTTGAAATTTGTTATTTACACGTTTCTAATTTGGGCAATTGTACAAGAGAGAAGAAAAAAATTGACTTAATGTGGTGGTGATGGGGATAGGTGAGGTTGTTAATTTGTTTTCTTTGAGCAGTTTTTGAGCTGATAGTTTCGAGGTTTGGTATACAAGTATTTTGTGCAGGACAGAGGTGGGGATGAAGATAGCTTTTATGTTATCATTTGTAGTATCCTTAGTATCACGAGCAAGTCAAACTAACCTTACCATTTCGCGCGGTCTCTGTTCTGCTGTGTTGTACCTTCCGGTTTATAGCCCCAGCAAGTTGCTCTAGATCTACCCTGTCTTTAGACTATAGTGTTGTTCCCTTCTGCTCCGTTGCACAGAGCTGTACAGCTGCAAAGAAGCAGGATGCAGAGATTGAAAACATGGAAAATCTCCAGATATCTAATGAAGCTATGTCTTATGTCTTCAGCTCATACTTCTTAATATAAATGAATATAAGTTTAATCTTCATGGTAACTGGATTTTAGAAGTGGAAAAATCAGTGTTAAATATCCCCAAAATCTGAAAAAAGTAATTTGGAAATTTTTCTCAGAACTCAGTCATTTTGTTTTGAGAAATCTTTGTTTTAAATTGAAATGGTGATTTGGGTATATACTACTCCGGATGAAGTTTGTCTGTTCTGCTGCAAGTACCACAGTAAATTTGTGCTCTAAGCAGCATGCTGATTACATTAGAGAGAGAATCATTATCTTTGCTCTAAGTAATTTGAGATTATTTTCCCTAGATCAGCTAGCCCATGAGGTTCTGTAAGCATGCAGCAGACTGCTTTCCCTTTATGTGCTAAATGGTTGCCTGAAAAAATAAATGTAGCATCTCAATGTGTTGCTTTTTCAAGTCAGACACTTAAATTTATCTGACTTGAAGTGCATGCGCGTGTGTGTACCAATAAGGACGTGACACAAGAGAAGCAGTGATAAACACTTGAGAAGGCATCACAAACCACACATTCAAACTTCCAAAATTATTGTGAGTAAATCATCTTGCTACAGGAGAACAATATATGGTGCACAATGCATAGCACAAAGTTGTTTCTATTCTTCTCTTTAGGTATGTGAGAAATGCCACAGACTTCCCCATTTACTGTCTTCTGTCCGAGTGACAGAACTGGGATCCAGCATGTAATCTCGAGGGGGTGGTTGAAAAGCACGCTAGCCCAGCATGTATCTTATCCTACGCCAGCCAGTATTTTACTGTGTTTCAGAACATGTTCTAAAAAGTAATTTACTGTTTTTTATTTACTTCAAGTTCATAAATGGCTTCAAATAATCCGATTAAGGTCAAGGATGTTAACATGTGCTACAAGCTGTGAGCATTTTTACACTCCAGTATGAATTTTTTAAAGTTTATTTTGTTTACACATTCCTCAAGGTGCTGTGCAGTTAAACTACAATCATTGTAGTTCTCAGGGCATTGTGAAATAGGGAATTCTGTTTTTCTGCTGAGGCTTCTAAAATGATAATAGCAAGTGCTGCTTAGAGACAGTTTTTTAAAGAGGTCTATTATTTGTAATTGACTAAGGGCAGACTAGTGAAATTTTTTTATTATTTTTTTAAAGCGTTTTTAGTTTACCCTATTTCTTGGTGTACCCTCATAATTTACTGGAAAAGTTAATTGCTTTAACCCTAATAATCTTGCCTCTTTCTCCTTCTTAGTACTGGCAGTTAACTGAAATTCTCAAATTTATGCTAAGTGTACATTTTAACACGAACATTTTCCCCTGTAAACTATCTGAAGTACTTATCTAAAAATATCTAAATGCTTTGGGTCGTGCTGAATACCAGAGGTGTATGCTGTTAAAGTAATTGTTCATTTCAAGAAATGAACGTGTAGTCCTTATTGTGCTTTGCCTTCTGATAGAGGACGCTTCAGTTCTAGCTGTATCACAGCAGCGGTGTTTCCCTTGCACTGACGAAAATTCTTCTGGATATAAAGATATTCATTTGTCCTAAAAACCCCTGTATCAGCCTTTCCTCCTTCAGGTAAATGAGGTGATATACTGGGGAGTGAAGGAGTCATTTATGTCAAGGGTAGGGCTTTGCTTGGGGATGTCTCCCACCAACCCTCTGTCCCATTTTTATATGGCAGTGTTTAACTTTCTGTGGAGCTGAGTAGCTCAGATCAAGAAGATGCTACCTGCTCTCTGCTATACCGACCTGATAAATGGAAAATATACTTTGCCTAGTGTTCCTCTACGCCTTTATGCCCAAGTATTTTCTGTGCTATACTGGCACGATATCAAAGTAACTTCTATGACTTCAGTGAAGCTAATGAGTTTCACTTTAAAATGCATGTATGTGATGATGGGGTCCTATTTTTTTTTCAGAGTCATATCCTCTTTCTTACAGTAGAATAGGTGAACAGAAGAGAAGAATATGCGTTGAGTGAAGAATCAGCCTGTTTGTGAGGGCTGTGGGAAGGATTGAGGAGAGGCGGTTAAGGATTCTGCAAATACATGTATGTACATGTATGTTTTCTACAGTGTTCACTGGACTGTAAAATGGAGAAGTATTAGCCAAGAATTTTATAGTAGCTAGGTTATTTTGAAGCCTGGTAAATTTTACCTTCAGAGATGTGTTTTTTCTTTGTTTTGTTTTGTTTTTTTCTTCTTTTTCTTCTTCTGGAGGCAATCTGTTTTAGAATTAAAGGGAGATTCTAAAAATGACCAGATGGAAATGGAAAAAATGCCCAGGTAGCAGTTTACCAGGCACAGATTAGGTATCCCAGTCTGTTCTTGGGGGGATTATTCTCTAAACTTTCAGATAACACTGGAATATTAAGAGGGATGGTCTACTTTCATTTGTTATGGTCGAGCTCTCAATGTGCAAGCAGGCTTGTTTTCTTCAGGATACATTAAAAGGGTATTGAATAGTTATATCTGTGGGCTTTGTATGTGAGAAATGGATGGATACATTTAAAAAAGAAACGGAGAGCAGTCCCAGTAGTTACAGATTCAGCTACGATGCAATAAGGTATTTTTTCTTTGTAAAGAGATAATAGAAATAATATAACTAGTGTTAGGAATCAGCTCTCCACATGATTTGGCTGTCTGAATTAATAAGAATATTGCTATGCTAATAGACCTACACTGTAGTGAAGAAAGATGGTTTCTAACGGCCTTGACAATAGCTGGGAAATCACCCCTGGAAATCTACATATACAAATCAAATAATACACTGGCACATAGAAATTAATTGCTGATCCCAGGGCCATTTCTTTCAGATTTAATAATAAACCAGCAAAACCTGGTGTAGTGAAAAGACTTATGCCCGAATGTGTGCCCCAATGTAATAGCAGTCCTTCCTTCCCCCGCTGTGCTCTCCCTGTGGCACTCAGCTGAGCTGCGCCCCTTGTCTTCCTTTTGTGGATAAGTAAGACTAATAATTTTAAATGTAATGAAAATGTGCAGTAGCCCTAACTTTGATAAGTTCCAACCAAGTCACCAATATATGCAGTAATTATGAATGCTTTTACTGTCTATTATGTACTTGACATTTTTAATTAAGTCCCCAAAAAACCCCAAATATCCCTTTCTTCTATTCCTCTAATTAAGCCTCTGCTAAAGTGAGAGAATAAATAATTTGAGTAGAATGAAAGCTATATTCTAGTAGAAAAAACGTTATGTTTCAAAATAACTTGTCCAACAGTGGTATGAATTGCACTTTGTTCCAAGTTTGGGCCAGAGAAGAATATAAGGTTTTCTCCTTTGTTTTAAGATAGTGCAAACTATTGTTTTATCTTAAATTACATCACAAGTTTTGCTTTCAAGGGCAAACTGCTGATCTGCCTTGCATTTAACAATCCTGCATTCATCGACTGAGAACTTTCTAAAATCCAAAACTGTAATTTTGAAATTTTTTTTCTCAATTTTCCATGTAAACATAGTCTGTGGGACTGTGAGCTTTGAATAAGAATTTGTCCAAGCTGAAAGAGTAGGGAAACAGCTATTTGAGCACATCTGGAGCTAGACTGAGCAGATCAAGTGGGAGGAAGCACTTGCATTCTCTGACTATGCTAGCTGTCTAGGAGTCTGCAGCTGGAAGATGTCCTTCATTTTTCCTCTAAGATTGTACACACTGGCCTGTTCTGTAAGGTTCTTCCCTGCCAGTGTCATCACCCTGGACGGTTTTGTTTGTATAACTGCAGTTGTTGCTTGTTAGGTGAGGAACCCGGAGTTTCTCCTAATTTGTGTGAGTAATTTGCCCCAAAGTGCAAACTCTGCAGGCTGTCTTTAAATAGTGTATATTTATAATGTTTTCTTGTAGAATCATTATCAAAATTCATGGGGTACTTATTTTGTTGAGTCTTATCATTTAGGATAGGGTTGGTCTTGGAACTAGCAAATGGAAACCTTAAACAATTTATTTGATCAAAGCAATTCATTCAAAATTCAGGTTTGTATGTCTAGGAGCAACAATTTGAAGAAAAGGGTAATGTTCTTCTTTCAGCATATGCAGAGTTGGTACCTCATGAGCAAAGACTGTCCCCAGAAGAAGGAAGGGTGGGCATGGCTGGAAGACAACCTGTTTCAGGCGAGTAGATGGAAGTGTTTTTTTTATTTTTCTCCTCTGTATGGAAGGGAAATTTAAAAGGTAGTTTTATTGCATTCAGCAGCACTGGGCCTTAAGGGGAGTCGAAGTGAAATAAATGAGCTTTGGTTCATTTTGTATAATTTCTGTGAATATGAAAATACTTATTCACTGTATGCAGTCCCAAAATAGCGTTTTCCCTCTTGTCTTTGGTAGCCTTCCTAAATGGGAACCATTACAGTAAGTCTGTTTAATTTTTCTGACCCAGGTCAGAGAAGTGTTCTCATCTATCTTGTGGAGAATTGTGAATTGCATAGATTTTTTTCTTTCAGAAATGATTAATTTCTCGCAGTTATTTTACGTGTGTACTTCCATTTTAAAGAAGGGATTCCCTTGTGTATAAAATACTGTGGTTTTTTCTGCCTCTGTTAGTGGAGAGTTCATTCAAAAGAGTAACTCCAGAATAAAGAAGCTTTGATTGCTTCCTTAGCATCTTTAAAAATTCTGATATATTTATCTATCATAGTGGTTAAGTGGTAAAACTGTCCTGTTATCTTTGGTTAGAAGTCACTTCACATACATACCCCACTGATAGTCTTGGGGCTGAAAAGAACAGACTAGATGCTGCTTTCAGTGTTGCTCTTCACACAACCCTATTTAACGTCAAGAGAAACAGAAGTAGAGGATTTCGAACTCATCTTGTAGTTGAGCCCTGAAAAATAGTTTGGGACACTGAGGCTTCTCACAAGGCCTGGTTGGAAGAAACTGTATTTAATTTAGGTTTTAGCTTTCTGATGTGCATCTATTGTGCATCTGAGTTAGAGACTTGAAACAGTTTTGAGTCTTGAACAGTATGTATGTGGCTTGCTACTGAGACCAGGAACCATCAAAACTCTTGTGATCATACTCAGGGGTCTCTAGTATAATTTAAACGCCAGTAACGTATCAGATTGTTGTCATAGACTGTGGGGGTTTTTTTATTATAGTTATTACTTTTAAGTTATATTGTATGTTTTTAAATCAGTGTAGCACATTGTAATTTTAAAGTCAGTTAGTATATGGAGTTGCTTACTGAAAGTTAGTTTCTGTTTTCAACCTCCGTTGGCTAAATAAATATGTAGTTGCCTAATGTATCTTAAGTATTGCTTCTGGGAATCTAGATGTGACTGCCTGTGATCTAAACAGTATGTCCCTAATGCCAAACACTGATATTTGCTATTTCAGCTTTTCTGTAACGCAGTTTTGTGCAACACTTGAAAATTATGGTGGAAATGAAATAACAGAAATGAAAATTAGAATTGTTATACAGAAGAGAGCAAAACATAAAGTACTTGATAATGTCAACTTTCCTGTTATTAAAAAACTATTAAAAAAACCCCAAAAGCTCTTCAAAAATGCATGCCAGATGACTGAGACTGTTGTTAAAGAATGTTTTTGTAGTCTGTAGAGCTACATTTATGTTACGATTGTGCTATTCCCTAGATCAAAGTTACAAAACAGATGACTAGAAAGAAGAGCTTCAGCTGTCTGAGAGCTTTAAAAGACAGACAGACAGGCAGTCACTGCTTTTGAGAAATTTCATTCATTAAACACAGTAGGAATATAATATTCCAAATGAGAGAAGAAATTTAAATTATTTAATCGTGGAATAATGCCAAATTGCTCATAGCTTTTTTTGTATCATGAGTGGTTTTAAGGATATTACTGGCTGAATGCATTTCAGGTTTTTAACTACAGCCAAACTGCTATTTCAAGTCCTTTTGTTCTCCTGGGGCTCTTGTTTTGAAGACCAACACCTTCAGTCAGGAGAGTCTTAAAAACTCTAAGCAAGGTTTCTGTTGGCAGAGGCAACTGTTGATTTAGCCCCTCTGTGTGTCTGTCTGCTCCATTTTGAGCAAATCACCTGGCTTCAGTCTATTGGGATTCACAAATATGCTGAAGTGTAGATTTTGAGGAAGCTCCAGAACAGAATGTGGTGGGGGAGAAAAAGCTCGACTGTGCTGCCATGTGAGTATGCAAAGCTGAATTATGGGACATACCAGACATGTTCTTGAATCCATGCCCCGCCAACAGTATAGGCATAACTAGTACAATAATTTTCTTTGACTTTTCAGAGATGATGACCTAATGAGAAGCAGAAGCTTGGGGAGAAATTGTGGCCATTGATTTAGACCAGATCTTCTTCCACTTTCCTCTGTCACCAGGCAGTTCTTAAGGTCAGACTTCACATGAGCTAATCAAGTGCGAGATTAAATCATTAGAAGCAGTCAGAGGCTGTGAGAGAAATGAGTCTTTTCTGTTTCTATGTAACCTCAAGTTCACTGTGCAATGGTACCCAAGGACCTTGCTGATTTGAAACAGGCAATACTGGTTATTGACTGTAGACACTGTAGTGTTCTGCTTGTCTGCCCTCAACTTCCATGGAGGCAAAAGCTGAATGACGTTGTTGAGTGCGAATGAGTACCATGATGGCCTTTGAAATGCAGTATGTATAGTATCACTGCATGCTTTGGAAGTTGTTTCTCTGAAGCTGTTGATTCTGTTTTGATTGCAGATTCCGCTGCACTGTTGGCAACATCCCCCATTGTAGTAGTACGTCCTTTGAACTGTGTCAGTTTTAAAATCCTTAAATGAAAAAATCCACTTTTTGTAGTATTTATTTGCTTAGGTATTAAAATTGAAATGCTTAACCTACAGGAGTTTTTAATTTTGCTAGTAACCTTTCATTGATGGGTTGTGGGTTTTTTGTTGACCGTAAAATGGCTATAGAATTCACAATTATGTGAATTAAGAATTCCTGTAATGCGGTGATTAAAGTGCACCCTGCATGTGACAGGGTTGGCCAGCTGTTTAGTAGCTAATTTAAACCGTTCTTGTTGAAAGGTTCTAAAATACTGTTGTATAGGTGAATGAATGAGAGATCCTTTAAAATAAAGAGAAATTATTCAGAAAGACAAAACCAGTAGATCAGAGCTGTATTAGTTGAGTTTTTTAATTAAAAAAAAAAACCCAAACAAACAAGATATATGGACTGTGATGGAATGTAGCGTATTCTCATGCAAAACAGTGGGAATACATTCCCAACTTCAAATGAAAATATTGCCTACTGGGAAAACAGGATTTTTTTTTTTTTTTTTTTCCCCTTGCCTTTTTGGAAGGTGTGGCATAAACTTCTGTCAAAACATGTGAAATCTTGTAAGCTTCAGTTTTTTGACTGTATGTTTCAATGTTTGCCTGTATTTTTGTAATTTGGAGACTTGGCTCAGTCTACTATTATATGTTTTGGGTTAAGAGTATGCAAACCCTGCAAATCTGCATACAGCTTGGTGAACCGCATATCTTTTTTTACTTTTAAAATGGCAAGTTTGCACTAAGTGCAACATAGAGATGCTTCTTGGTCACCTTTCTCAATTCTGGGGAAGGTTTTAAAGCTAGGATGGATCCTTGGAATTTACAGATGTTTTGAATCAGCTAAGGTGGTTAGTTGTGGAGGTACCACAATTTTCATCTGTAATATGTATGACCTGCTGCGACTGGTCATACTGATGAAATATTAGTGGTTTGCGAAAGTTTTGGTGGTAGCACTTTTAGTGGTACAGAAGAAGGGTGAAAGGCTGGAGTTCTCCATGTGTGGATAATCAAGTTTTTTGCCACCTGTTGTTTGACTTCATTGACGCCTACGAAATGTCTTCTCTTCATTGCTGCTGTTTGCTCAGATGGCATGGAAGTATTGCAAGGAATGAGTATCTGTATTTTATACTTGCTTGCTGCTCTTGAAATGAGCAATTCATTGCATGCAATTTCTTGCATGCTCAGGAAATGTGGCAGTATGGAGACTGAAAACTGCGTGCTGAAGTAGGGTTGCTCAAATTCTTATATTAGTATTTAAGCTTAGATTTTGGAACTGGAAACTTTCTTTTAAGGCAAGTCAATAAGATAGCCTTTTAGATTTGGCTACAGTTTTTAATGAGGCTTGAGGATTTCAGATCCATTTTAAGACTTCCACAACTACCCCTACTGGAAAACTGTGTATTAGTGGAAATCTGGTCTTGAAACCTTATGGTAGTGACTTGGTTAAAATTTCTTTAAAAAAACAACCAACCAACACCCCCATTCCCCCAACAAAAAGCCTTCCCTGAAGCTTCTTGGTTGCCTAAGATTCTTCTGTTCAACCAGTGGAAGTAGTTCTCTTTATTATGGTGCCAGCTTGTACTGTGCTGTATTGTCACATTTCTGAAATGTTCTATTTAGATTTGAAGTCATAGCCAAAGGGAGCCTAAATTGTGTAAATGTTGTCGGAACCACTCTTCAAACCTCTAGAGGAATTACTGCTTGGTTCCTGTCCATAAAGACAATTTAAAATGCAGGGCTTTCTAAAGAACAGAGAGACGGCCTATATAAGAGCTATTTCTTTTTTTTGCAATTTTTCTTCTAGATAGACTTAACTGATGTAGAGACAGAAATCTTGTTATGCCAAGTCTCAGTTCAACTTTTCTTTTTCAACTGTTTTATTTCCTCTTTTTACTCATTTTTGATGCTTCTGAGAACTTTTCTTTTCCTATTTTAATGTTAGAGATTAATATTATTTTATTTGACTGCGTGAGGAAAATGAAGGTATACTGTATTTAATGGCTTCATGTGTAAATTTAATTGGGTAATGATTTTGTCTTGCTGGGTAAAGCTAGACATTGCAACCTTCTCCAGGAAAAGGCAGAAGAGTGTATGTGGGCTTGCTTTACACAGGCTGTTCATAACCATAGAGGGACAGAACTTGGATACTGTATGTGGAAAATACAAAGCAACAAGATGGACTTCATTTGATTCTGACATTATCAAGTTTTGTAAATTCAGATTGGCTTCCTCAGCATTGCATAGCTGGAAAGATGCAAACATTGTGCTGGTGTCTTGCTGTATGGGGTGACAGTAACCCTGTAATAAGGGATATATATTACAGGCAATTTCCTTAGGTAGAGTAGTTTATTTTGATAGGTGGTGTACATAGCCTTAAGAAAGCTTACTGGCTTAGTTTTCAGCACTTAGTGACTTTCATGTAAGTCTAGTAGAAATCTTTGTTGGCAAGAAGGGGCTCTGCTAATAGCTATGGTTTTATATCAACTGAAGTTATAAAAGGAAGAAATTGTTTTATGTATTGTAAAGTTGTAGAATAGCTAACAGCATTATAAGATTTTCTTGTCTTTCTGTCTCCACCCTAGAAGAATTTTTACAACAAAATAGCCTGTGTTGTAACAGTGATTCTACTTGAATGTACAGATTGTGACTTGATCCAAAATTTGAACTCTGAAATTGAATTAATTCTTAGTGTAATTCCTGAGTCACTGAAGAATTGCAAGGGATATATTTGACCCACAGATGTTTGTATACCATACACTGGTCTCTTGTGACAAAAGCGAATATGGAGTCATCAGCTGAAAAAGCTGGCTAGGTTGAGGAACAAACCATAGTATTTCTCAGTATACCTTAAGGTTCTGTGCTTCTTAATGCACCCTCTTGGATTTTTTTTTTTTAAGGGTTTTCAAAGCTCAATGTCAGTGTAAAATAAAGCGTAGTAGGCACTGTTTGTCATTTCATCATTGGGTTTATAAGCAGTGTAACTGTATAAATACAGCTTTTAATGCGCAAGAGAAATGATTTATATTCTCAAGCAAATGTAGTCCAAAACCATGTTTTGGAACAAGTCATTACAGAAGTGTTGAAACTGATTTTCTTCTTTTTATTTCCCTTGTCTCTCTCAATGCAGCCTTCATGAGAGAGATGAAAAATGAAGGTTTGATTTCCTATTTTTGTGAACTGCAGCAGAGTTGTATGGGAGTCCAGCCAATGCATTTAAGTAGAGAAGCAGGCATGCAGATTTTCCAGAGTTAGAGGCATCTGGGAAGAAGACTTGAAATAACCATTTGGAACTTTCTCTTTTTAGGCTTGTTTCTCAAAGTAGCTTTGAAGCTTTTTAACGGGTATCATTTCAATTAGTAAAATCAAAACCTGGGGCCAGGGGTGAGATGATGCCATCCCAAGAAAGATGAAGAAGATTTCAAGATGGCTCATTTATCTGCTGTCACACCTCTTTAGCAGTTATAGTTTTCAAAGGTTTTCTGCTCTTTTAAGTGATTTTTGTTGCAAGGCTGACTCTTGTATTACAATGTGACAGCAGTGGCATGGCACCAGGAATTTGAAGCTTTTTGGAACCATACAGTGAACTGTACCTGCTGCTGGAACAATTCTCTTCATCAGTTAGTACTTTGCATGCAGAAATCTGTTTTAAATGAGAGAGAATTACAAAACTTGAGTCTTCTAATCAAATACATTCTTTCCCTTTTAGTTTCTTGTTCTTAATCTTTGGATTCTTTTGTATGTGTGCCAAGCATGTTTTAGCACAAGTACTTTACCTTTCATTGGATTTTTTTTTTTAAGTGTCATGCTGTATATTTCAATGGGTGTGACTATTTTCCACTTTTGAAAGGGGAGGAGGAAGCTCACTCACCCAGAACTTCGGGCTGATTTTCCAAGTATTTCTTCAGAAAAGAAAAGGAAATTTGCTTGGTGTGGCAATAAATATTTAATGATACTGTGATTAAGGTGGAGGCTCATATATAGTCCAATGTCACTAAATTTTGACTATTTCTCACACTTAGGGTTTTTTCAAGATAAAAAGAGGGTCTTTAAAGAGTAGCTTAAAATCCATCATATAAGGTGGTGAATATATTCTTAATATAACTTAAAAGACTGTATGAAAAAGGATGGAAAAAAATAGTTAAAAAAATAGCTCAAGGATATTTTAGATGTAATTTTCAGATAATTTCTGAACGGTTTCTATAATAATTCAATGTAAAATACTTGAATATATTTACAAGACCAGTTTTTTTTTCCTGAGGTAAATATCTGGTCATAAAGTTCAAACACTTCAGAAAGATTGTAACTTCTCTTTCAAATTGTTTGAATTTGGCTTTTCTGTCTGATTATACTCCTGTGAGTCACTGGATAATCATCTACAGTTCATTCATGGATGTTCTATTTACTTCTCCTTTATTGTTGTCTTACTGAAGGTCATGATGATTTTCCAAGTAATTCCCATCTCAGCTCTGATGGGCTGATGATCTTTTAAGAGAAAGCGTGTATCCCTTGAAGGAAAGAACAGTATGTTTTGGACCAGGAGGAGAGGGAGATAAAGTGAAAAGATCCTGTTTAATCGTAGAAGGAGAGCAGTAAAATGAATAAAACTGAACATTTTATGAATGGTTGAAAATGATTTCTCCAGGGCAGAGAACTGTTTTAAGGGGCATGAAAGGAAACTTGTACTGTTGTTACAGCCCTGAAGAGTGCTAAATGTCCCATTTACCTATCACACAAATCATTCAGCTTCCATAATAGCACAGTGCATTTAATACTTGTATTTGAATTTCTGTGAATCTAAAGATTCATAATCTTTAAGCAATAGTTCTTACTGAGTACATTCATATTTTGGGCTCTTTTCCCACAGGTGTGTTTTCCTTGAGCAGCAAGATAGTTTCACAGTTCACCTACTTCATGTGTGCACCCATGGTCTGATTCAGGAAAAAAGCTCTGGAACAGTACTTCTAGAGTGTGTGTGTGTGTGTGTCAGTTGTTTTCCTGTTCAAGTTGAATGTGAATTAATTGGTAGGATGTAATAATAGTTGCTGGCATAAGGAATGCGTGATTTTGGTATGGTTTTAGAATGGATTTGCTAGCTATTCATTGGATTAAATCTTTAATATTTCATATGTTAATCTGTGACTGCAGTTGACTATAGTCCTAGATCAGTACAGCTTCTCTGAATTGTAGGTCTATCTAGAGATTATCCATTTCTCAAAACTATTGGTATTATTTTCATATCTGTACTATTCTTTGTCACACTCTCCTGCAAGATGAGAAGATTTGGCTAGATATCACAGAAAACTCTGTGTATTATGTTACATAAAACTAGTTGAACAGTTCTTCTACACTCCTCCCAAACCTAAAAAGTACTACTAGGTTCTTTCATAGTGTTTTCATCTGAAGAGGGATCTGGAAGTAGGTTACAACAGTGGATGAACAGTCTTTCATACCAGTTTTTGCAGATGGGGAGCTACAGTGGATTTCAAGTTATGATGCCCAAGCAATGTAAACAGCATTTTATCTGATGAAGAAGGCAGCAAAAGGAAAAACCACAAGAGTTAAGGTAGTATTATAAGATAACTGGATCTATTATTGATAAGCTACAAGGCTAACTTCTTTGTGTTCTAGATAAATGGATATACTTACCCATTCCTTTTTATTACAGTTAAAACTTTGTTAATTGTTTGAGTCTTGACTACTTTTCATCAGTTATGTCTGTGAAGAGGAAAAACGGAAGCCCTGTCTTGGAAGGTGGAGTGTTGTAACACACAACCATGAACCAAGATGGCTAAACCTTCATGAAAGACTATTAGGCAGAGCAGACCTTAGGACTGCATGTCTGAAGGTATGTTTTCACAGCCAGTTTGTTTTAGGATTAACTTCTTAATTTTGAGTTGCAGAACTCAACCGTGTTTGTTCTTTTTTCAAAATTTCATGTTCATCTGGGAAACCTTATGCTTCCTGGAAGATAGAAACAGGATCGGCTGGCTTCACATGTTTTGCTCAGGATTATAGGATATACTTTAGAGAAGCCTCTCAGTTGATACTGTACTGAGCACAAAAGTATCTTATTGAGTTGTTAAGCTGGGACATTGGGAAATATTAGATATTTATTTACAAAAATAGATCATAGTTCTTTGTTTTTTCAGGCCCATTTTCAGTGGTGGTTTGTTAGTGGCATTACCATCAGCTTCCATATGCTTCATGTTGGCTGAGGTCACACTGAAACTGGGAAGGGATTTTGTCTCTTTTTATTAGACTCATAGGCTATTTTTTTTGCTATAGTTCACACAGGTATCAGTTTCAGTCATTTGAAAGACTGAGATCAAGTATAAGAAAAGCAGCGGTGTTTTTCGTTCGTTTTTCGCCCTGTTTGCTTATCACAAGTAAGGTGAACTGTCATGCGCATGCTTCTCATTCAGAACTAGAAGTGTCCTTAGTTTTACACAGTTTCCTGCCTGAGGAGGATGAGAATATCCACAGTGGAGCTGAACTAAATTTGCAAACTAACGAGACACCTGCAGTTCATTCAGTTTTGCTTTCCTGTGCGCTTGTTGTGGGCTACTATTGGCTAGTACTGTTCAAATATTCTGTATTTTGGAGTGCTCTCCTTATAGCGGTGCTCCATGAATTTTTTGAAGTGTGCAGTATTTGCAAAAATTAATCAAATTATCAGCCTAAACCTCAGTAGATTATGTGGAACCCATAGTGGCTTGTAGAGACATAGGAGACTTCCTCCTCTTATGTGAAAACGACAGCCCAGTTTGTGGGAAGATTAGGTCTCGTTGCTTTGGGCTGAAGGGCAGTTGTATCAGGAAACTGAAAACAGTTTATTCTTCTTTCGAAAGCACCAGCTGGATTTTTAAAATAAATCTTGCTTTTTGAATTCTAAAAAGAGATACTGTTTTTCTAAATACTGCTTTCTGCTGTGAACTTGAGTTGTACATGGAAATTTTTCCCCACTTATGAACCTATTAAAATAATAATTAAAAAGAAAAAAGAAGCAGATCTATGTTTCTGTAGAGTAGTTGGGGTGGTTTTTTGTGTACAGTGTAAGCCTTTCTGAAGTTTATATCTTAGCCTCAGACTAAGTGACTTCATTGTGAATTGCTGATTTTTTTGATTTTTTTTTTTTTTTAAGCATATTTAAAAAGGACATTAACAGCTGTAGTTCTTTTTGGCCTTTGACTCTTAGTCTGAAAACGTGCCATGCAATTCAGTATCTTTACATTACACTTCATCAGGTGAAGCGAGTATTATCCTTACTTTAAAAAGTTCACAATGGTCGTGTAGCAAAGTAATGGTACCACTTTAAAAAACCTCAAATGTATGGCCAAGTAGGGGTGGAATAGAGGAAAGTAGGATGTCAGATAGGTACATCAGATGGTAGGACATACAGAGAAATTGATAGGAAAGCAAAACATTTCAGTGATGCAGGGCTGATAAGGCTGATGAGAATGTAACAGGAGACAAAGAAGGCTTAACTGTTGTACCTGTTTTATGTGTATTGGAATAGTTATTTCATGTTACTTCTATGACTTTTTTGTTTTTAAAGGACTTATCTGACAGAATTTAGTAAATAAGATTGAAGGATACACTGTTTAACCTTGATTCATGAATTAATGGAGAATGGCTTTTCAGACTCTGGGGTTGGTGGTTGGGTTTTTTGGTTTGTTTGGTTTTTGTTTATTTGGGTTTTTTGTTTTTTGAAGAGGTTACAGTTTTATTCAATAAAACTGTCTGCGTAAGTTTTGGAGGTTTGTACTTGAGTCCTCTTTTTGTCTTAGAAAACGTAGGACAATCTTAAAGATTATAGTTTAAAAAAAAAAAAACAAACGAAAACCCAACAAAACCCAACCCAACAGATTTGAACATAACTGGGCTTAAAACAGCTGAATGACACCTCTAAAAGCTAGTATCAGCTGAGCTATCATAGAATGGAGATTTTGCTAATGGGAATCTGCTGGTTTCAGCAAGAATGAGGCTTAATAGTAATCAATTGTTCTAACAAAGTTCTTCCCTGCCTGCTTGATTGGATTTGAATTTGTGAATTATGAACTTTGCTCAAGGGAGGATGTTCCCAGATGGAGTGCCTGATCTCAACTTCTCAAATAACAGATACTGCCCCTGTGGTTTTCAAGTTCTTAAGCATTTCAAAGGCATCCTCCAGTTCTTAATCTATCTTTTATGGGTCTAAGTCTCTCTAGAAGGAGAGCTGCTCACTTTCTCTTCAGGCCTATTATGGGATATCACTTGGATCTCTCCATAGCAGTGGCAGTGATTCTGCTTCAATTTTGAACAAGCAGAACAACTTTTTTTGACTCCTCTCATCCTCAGATAACAGTGAAAGTACTTAATGCTGTAGATAAAGCTTTCTTAGGCAGAGGAGGAGACAAGCGTTAGTCTAGATGGAAAAATTAATGAGGTTTTAGGGATACTAAAGGAATGTAGATCTGTAATGTCTCTGAGCTAATTGGGAGAAAGATTGGTAGTATGGCAAGTCTGTGTGACTGAAACCTTAATAATCTCCAATTTGATGACTTTATGGAAGCTGATTTGTGAAAGACACAAAGTGCTTGATGAGCTTGCAACTGGTTGGTATTATCTAATTGCAGCATCATAGCAGCGTGCTTGTTAGGTGGGAGATACCACAGGAAAAAGAACTTTGTTGAAAATATTTGGAGACCTCTGGCTGTATTTTCACAGAGCTGGGTTCTGCTGTCCTCACAGCCTAACATGTGGCTGTGATTTCACATCCAGTGAAAAGTTGTTTGAATGAGGTCTGAAACATCATTATAGTAGTTGCTGTGCTGAAACATGGCTGTCACTAGCTACTTACCTTACCTGAACTGTGATGATGATATTGCTTGTAGTGATTGCTGTCTCAAGGGCTCAAGTTGCCAAGTATTTAAGAAGAAAACCTTTAGGTATTGTGAAAATTAGTCAGCATCTCTAACTGGTTATCTAGTAAAGTGTAGCCTTGTTGCTTAAGTAGTTCACTCAGAGCATCTACTTAACACCTTCTTAGACTCTAGAAAAGGTTGTTGATAATCTCAATAGGTGTTCTCATGAAATAGTAGGATAACCTGAATTATTTTTATATTGGTTTGGGTAAGGACTCTGGTTTCTGTTTACTGCAATTCTACTATGTTAAGCTGCCTCTTCATTTTTGGACGTCATCAGTTGCATGGGCATAGTTCCAGAAGGCAATCTCTAAACTGAAATGAGGTTATAGCTACCAGTGCATTCTTTGGAACTGAGCTTGGATTTGAATGCTCTCTGTTGATTACACCATTCAAAGCGTTGTGGATTTTTTCATTTGAAGATACTGGTTTTATTCTGCCATCTAAAGATTAAGTGAAATAAAATGTGTTACGGTTTCTTCTATAAAAATTAAAGAACTTTGGTTTCTATATTGTGGGGAATTTCTAAACAGGAGTAAAGAAAGCAGAGTTAGCCTTGGAGGATCTGGAGAGTTGTTATTTCAAATATTGCATGGAAAATTATTTTAAATTATTATAAAAAACAATTAAGTGCTTCACCACTGTAGGTAGCATTTGAATGTACTATCTGGAATTTAGTCCTACTACTAAGAATGCCCTGTGATCTTTATCTTTAATCATACTTGTCTTTTTTCATGTCTCAATCAAAGTCTTACCAGTGCAACGTAGTGGAACCATATAATTGTCAAGTTTAACATTGGCATGTGTGTTCTCTTAAAGTTAATTGTTGTTTTATGCAAATGTTTTGGCAATTCGTAATGTTAATATGGTGATTACTTCCTGAAGAAAAACAGGTGAAGGCAAAAGCAGATTGCAAGCTCACATTACCTTGCACCAAAATGAAACTGTGTATCTGTTCAGCTAGCAGTGAGGCAGATGTTCTTTGGATTTACAACGACATCTCACAGCCATCAGGATTAAGAAGTACTTTTTTTGCAGGGCCTCAAATGTCACTGAAGCAGCTGACTGCATTGTGTATTCAGAAACTGCCAGCAGCTGTGGTAGAATAGAGGTAGTGGTTATTCCAGCCTGGAGTACAAGGTGTTGGTCAAGGGTTTATGTCTGTTACTGGGCTTCTGTTTTGTTTGATGTCTCTCATTTAATTTTTTTTTCTTTTTAATTTCGTTTGCCCAGAAATGTTTGCTCAAACTACTTCAAGAGCATTAGTTAATTGATGGTGGTCTTTTAATAGGATATTTTGATCTTTACTGGACTTGAAATGCATAGCTTTAAAGCCTACCGTATCTAAGTTATAAAGACACATTTTACTGGAATGCCAAATTGAAATTTTAATGGGAAAGAAGCCAGGAAATAAAGAATTAAAGTTCTGATATGGATTAAATTGAGAATCCTGTATACTTTGTGTCTGTGCAGTGCTTTTCATTAAGGAATCCACTTCTTGTTTATTCTTTGCTGAAAAACCATGTTCCTGAAGTTGTGTTTTCATTTTAAAATAAAGACATTTTTAAGAGATGTGAAAAAACCATTAACATACAAAGAGAGAATATAAGTAATTTTTTTTTTTCTAAGCCTATAGTAAGCTTGAAATGACCTGATGATAACTCAGATCAGTATTATTTTAACTGGTGGTTTAAATCTGTGGCTGAAGCTGTGCAGCGTAGGTGAGTAGATCAACAATGTGTTGCTGTTAAAGGCAAGTCATCACACTCCTTGGATTCTCCAGTGGTATGATTCTATGCCCATCACTGTGTTTCTTCTGATAGTTCTTGAATTGATTGATTCAGTTCACTAAGCCAGCAGAAAAATATTTCCATTAATGTCTGGCTGCGTTAGTCATATTGAGGCTAATACTTGATACTGCTTATGGAGAGCCTCGTAGAGCAACTACCAGAACAATCACAAGGAGTATGTGGCAGTGAAGATGGCAGTACAGGGGGAGGAGACTACTATTTGGGAGTACAGAAAAACTAGATACTATGATACACCTGCATATGGATGGTAATTAGACTGGCCCAGCTATGTTGCTTCCTTCACCCTAAATTTCTTGGAGTTTGTGGCAGGCTGCTCCAAAATCCTTCATTCCAAATAAATCTCTGGCTTCCCTGGTTCGAGAGCCTGTAGGTCATGCTGGGGCTTCTTTTAGACGTTTAGTAGTGAGAGCTTTGAAGAAATGAAATGTGAAAATAGATCACATAATAGAGAATAGATCGCATAATAGAGTAACCAAACTTGCTTGTGGTGGTGTTAATCACAGTTTAACTGTGTTTTTCTGTATTTGTATGTTGTGTGTGTGTGTGTGGTGGTTTTTGGGGTGGGTGTGTTTCTAGTTGTGGGTTTTTTGTTTTTCTTTTTTTTTTTTTTTTATAATTGGTCCTGGACTACACTGGATACTGTCAGACGAAGCTGGGAGTTCTGGCACTCTTACAGGTATAGGCTGGAGTTTTGGCCCTGGAAGAGTTATGTAATGGTTGCTTTTGGTACTGTGGTAAAATAAGCAATAAAAGAAAAGCAAAAATGACTTGGTAGAAAAATTAACAACTTTGAGAATGAAGGCTTCAAGGGTTGTTACCACTTTCTTTCAAGAAGTTGCCCAATAATCAGAGAAACAAATCTGTAGGTAGTACACTATTATTGTAAAGTGTGTGTGTAAATGTTCATGCTTCACAGAACTTGATGAGCTGTAGCTAGAGTTCTCTTTCTGCATCTTCCCTGTTTTAACAGAATAATTTTTCTCCAAGCATAATATAGTAGACATCAGCCTTCTTTCTCTCTGTACCCAGTTTTTTGTAGTTCAGGGGGTTTTTGTGAAGACCAAAGCAGTTTCCTCATTTGATGATACGTGTTCCATGTTGGAAGAAATGATAGTCTTTAATAAAAAAAATAGATAAAGTTCCCTGTGCAATAGTTTTCATGGAGAATAATGCAGTAGAAGTTAAAACAGCGAAATGAGCTTCTTAGCTGCAGCAAAACTGGTGGACATTGCAATGTTTTTTAAGTCCCAGAAAAGCTCTTACCCTTATCATCCCCTCTTCTGCATTGGTTGGAGGACTGTTTCTGTATGTTCAGGCTACGTTCCTGATCCGCACAATTTGGGGATCAGGACCTCAGACCATGTACTTGCTGCTAAGCCTGAAGTCAGCCTGACAGAGTGAGCCGTCTGTCTCGTATGAGCTTTCGTGGAGGCATTGTCAAATTGGCGGTAGTTTAGGCTGGGCTGATCTGGGAAGAGCTCAAGTTTAACCTCCAGGTCCTTGAGGACTGTTGTTCCTGGGTGTTTGTTCAACTGTTTCTGCACGAAGGAAACGTCTCCTACGTGTTGGATGTTGGCCTTTACAGCCTTTTCTTCCTGCTGTACCCCATTTGCCGAACATAAAGGAGCAGGAGTGGGAACAAGAGACTTATCCTAGAAATGTTTGTCTGTCACCACGCTGTATTGAAAGGTGGCGTGGCTGATTTCTTACTAATCTGAAAACCAGAGTGAGCTTATTTGTTGATCTCTTATGTGAGAATTTTTTTTTTTCCCCATAAAAAAGAGTGTTTGGGGATTTGTGTTTAATGAGGCCAGAACTGGGTCAAAATTAACACCTAGAATGGAGGGAGCCTAAAGGCTTAATGGGAGTTTGTACCCAGTGATGCAGAAGCAGAGTGATCTCAATATGACAGAACTTTGTTATGCTTGCCAAGTCATATCAGGTTGCTTAACCCAGACTGGAAATACCAAATGGGACCTTTTACTTATCTTTCCACATTTTTGGCATAGTTGGTCTTTGATAATTGCTTAACAGCAGCAAATTCCTTCATGCATCTTTGATTCAGATGTTTTTATTCCTAACAACTTTTTATTGGTATATAAAACCTACAGAAAGTGATAATACACGATTGTCAGTCTGTCTTCTTACCACCTTCTTGTACTATAGTGTTACCTATGATAAATAATTCTTCAGAATGACACTGTCTTTTTGCTAGTTTGCAAAGGCCACAAAACCATTTCAGTTGTTATAGCCATGATAGTGATGGTAATTTTAGTAACTTAAGATTAAGTCTTTGTGTTTTGGGCACAGTTTGTTTCAGTTTATGTACTGAAGAACAGTGATTTCACAATGCAATTACTCTGTAAAACTCACCATTTTTTCCTGGCAAAATGAAAACATTGTAATATATCCATGTATCAAGTAACTTACAGCCATTAGGTCAAAGTGTGGGGCTTTTGTAGGCCAGTATAGCTTCAGTTAAGGCTGCAATTCTGGTGCATCCAAAGAATTAGTAATGAATGACCTCTTGAAGTTTAAATAGCGCTTGCAGTGCTCTCAGGAGGGTTTATCAGCAATGGCATTTGTGCAGAGCTGAGGGAGCAGCTGGAAGGAGCCCAGCACAGCTGCCTGCAGTTGCTCGGGCGCAACAGCCTGTCTTCAGTCATGGTGCAAAGTTCTGTCTCTGTACCGAAAACCTGGGAAACTTAAAATTCGTAGGGTGTTTAAATTGGGGAGAATTGCGGGTGTTTAGTGCTGGCGTGCTGGCTAGTAATTGTAATAGAAAACTGTAACACATATGCTTCTTGTCACATTCAGCTGTCTGTAATGCTACTGTGCTGCTCCGGAGCTTTATGTGAAAGCAGACCCTAACTCAGGAAAGTACTGAAGCAGTTTGTCTCATGCTGTGTTTTCTGCCCTCATCTACCATTAAGGGTGCAGCTCCATGTACTTTCTCCTTTGAAGCGGTGCTGCTAGTAGAAATTCCTGCCCTTTGCTAGTGTTCACTGCCTCTTTAGTTGTGCTGATGGTGCTGGTTGTAGGGCTACCCTCTACTTACTGTAAATCTGATTAGCCACAAAGTTACTGTGAGGTGCTGGAGGGAGTTTGTTTCTTCTCACATGGAATGACTTCAGCTGAGGATCTGGAGTATGTGCACATTAATTTGTGTTGGGACATGTCCATAATGTGCACCTTCTATGGGGCTGTTTGTACTTGGACTTATCCACGCCCTATTGTCAACTCACGTCTGGCTGTGCTCTAGCATCACTGCTCAGACACTGCTGCTTGAGACTGTGCTTTCTGCTGAGCACAGGGTGTGCATCACGTGGCCGGTGATGTTTAGCAGGATGGCTCTGCTGTTACTTCTGCTGTCCTCGCAAAGGTGGAGGCAGGGTTTTCCCCTTGGTGGTGTTATGTGGTTATGATGCTTCAGCACCATACTGTGAGGTTGCTGTGGCTTTTACAGTTACTCTTGCAATTTATGTTGCGGTTGCCTGTCATGAGAGATTCTTCAGCTATGTCCAAAGAGTCTGTCGCCTGCATTATTCATCAGTTTAAAACAAAAGTCTCCTAAAGCAGCTCGGAGGTAAAACACCTGTCTCCAGCTTTCGCTCTCTTATACTTGCATAAAAGATGTTTTCATTTTAAATGTAAAATGTGGGTGGGTGTATGTTTGCATGATGAGCTTGGTATAGAAATTGCATTTCACAACATCTACTGTACTTTCAGTTATTAAGCTAACTTTTCAAGTAATTTTGATGCCTTCACAAATGGCAAGATGGTAAGATTTACATTCTGCATTAAACACTTTACATCAAGGCCAAATGGGGCAAGTAGTTACATAACTGTTGTCTGTGGTTAGTAAAGGGAGCCCAAATTAAATATTGTAGAAATGAATGCGTGGGGTTTGAGGGTGTTTTTCCAGCTTGATGCATTGGAAGTTTGTCAGGCTCAAATGAAAGCGGGGTTGATACTAAGCTAGGCTGTTATAAAGTAGCAGCAGTTGCTGGGGGATACGTGAACCACCAGCCTTCCTGCTGCTTTCCCGTGCTGCAAGTGAGCCTGCATTTGGTAGCAGCCCAGGGAGAGGAGGATGCCACAACCTCTCTGCTTGTGGGAAGTGTTGGGAAGCACTGTCATATAGCAAGCTCATTCTCTTCTCTTGTATTTCCTTTCCCTGTGGCCTTTATGTGCATCTCCTTCAGCAGAGCATAGGAACTGAAACTGTGATAGGAGTTGTAAATGTCTGGGAGGCTTCTTGGTCCCCCCCACTGTGCTTTATGTACCCCTGTATCCTTACGCCTTTGTGTTACCATCCAGTCCCTAGTGTGAAGGGGGGGGGGGGGGGAAAGAAAAAACCCCAAGCCCTTCATATTTCTGTCTACTACAATATGCTTGCTGGGAAAACTAATTTAGTGATAATTATAGTATAATTTCAATATATTCCCTCACTAATATAGTATGCTTTTCAGAAGACGAAAATGCAAACAGGAAATTAAATTGAGCAAGACAGCCGAACCTTGAATCTAGCCTTTATATCTTCATAACCTAGTATGGTATTGCATTAACATTACTTGATGTTGGTGATCCATGTTTGTAGAAATACTTACTTGTAAAATTTGTTAAGCTTTTCTGGCAACCTTGAGTTAAAGTGTGAGAGAGATAATCAGTCAATGTGAGAATGTATGGCTGGAGGATCTCGTCATGCAAAGAGGCTGTTAACATCATCGGCATTCTGGACTCAAGTTGGCCTTTACCATTGTCTCTGACAGAGTTCAGCTGTTTTTAAGGTCTAAAGACATGGTGGATGGTAGTGCCTGAACATAAATAAACTATGTGAAACTCTTTTGCAGGGTGCTACATTGTGATAGCAAAACCAAAATTTCAAAAAATTGATTATGGTGTTTTAGGCATTCCCTTTAAAAAAAAAAAAAAAAAAGGCCAAAACAAAAATACCTAAACAATAATGAGGTAGAATCAAAACATAGTATAGAGTTTAATTCCAAATAATACATATTCAAAAACTGATGCAAGAAGCTTCAAATGGGTACAAGAAACATAATAATTTGGGATTAATTTATTTGGGGTAACTATTATTATGGCATAGCCAGGAAGTACTTCCAAAACATATTTTAAATGGTGTGTGTGCAAGAAAATTATTGGTTTTGAGAGCCCAATAAAAAAAGACAGTCCATTACATTAATATGACTGTTGAAAAGTTTGTTTACATATGCATTTTTTAGTTGTGGAAAATGAGAAATGTCTTAATGGGAAAAGTTCTTGTCTCCTGTAGCGGTACTTTGTCTTTTCTGCTGTGTTGCTTGTAGAGTGGCTGTGCTCTGAGAGAAGAGCTCATCAACTGTGATGAAGAGAACACATTGACTTTGAGCATAAAAACATTGCATTTTCTCCTAAAAGCAAGTTTCCAGTTTTAAGCACTGTAATTAAAAGTGTTAAAAAAAAAAAAAAAAAAAAAAAAAAAGGCAGCTTTTGAGGTATGTGTGTTTCTTCAATCACACATGGTTCTGGTGGTTTTCCTGGTTCTTTTTCAGTGTTGGGATACCAACACTGTTCTTATTGACAAAAGAACATAAAAGAGCCTTAAAGTTTAGATTTATTTGTGTGTGTGTGTAAACTTATGGATATGATACTGCGGGTTAATATTCCTAGCCACTTGCCTGGATTAAACTCTAGCTGCATTTAAGAAAGTGCTCAGTGTGTGTCAATTTAGAAGCAGCAAAATAGGTTAAATGTTAGCTGTAGTTCTCATCTTTAATATATTGCATTGGATAAGATGTTCTTGAAAGCTGATTCTCTTTTACTTGAGGACTTTTTGCTTGTGAGAGAAACTTATCTCAAGAGATGTTCTGTGGTAAAGAATTAACAAAGACTGATCATGCATATCCCTGGCAATAGTGAGAAAGATTAGGTGGAACGAGCCTAATTTCATTCTTTTTCTCTCAGAAATTACTGCAGTTATATTGGATCCTTTGAACAGAGCAATTATAGCTACAAGCTTAAAAATGCTTGAAGTCCTAAATTTGGTTTCTCTTCTTTGGTGTATTGATATTTTTAGAAAAATGAAACAAAAAAGCCCTTCAGAAGTGCTTCATTGTCTCTGGAAATGACACTTAGAGCCAGATCTTTTAAGTAATCTTCTGTATAATTTAGTTCTGCACATAGGATTCTTTTATTACTCTTAAGGTACATATTTAGTAGTGATTAATTCAGATTGTAAAGGAGCAAAAAAGTAAGCAGGTAAAATGTTCTTTGATCCCATGTTGCTTGATCTTTCTTTTTCCATTTTTATACATTTTCATGTTTACCAGCTTGAAGATTTTTTCCTAAAGTACACAGACTGATGCTGTTAATGGTGAACAGGCATGTGCAGACACCCCCTCTGTCTCTCCACACCTGACTACAAATACTGCTATCAGCCACAGCACCAGTGCTCAATTTTGAAATACTTTACTGAGCTTTCTCCTTATTGCTTTTATGTCCATTCCTTCCTCTCCTCCTGGTCTCTTCATGAACATCTATGCCCAGGATCATTGTTCATGGGTCTTGTATGTTGAGGTAGTCAAAATTTAGTTTGGTTGCATGGTCATATCTCCTCATCTTTCTGCAACAGCAGTACATTGACTTATACTTGCTGCGCCTTTGTCCAGAGCGATGCTAAGCTTGTTTTAAGCAAGAAGATAGGAGTCGTGTGACTATCAAGTCTTTCTTTTGCTTGTTACAGGTGATAACTACTAGACTTGTGCAGGAGGAAGACTATTAGAGATGAGAGCATCTGAACAGAATTACAGATTATCTCCTTTTTTATTTTTAGAAGTTTTTTGCCAAATGTCAAATATGGTTATCTAATTTTTTTGATGGTTTAGTTTGGATTTGAGTCCATGGAAATGTGACAAGGACAAGAATCAGCTTAGTCAAAGTTGTTGCTCTCTACAAAATTTTTTGAGTTGAGGACTTCATTGGCATGGTCAACATTGCTCAGCTTTTATCCGCCCTTTTGCCCCAAACTCTGGAAAGATGCAGGTGGCAGAGAGGCCGGGACCTGTGGCCAGTGAAGACTTACGGAAACAGGGCTCCAGAGCGAATGTGCTCAGTGGGTAGAGAGAGAGCTGGTGGCTGCAGGCTTCCCCCAAAACAGGAATTTGGGAGAGATCTGTAGGGGTTCCAGTAAAGGGAGAAAATATGCTTATTTTTTCTTTAAAATTCCAAAAAAGAAGGAAATAGTTTGTATTCCCACTCTGAGTAGAGTTCCAGGAAGAAATATCAGACCACAGTTGGGCATCGTATTCCTTTGATCCCCTGATGATACAGACACGAGAGCATTCATCTCGGGGTCCTGGTTGGTGGGGATTTAGTATTGTTCCACCAAGAGAACTGAAAATGCATGTGCAGCAATGTTGCTGTGCCTACCGTATTATTTTACCAGGCCATTTGCAAGCTCATAATGTCCTAAAGTGTAGCTGGGGTGGACATGACAAAACAAAATGGTTTCATTAGTTGTGTATATTTCCTTTTAAATGTTCAGCTGGTAATTCCTCCTCATCCCTCATCAAATGTGATTACAGCATCTTAGTATGATAAACATACATCTTCTCTAACACTTTGAAAAGTCACTGTTAGCTACTTTGACATTTAAATTAGTAGTAATATGATGGACATATTGGGTACTGAAGTTGGTGTTGTAAGTAGTTTCACAGGGTTTCTATGCAACTGAGTATAAATGTTGTACTAATTCTTTAATGTGCAGTTATTTTATTATACCCTAGATTGTTAGTTGCCCTTTATGCTATGTCATTTTGATCAGTTTCCTGGGGAATATCTAATACTTCACTCAATGTTTAAGGCACAGCAGTTACAGTGAGATGGTATATGAAGCAATAAATGGCTTTTGAGAGTGGTTAAATGCCGAAGCAGTGATGAGGCTGTTAAATGAGAGAACTGTTTGTAGAAGTTTTTTGGGGAAAACAGTTTTCTGTTTTGCTCTAGATAGGAGATAAAGCTAGTAAGTGGAAACATGAAAAATAATATTAAACTTATTTTATATTGAGAGTGTTTCACTTTGCTGCTTGCTAAGTGTCTCTACTTCGCATGTGAACTGCTCGTAAAAGTCTGTCTTGAAGGATTTGGCAGCGTGGCAAAGGAATGATCTTATTAAAACCACAAAGGGTCAAATGGGTAACGCTATGTATTGGCATTGTATATGGATCTGTTTTGAGGTGGATACTTTACATGTGTAGTTGCAGTGTTTTGTGGACATATTTCCTTGTGTTTGCTCACAACTGAAAGCTATACACAGATTGGAAATGGCTTTTTGAAATGGGATTACTGCTTATTTCAATGTCTGTAAGGAAAAGTGTTGCATGTGGCTTTTTGAGGGGTTTGGGTTTTTTTGGGGGGGGAGTGGTACTGTGGCTGAAACTGCACCTTAGGCATTTATAACATTCATTGGAAAGTTTTTGATTTGCTGTTTGAGATCAGTGCTAAAACTATGACATCTAGGGATTTTTTTTCTCCTCTTTTTGAGACCAGTAATTACAGCTTCAAGTTAGAATGTGAAGCCCAGATGAAGGTTGAACTTGCCTCTGAAAAGTGTTTCTAGGCTGTTATGTTGCAATAAGCATTGACATTTCCAGAACACTGTACAGCTTCATCATCTTTACTCCAGTGCTTTCAGCTGCACCTTTCTTTTAATAACAGCCATGAATGTATTTTAATTTTGTTCTGGAAATACTTTGGGGAAAGTTAATTACTGTTATCTGTACTTCAGTATTTGAAATAACTGTTTCAGAAACTTGAAGCAGTCTTTTTATGACCAAAGAAGGAGGAAGATGCAGAAGGGCAAGATAAAGGCTATTATATCCTATGCTTGTTAAGTGAGCATGCAGTAAAATCATTGTTGGTTGCCAGTGAGCTTTTAGAATATTTTATGTAAAGACCTGCAAGTGCAATATGAACCAACAACTTACAAAAAAAAAAAAGGGGGGGGGGGCCAAACAAGCGAAAAATACTAAAATAAAGTTAATTTCCCCTTTTTTAGCAAGTCTCTGCTATGCTACAATGTCAAAATTGTTGTTTTGTTTCTTTTTCCCAGGAAACAAATGCATTTGTGATTAGTCTTGAAAACAACTCTCATTTGTGGTGAGATAAGTTTAGCCTAATTCTGCATAATATGTCATCAAATTTACAATGAATGTTTGTTTCTATATAGTTTAGTAAGCAAACTGTGGCTTCTTATTTGGACTGTTCAAATGCACAAATTCTTTTGAGACTGTGTATTGGTACATTGTACATAAAGCTAAGTTTTCCTTGAGGATGATCTGCTATAAAGTCTGCTAGAATTGGTCTCTCCAAATGAGGTTGCACAGCATTACTTAGCAAATGTCACAGGTTTAAAACATTTACTACAAATTAGGATAGGATTCTTGCAATAGTTTCGTTCGTGTTTTGTAACCAAGCTCCAATTTTCAGATGTAAAAATGAAAGGAATCTCTGTAGTTTCTTTGTAGGAACTCTTTAGTCATCTGTATTGTCCTTTTGTGTGCATTAAATGTATCTGTGTTGTATGCTTTCTGTATATTTACAAGTGTTTTCAAACACAGTTTTACTGGAGATGTTATTTTTGTTTTCTTTGGTGGTTGTCGTGGGGGTACAGCAAACTAGAAGAATGGCTTTTGTAGAAGGTTACTTAAAAGAAAATCAAAGGTAATGCCACAAAAAAATTGAGGAAATTGTAATAAAGCGTAGAAGTGGACATACTGGCAAATGTAATATGCTGAAGGAATCGATATGAATTCATTAAACACAATTACCCATTTGTTTGGAAAAGTCCCTGAACAAGGCTAGTAGAAACTTGGAAGTGTTTTAGAGAAGCACGATGATGCACTTGCTCTGTTCTTAAAGAACTCCCTATTTATTTGCCTTTGTTCGCCATCATAGATGCATACTGTGCTATGTGGGCCTTTGCATAGATGCAACAAGTATTGTGTAGTTTATTTAAGCATTTTTAAAATTTAATTTTCTGAGTTCTGTTGTGATGTAAATGTTCTTTTTCTGTCAAAGTAATCTGGTTAGGAAATTAACAGTCTGAATTTTTGTAAGATACTGACATAATTGGGGTGATAAGCAATATTGTTTCCCTGGAAGACAGCTAAGATTTCAAAATATTTCTATTCTTGCCTGTTTTCTTTACTAGGCAGCATTTTTGGTATAATATGTATACAATTTGAACAAATTTAGAAGAAAATTGAGACAATTATCTCAGTGATGGTAAAATCTGACATTCATTTTGTAGCCAAAGATAACCTTGTGAAATAGCCTTACTCTTTTCTCAACTCCATCTGGTGGAAGTTAAAGAAAACAGGTGTTGGGATTTTTTTTAATGTGACTGTCTAAAAAGCCACGTCTACTTCCAAAGAGCAAGCATTTCTTTGTCTTTTGAGTCTATGTGTTAAATTTTACCTCCGTGACTCCTTACCATGTTTCTTCTTCCATATACTTTTCTGGGGAAGATTTTCCACCTCTGTCAACTACTTTATTTAAGAATGTTCAGTAAAAGTGGCCTTTAACCAGACTGATGAAAACGGACTAGAGAGAAGACTGATGCTGTTTTTACCTACGTGCAGGACGGACTATTCTAAATTGTCTTATTAATGATTGAAGTAAAAAAAAAAAAACAGGTCAGTTGTCCAACATCCACTTAGTGTGCACAAGTATCAACATGTATCTTCTTTTTTTTTCTTTTCTGTAAAGTGTTTTTAAAATTTTCATTAATAGCTTTTAAAGGAGCCTTCTGAACATCTGAAATGACACTTTCATTTCAGAATACTAGCCTGGAAATAAGTTGATACATTTCTAGCTGAAGGTGTGGACAACTCTGAGTTGAACTAGTTGATCTGCTGGATTTTCTGGAAGTTTTTGGTTTGTTTTGGGTTTTTTTTACTATTTATAAATAATTTTTTTTTCCTATTTAATTTACTTTCACTAAGGTGTTGTGTGAGGTTTTTTGTTTGTTGTTTTGGGTTTTGGTGGGTGGGGTGCTTGGTGTGTGTGGTCCTCTTTTTTTTTTTTTTTTTTTTTTTTTTTTAAATCCAGGTTTTCTTTTGTAGGAGTCACAATGTTTTCCCTTAAAACCATAACTCTGCATGTAATGTTAGTTTAGGAAATGCAGTAGTTCTTTGCAACTTGAAACTTAAATTTGTTTGTGTCACTGTAAATGTACTACTAAATAACTTTGTGGGAACTGCTTCATAGCCTTGTAATGAAGTAATTTATAACAGCACAAACTTAAGTGTGTCTGTTGGAAGTAAAAGCACTAATCATTTACTGTCTTTTCCCAATGAGTATAAAAACCTGAATTACTTTAGTAGATCGTTTTGAACAAAGCCTCCATGTTTAAAGCGGAATGCTTTAAGAAGATGGAAGTTGTAATTTAGTTTTTTGTTAAGATTATGAATACCTGTGTGTTGAATTAGTGGTTTGAATATTTTTATTGTGATTCCATGAAGGATATTTGTTTTAAGGCATGTTAGAGCTTGTCACTTACCATTAATTTTAATGATCAATTTTATGCTTGCTGATTATAGCCAGCACGTGTTACTGTAGACCCCAGTTTCTACACTATACCGAGGCACATAAAATGTATTGAAATAGTATCTAGATGTAAATAAAGAAATATTTAGGGCCCATTAATGCTGTAATCAAGAGACAGTTTCTGGATAATTGCATTTGAGTAAACTAACCTTATAATGCCTCTGTTTTTGCTTCTGCTTTGAGTGTAGAACATGACACTTAAATGTTTGAGAACCTAGAAGACTGGTGGTAGTTTCTGCAGGTGGACTTTTTCGTGCTCTTGGCTTCAAATAGTGATTGCATAGCTAGAGTTTGCAGTCATGGGCTGGGGCTGAATTTTGCGGTTTTCTTTTTAAATATACTTTAATTTTGTAAAGTGTAGAAAGAAAAGATTGTATTTGCAGAGAGAAGGTGGATAGGTCCAAGTACAGATAAAAGTTTGGTTTAATGTATTTACTCATCATTATTTAAAAAAAAATTTCTGGTAAATAGGTTAGAAACCCTAGTGCTACTCTTTGATAAGTATCTTTGAAAACTTTATTTGCACTGCACATCAAGTCACTAAATCTAGTTTGAGTTTAAATGTGCTATGGTGTGCCCGCTCAAACAAGTACCGTACCCTTCTTGCTCACACATACTTACCTATTGATCTTTCTTTCCTACCTGTTAAAAATACCTTTCCTAAAATTTCTTTCTGTGGGCTCATTACTCCCATTTTCTTTTTGTGCATATTACTCTGAACAATGATAGTGGCGGTGTATCTGTGATGATGTGAGAACATAATTAAGATCAGTCGGTAGAGGCTATGGACTTTATTAGACCAAGTGACACAGCTGAGAAGTGACAAGCTCTTGATCACAAATGCCTTTGTTAAGGTCTGAAATCAAAACATCAGTATTCAAAGCTAATTAGAAGGTGAAGACCATTGCTCAGAGTTCAATTTAATATGGATCAATTTTACCATCTCGGAAAGGAAAGGTAGTTCCTAGGAGTAGACAGGGTGTTCTTGGTGGAGGGAAGAGATGAGAAAGCAGTTGCCTCCTAAGGGGAAGAGACAGGCAGTTTATAGCTGGTGAAATGTGAGGAGTTGGCTGTGGAGGGAGAGATCATACTGAGCCCATAATTTTTATTTTATGGCCCATTGGATGTATTTGGTATCTAGCAGAGTTATGAATTTTAGCTGTTATGTCAGTTTAGTTGCCTGTGAAACTGCATCCTCCATTCCAAAGCTCATATTTGAGAAGTGGTGTGTAGGTTTCCCTTGAGGATGGCCTGAGAGATTAGAGATGAAGCAACTGTTTTATGAGAAGTGTCCTTCTACTGATATGTGGCTGGTTTTGTCCTGAATCAATTGTCTGTATGAATGTACTTTTTTAAACATTTGTTCATGCTTAGTTACCGTTCTTACAAATATCCTAAAATAGGAATACGTGATGTTCTAGTAAAGGAAGAAACATTTTTTTGAGCCAAGGTATTTGTTTTTTCAAAATCTATATAGAAAATTTGCCTACTAAGAATAAAGTGGGGATGGGCTTAATATTTGAGATGCCACCATTTCTTTTGGTATTTAACTGACTAAAAATTATCCTTGCTGCTTACGATGTTTGTCTTCTAATTCCCAAGCATCTAACTTCTACCATTGGTCACATGAATACTTTACTAGGTCCTGTTTAGTGAGAGAGACCCTGAGATGTAGTCCTGTAGATCAGAAAGTCAGTACCATGTCTGAAATAAAATAATGTTGTTAATCAGTAAGGAAGGGAGGTGGTTTTCTTTTTTAAACTAAAATTGATGAGGTTTAGTAAGTCTCATTTCACAGAGTATGATGTAAGCTTTCTAAACTGAGAGCTTATAACCTAGATGGTTTTTCTCTGGGTGCCCGCACATAAATTGCTCTCTCTGCCTTTTATGTCCAGTGACTTATTGGTTGTAAGGGAATATGAGAAGAAAAGTTTCTCTGGGAGAACCCCCCCCCCCCCCCCATCTTTCTTTCCATGGCTCTAACAGGTTTGAGTTCCTATGTGGTCTGGATTTTCTTCTTTTGTTTTGTTTTTCCTCAAACATAAAATATAGCAGATATGCATAGAGAATATCAAGGGCCTGATTTTGCTTCTCTTACAAAGAACACAGACATGCCTGGTCCTGGCATGGATGCCGGGGCAGGTTAAAGGCAGAGCTGTACTCTGGCGTACCTTGTTACGCCTCTTTGAGTTTGGGAGTGATCTGGCGGGCTGCCATTCCTTTAGCTGCAAAAAAGAGAGGAGAGGACAAACAAATGCTGAAGGAGGAGTGAGGAAGTTAAAATGAAGAAGCTTAAAAAAGAATTAAAAGGCTTGTCTTATTTGGTTCTCTGCTTAGAAGTTGGAATTTATTGACGTTGGGCAGGGGCTACCTGAAGACAATTTACAGGTCTGCTAGGAATTCTTTTGATCCTTTTAGGGCCTATAGCTAATCACACACAACACCCATCTCTTAGCACGCTGAGTCTTGAGCACCTTTGAAAAATATTCTGTTTGCTTCTTTCAAAAGCACTGTGCAGAATATTAAAGCTCGGGGTGGGGGGGAGCGGAATCTTAGCTTACTTTCAAATAAAAGAGAACATCACTATGGGCAGTCCAAGGAATCAGAAGAGCAGGAGTTATCTTTACAATACCTACATTGGATATATTAGCACTTACAGTTTATGATTAAAAAATATTCAAACCACTGAATTTTTGCAATGTTTTTATTGCAATTTTTTGTTCTAAGGTTGTGGGAAAAGTTGATAGTATATAGTGAATTTTGGATTGATTTTTCACTTTGGGAAAACCTTCAGGGGAAAACATAAGACTTACATTGAGAAGAAAGGTACTATGAAGAAAAGTATTTTGTTATGAAGGGTTAAAAGTCCATCCTGAGGCTGTCCCTTTGGAGTTCTGTGGATCATGAAACTAAATCTTGAATAAAACGTGGTTCTTTGCAACAGTAATTTGCACAACATACTTGTTGGAGGCCAACCACCGGAATGCAATTTGGTCTTGTTTTTTGCTGCGCTTGAAATATTTTTTAAATACCATGGTTTTGCTGCAATTTGTGTTGTCATTTATGATGTTTATATTTTAAATAGAATCATGGAATGGTTTGGGTTGGAAGGGACCTTAAAGATCATCTAGTTCCAACCCCCCTGCCATGGGCAGGGACACCTTCCACTAGACCAGGTTGCTCAAAGCCCCATCCAGCCTGGCCTTGAACACTTCTAGGGAGGGGGCATCCACAACCTCCCTGGGCAACCTGTTCCAGTGCCTCGCCACCCTTGTAGTGAAGAAATGTATTTGAATAAATGCACATGCAGTTTGTGCATCATTTAAATCAATGAATGATCTGTATGATCCCTGAAAACATCTTTCAATTCCAAGAGTGCATGCAAAATGATTATATAAGCAACTATATTTGTTTATTTTATATACACTTACATCCTTCATTTGCCTTTCAATGTAGTTTTTTTCACCTTCTGATACAAATAATGCTTATCACTACATTGTAATAGAAGAGGGGAAGTCTACCACGGGTAACTAGTTGAATAAAATATAAGGTCTAGGAACTACGACTACTTGGCCAGTTCTTACAGTGGCATGCATCAGCAGGGATATGTGGTGAGGCTGGTACTGTCATGTGTGCAAAAACGGCTAGAAGAAGGTAAGCAATGAGGCGAGAAAGTCTGATGATACTAACTTACTGAATAGTTTAAGATAGGGGGTCAAGTATGAGTAGTTTGTAGAATGACTGTAGAAGCCTAAATCATTAGGCGATAAAGTGGCAGATAAAATTCAACTTGGATAAATGTGAAGTTACACATGTGAAGGAAAATAATAAAAATTTCCCATCAAAGCAATGGGCTTTGCAGTAATTCCTCCCCCCACCCCCATGCCCCCCAGGTAAGATCTGTAGAGAGTTACAGTTGCATGAAAAGATCAGATGGATGATCAGTTATGGTGAAAAAGTAAATTGAATGTTAGGAGTTGTAGGGAAAGGAGAGAACAAAGCAGAGAACTCTGTCTGTAACGATCCACCATGCAGCTGAGTTCCCCTCATCTTACAGGATATAGAGGAACTGGGAAAGTTTCGGAGAAAGGGCTATTAGAGTAATCAGGACAAGGAATGAAGAAGATAAAACTCTTCAGCCTGGAAAAGAGATGATGACTAAGGTGGTCTCTGATAGTAATCTGCAAAATCATGATCGGCTTGAAGAAGGACATGGGGATTAAAAGTTCGTTGTCTCTTCCAGTGCAAGAACTCAGAATGTTAAACAAAGCCAGTAGGAACTGGATTACAAACAAACAACAGAAGGTGGTTTTTCATGGAAGAGGTAGTGGAAATACTGGAGTTGCTTGCCATAAGATGCTGTAGATGCTAAAAGTAGACAAGTATCTGAAAAAATACTAGGTGCTCTCAAGAAAGAGGAGCATCATTGAGAATTAGTGAATGGAGCAGGCATCTGAGGAAAAACCCTGATGTGAAAACAGCTGGGGGCTGAGAGAGTACTGCATGTGGTTGACCAGCTTTTCCTTTTCCTTGGGCACTTATTTATGGCACTTATTTATGGCAGAATAACAGGTCTTTGGTCTGATGCAGCTGTTCGCTTGGAAATACTGCATGTCAGTTTTACGTCAAGTATGCATGGGCTCAGACATACCAGAAATCACAGGACTACTGTGATCTGTCTAGGGGCAAATCTGTGGTCAGGGCATCTTGACACTGAAATCTAGAGGTGATGGGTTTTTGAGGGGTCTCTTCGTAGCCGGTAGCTATGTTATAGTCAACGTAATGGTATAGAGGTGGTTAACTCACAGTACTGACTTGGCTGTTAGGAGGTGATATCATACTATGCTGGTTAAAATACTGTTTTACTGCAATTCCAGTTTGTTGTATTCTGAAATGGAAGTGTTCTGTCTTTAAAAAAAAAAAAAAAGAAAAAAAAAAGGAAAAAAGAGAGAAACTATGTGCAGCACTGCTGACAGTTCAGTCATTTGCAGTACTGAAAGCTACTGCATAAAGTACACTAAAATCATAGTAGTCGTGTAAGTCATGAAATCATTTAAACTATGAAATTGTTACAGTATAAGAAATGTCCGGTTCTGGGCTTGATGTCCACATCTGGGCTTCTCAGTATGAGAGACATGGACATACTGGAGAGAGTCCAATGAAGAGTCACAAAGATTAAGGGACTAGAGCATCTCTCATATGAGGAAAGGCTGAAAGAGCTGGGACTGTTCAGCCCGGAGAAAAGAAGGCTCAGGAGGGATCTTAACAGTGTGTGTAAATACATGAAGGGAGGGTGCAAAGAAGACTGAGCCAGGCTCTTTTCAGTGGTGCCCAGTGGCAGGACCAGAACCAATGGGCACACACTGAAACACAGGAGGTTACTCCTGGAGATCAGGAAACACTTTTTCACTGTACGGGTGACCGAGCCCTGGGACACGTTGCCCAGAGAGGCTGTGGAATCTTAATCCTTGGATATATTCAAAAGCTGTCTGGGCACGGTCCTGGGCAACTGGCTCTAGGTGGTTTTGCCTGAGCAGGGCAATTGGACGAGATGCCCTCCAGAGATCCCTTCCAGCCTCAACCATTCTGTGATTCTGTGAAAAACTTCAGCCAAACATGGAGCCAACTGTAATTGTTTGTAAATAAAAGTATTAGACTACATCCCATTGTTTTCATTGGGTGTTTGCAAGTTGGTTTTCTGATGGGGAGAGTCACTGTAAAAGAAAATGATGATCTTTTTATTTGTCTTCAATAGTAAAGATACAAAGCTGTTACCGATTGCTCTATTCAACACTGTCTGTGTTTATGTGCATTGGTAACACATTATCTAAAAGTACAGAGCCTTCATCAGAGCTGCTGATAGCTTGAGCCACTTGTAACGTTATGTCTTCATAAAGTTCTAGATAGCTTGGTTTTTAAATTGATATATTTTGACTGTCAGTCAGAGACTGGCAGAAGAAAGTGTTGGTCTATATCTTGAAATGTGAATTATGCCAAAGTGTTCTTATTTAAGGTTCATGTTTCACAAGAGCAGTCAAGTAACACAGAAAGTTTGGATGGAGTTCATGGCATGCCTGCCACTCATGTGACCCAAATTCAGAATAAAGAGCACGTAATAAAGCCACAAGAAACTGCTTTTTTGAATTAATTAGGGAAAGTAATAATATAATTAAATTGTGGCAGTTGAAGGATGATTGCTTTACAATGGGAGGTATAAGTTACCAAATAAAAATACTCCAAGTACATATTTCCCCTTCTCCATTTCCTTTTTCTTCATTTTGTCTATCAATTTGGATTATCTCTTGTTTAAACACTTTCTGCCAAATGGGTACCCTGTTTTGGAATTAAATCAGAATTAAGCATCTGAAATGCAAAAAGATTTCAAATCTGTGAGGAAAAGATAAACTAGCTTAGGTAAAGGAAACTGATCTCTAGAACTCGCGCTGTCTGAAAGGTCCCTTTCATGAACTTGTGTGGAGCGTTGTGCAGGGTTTCTTTCAGTTGAAGATCATCTAGCCGCAAGAGAGTGGAGAGGGGTCATAGTGCCCCACAACTTCTGAATTTCTTCACATCAGGATGCATTGGTCAGGCACACGGTGTAACTCTGTCCCCTCTCTGATACAGTTTAGTGACAAGCATCCTCTAGCTTTTCAGCAAGCAGTTTCAGAAACACGAAGACCTTATGCTACCCTAATTTGGCTGGAACTGCTAGGGAGTCAAGGAAGTTGTTATGGCTGTGGGCTAAATGTATTATACCCAGCACGCACTCCTTTCCCTCCTCTCTTCCTTACTCACGAACTCTCCGTATCGCTCTTCCATGCCTGTCATATTTTGGGATTGCCGACAGCAACCATTTCTGCATGCTAGGAGTTTTGGGGTTTTTTTTTGTTTGTTTGGTTGGTTTTTTTTTAGACACTCCTGTAGCTAATTAATTTCAGCACAGGTTTAATAGCATGGGACTCAGTGCAACCCAGAAAACGTGTTTGTTTCTCACCTTCTTTACTGCAGAGGCTGCCCAGCCCATGTTCAGACCCTGTGTCAGGGAACCATTGTTCCCAGTTGTCTACTCAGCTCCTGGGGTTTTGTCCACTTCCTTCTTACTTGCATACTGAAATATACTCATATTCATGACAGTGGTCTTCCCTCCACCCCCTCCCGTCGCAAGCAGGACTTCGTATTGCCTATTGGTCTCATTGCAGTGGTTCCCTGGTGTCCTCATTCTAGGAGTCCTCTGTCACGTTTGTTCTTCTCAATACCAAGGGGAATATCATAGCAATGGAGTGCAATAATTGTCATCATACCCTGGTTCTTCAGTCCTTTGGCAATCAGAGCTGGTAAAATCTTGCTCGGCAGAATTTGCCAGAGGAATAACAGATCTATATGTGCGTTCCCTTTTCACTGAGATCAATTCAGGCCTGGCTACTGATGCTTGAAATGCTTCTATTTTTGCACTTTCTCGCATGTTAAAGTCAAATAGCCAGAACAGTCCTAGCGTTAAATATGATGTTCCTTTTAACTGGGTCTCGCCAGCACAATATTGTTCGGGCTAAAATCAGTACTGAGTAGAAACGATCAAATAAAGCTTGTTAACCATTCAGGTAGGACTTTTGTTCTCATGTAGGAAGTGCAATGAGTATATCCATTAATTTATTTATTTTTAATAGTTTACTCACAACTGGAAATTGTTACTTAAAAGGAAATCATAATATGGTGGCTACCAATAAACTTATTTTATGCATCCTAAGTATCAAGAGAAACTCGTCATCTGTTGTTAGTCAACTGTACCAAAGCCAGTAAAACACTTTTCTTGAACACCTCAGTGAAATCGCTTTTTATTCCTCTAGCAGAAAATAAAATTACTTTCTTTTGAAATCTTTCTGCAAGCTAGTTTCTACCCTGCAGATGTACGTCTACCTCTCTGCATCAATGAGGCGCAACGAACTTGGCAGAGAATTTGTCCCCAGGAGCGGCTGGTGGTCTTCCCATTGTTCTTACTCCTTGGGCTTCCTGAAGGAAGCGTGTAATTTATATGATCAGTTGTTTCTTCTGAACCTTTTTTATTTAATGGGAGAGATGTAAGCTCATGTGACTCAAATTAACTTCAGCAAGGAAATTTTGATTGTATCCCTTTCACAAGGGTGGTATTGCCACCTTTAAGATTTAAGAAGTTATGACCCTGAAAAATTAGGTGTTTGGCTTAAAAATCATGCACATCTTTTAAAAAGCAACAAAAAGATCTTTGGAAAGCTTGTGATATTGTGGCTCCAGGAACTGAGAGTTACTGAAAGTTATGCCAGATGTTGTGGGACTTGCAATAAAATGGTAAAAATTGGCAGAATTCTTACCAGTGGAAAGAAACATTCTTCATTGTCCACCTTTAAATACCCAAAGATAATGCATTTTACAAACACACAATACTTGTAGCAATAATGTTTTTGTATTCTGCCTTCCTTACTTCCCTGGTACTGCTGAAACTGGTAAAAGCTGTAATTAAGCTGTCATACCTAATTTTAAAATATAGTTAACATTTAATTCTTATTTTAAGCTATTTTTGAAGTAAAAAGGCAATATATTGGGAACTGAGCCAGAGATTAATAACACGTTTTTTAAATGACAGATAAAAAGTGTAGAACAAAGGGGAAGAATTTTTTTTTTTAAGAAGCGCGTTATCCGAGGTATGTGTTGTGATACAGCACTGGAGTCTTGCACCAAAATATAACTTTGAAAAACTTAACTAATTCGTATCTGAACTGTATATAATTGACTTTTTAGGTAGGAAGGGTAATTTGAGGTTGTTTCAAGCTGTGTAGAACGTAGAAAGTGTTTAATTTTCATTTTTTAATAATGCTCATGCATAATAAACTGAGTGAGTGTGGGGTGTGAATTAAGAGAATGTGTATTTGTACATTATTATTACTACTCCTAATGCATTTTGAAACTGAAAAGAAAATCACTATTGGTTACGTATTCACATTTGTTAAAGGTAATAGTCTATTAAAAGTACTTGTCTGTTCTGCAGGACTTGTTCAGTGATGTAAGCCAACATTTTCCAGAGTGAATGCAGATTAGCGGTATTATATTGTCAGCTTGAAGTTGGTGTCTGGTAGCGTTGCATGATTGATTAATCACAGCGGGTAGGGCGTTTTTTGAAAAAGATGATCTGAGTATCTTTCAGTGAGCTGACAGTTTGTAAAGGTGGTTGCAATGAACTATCAGGTTACAGCTTGTCTGGAATAATTGAAGCACCTCATCAGATGCCCAGGAAGCATATTTTTCCTTATCACACAGCTTGGGTCGTAGGCTTTGCATTACTTAATAGGCACAGGGTGGGTATATTAATATGGTAGAAGAACATGTAATATTAAAGGAGACTTCAGATTGCTGAATACTGCTTGCCAACATTTAAACGGGAGTTTTTAATTCTGCAAATTATATGCTTGCGTATGTCATGCAGTCATTTGTTAATACCTCAAAATTAGAACAGTGTATTTTGCTCTGTTTGGTAATGGACATATTGCTGTAGAAATACACTGAAATCAATTTAAGACTATTAGCTTTTCTAGTTGTGAATGAAATTATCCTGACAAATGGTGTTGCTTTTTTCTTGTTCATATATATATAAAAGCTGTGCTTTAACTGCGGAGTGATGAACCTTATCTGTGCTAACACTGAAATAGCAAATGTAGGTGGTAATGTTTATAGCGTAGTCAAGAGCATGACCTGAGCACATGCATACATTATTGAGCTAGTATCAGTCTGACTAGCTTATTTGCCAGTACCGGTGAAGTTGTAAAAAAACCTCAGGATCATAGGCAAGTTGTACAGCTTGTGCCATTTTTAATGCTGTTAGGACTTTGCTGCTATTGGTGTCAGAGCTAGTTAGGTTAACACTAGGCTGTTGTTAATACCATTATGTGTTGCAGACCTTTGGTCGCACTGTAGGCATGCCAAGAGATAGCAGCCGTACCATCATGCCTATTCACTGTCTTCTAGCTCTCCTCCTGGAAAGCCAGCCTTCAGTAGGAGTCTGAGGACACCGAGATTTTTCTGAGCCGGGTTTACACAGTCGGGATGTAGGTACATGGTGGAAAGAGGGAAGAGTCTCTAATGAGGAGCAGGCACTTCACTTTGCTTTCCATTCTTGCAAGTTATGCACTTAGCATGTGTGTCACTGGAAACAGCCTTGTAGGTGCCCAAATACCTGCTCTTTCAGGTTTCCTCAGTCACCAACTTTTCCTCTGAGGCTTCCAGTGAAGGCATTGGACGTGTCTTCTAATAAGTAGTGGACAGTGATGACTTTGCAGTTTCGGGGAGAGATGATATGGGTTCAAAATAATTTGATAAACTTCACCTGCTGCTACCAGTCCCTTCAGGTAAACTCCTCTATTGCAAATATTTTCTTTAAAAGCAAGCAAGAACTGAAACCAATTCTCATCATTTGCATTTTGAAAGTATTTTCTTTTTTTTTTGTTGCCTAGCATAGTCTTTTGTGTTACTTCTGTGTGACTATAATTTTGTCCATTTTAGTTATGTTTTGTTAGCTTTCCGCAAAATTTCTAACTTGTTTTTATCATAGGAATACCTATAAATGCAGACAGAAAATAACTGATTTGAAAAGCATGAGTAGATTGGTGTATATAGCATCCCTACTTTTATAAGGCTTTTGATTTAATTAGTTCAAGTTTGCAAAAATAAGTTTTTAAAAAAATAAACTGTGAAATTCACACACACACTCCCACACCCCCGGCCCTGATTGACTGTGGAGGCTTTTTATAACGTCTTATTAGAAGGGTTTTTACTTTCTGTAATGCTTGTTTTTTTCTACAGTGCTATAGCTTTACTTTTCTACTTACTGTTTTAACACAGAGGAATTGCTTGGAATGTCACTTCTAATTTTAACTGTCAGTTTAGGTCTCAACTTGATATAGCTAACAGTAGATTCCCCCCCCCCCCCCCCCCCCCAGCAACACATCTCCTATTGTAAAACCCTTTCATAATGACACACTTCCTCCTCCCCACAATGGTACATCAAGTCAGATCTACAGGAATGCAAAAATAGCTCAAACATGCCACTCTGTCTGGGAGTTTTAAAAGTTTCTCAGTGCTTTCACTTTTTGAAAGCTTTTTTTTTTTTCTCTCCTGAGTCCAAAGAAAAATGGCAGGCTGGAGTCTGCAATAACGTAGTTACAAATTCCAGTTGCAATGTAAGTTACATATCCAGTGCAGATAGTTAGAAACAACTGAAAAAAAGTACCAATGTAATTTCAAATACTGTATGCTTCCCTCACTGCTGTAGAATGTGTTTTCGGTTTTTACGCTTTCTAACTGCAAAAATGTTATATTTTAGTCTATCAGAAAACTCCTCTATGCAATGTATACTTCAGATTGCTTGTGAATCTGGAGCTAGGTACTTGAATGACAGTTGCCGGTTTAATATCATTAAGCTTCCTTTACATTAAAAGGAGTTGTGTACAGTTATGTAGGTATGAATATACGGTTAGCAGACACCTGCTCATGTGTTTTGGTATGACCATCTCTTATTTCAGTTTTAGGCATGGACTCCACAGAAACAGGGGTGTCTTCACTGCTTTGATTTGAAACTCATGACAGTTACAGTAGATAGTAGTGGATTTAGTAGTATAGCAGTAATTTAGATTTACAACAGCATACTGATAGCAAAGCATGGCCAATCATTTGGCAAAGTTAACTGAAAGGGTTTCTGCTAGTTCTAGGTTTTGGGCACTCTTCTACTTTAGCAGTTTTACTAGGATATTTAAGTTAAATTTCTGAATCATTTAATTTCCTTCTCAAATCAGTGTTTTAAAACAATTTCCTGATCTAGGGCCTGGTGGGGTGCCTGTAAACTTTGTCAATATTTTAAAAAAGATGTAATAGTTCAAGGCCTAGTTGCTGTTTGGCATTTGGATTGATCCAGTAAGTTTTTTATGTTTATCCAAAATTACCGATGGTAGGAAGAAAAAAACCAATATATTGAATTGTAACACATTACTACAGATCTGATTTTGATCCTATTTGCCATGCATAAAGACCAGATCATTAGAAGTTACTCTTTTATTAAAATCAAACCTAGAAAAATAAAATAATAGCTAGTCCAAATCAGCTCATATTATGCACTTAAAGTAAGAGAGAAATTTTGGATCTCTTCAGATACTGAAAAACAAAACTGATCTCTATCAGATACGCATAATGGTTCCCTTGATTACAATTTTGTCATTTCATTTGTAAATAAATTTCTTCTTAGCTTTTTGTGTGACAGAGCATAGCTCATCTAAATGATGAAAAGTCTGCAACAATAGTAATTCTGAAGGTCTTTTTCTTCAGTTTTGTGTCAGGATGTGGGAGATGTTTTGCAGCAACAAGTACTTCCTTTTCTGGCAGCCTTATGCTCTTTCATCTTTTTTTCTTGTTTCCCTTCTTGTTCCCTCTCACGTACAGAAAAAGTAAATGCATATCCTCTGATCACTGCACTTGATTGTGTATCTTGGAAAAGTATTCAGATTCATTTGAAGCTGCAGCATTGTTTCATTCTAGCTTCCACTGGTGTAGGGGGTGGAGTAACTTGTCTCTAAAGAGGCTCTTACGCTGCAGCATCTGCTGTCTTTAAAATGCAGAAAGCTTGAAATACTCTGAGTCATCCTCTCTTGTGTTTGTAGTTACTGTTGTATGTCAACTGCATTGTGAGACAAACCTTACTTATGCAAATTCTTGTTAATTATTTGATAATTATTTTTTGCCAACCACTTGCCAATTTGTTTGTATTATACGTATGCCTTTCATATAGAAATCCAAACATCAAGCCTTTACGTCTTGGCAACTCTAGCAAGCTACATGGAAGCTGTGATTCTTCATTCCTGGCCTTTCGGAATACCTGACTTGTCTGAAAGCCATGCAACAGGGAGTTGCTTCCCTTTATATACTAACAAACTTCCACTTCCTGCAATTATATGTTTGGAGGAAATGTTAAGTCTAGGGAGTTGTCATGTTTGCATGTTTCATCTGTGGGGCATGAATATCAGCAGAGGAACCATTTTCTGTAGGGATGAAAAGGGGAAAAGCTGTTAGAGTTGACTGACTATTTTTTGGACAGAGACTGGATAGGAGTCTTTCATGTACTCACAGCTGAGCGTTAAATTGTCTCAGACCTTTGTTAACTTCTGAAATAAACCCCTTCTTTTGGTCATATCTTTTCTGAAAGATTGCCAGCTCTTGAAGGAATCAGGCTGCATTATCCACTTTTCAAGTGAGGGTTATCTGGGAGACTATATTGGTGTTGATATCTCGCTTCAAAATCTAAAGAATTAAAATAGTTATCAGCATCGTTGCAGTGGAGAACTCTTCCAAATTAGTCTGCTGTTTGTTTTTTTGAACTATCAGTGCCTATTTTCCCAAGCTGACTTTAGCTGTTGCTCATAAAGACTTCTTGTATTTTACTTTCCCTGGTAGAACCTCAAAGAATGCCTCACTCGATAGCACCTGAGAATCGCCTCTGGGTTACCAGGTATGCTCAACTTGCTGGATTCAATAAATAAAAAAGTTCCCAACGTAGCACTTGTATTTCTCCAAAAACTCACTGCACTGTTTCACTACTCTCTCCCTTTTTTTCCTTTTTTTTTTTTTTTTTTTTTAAACGATCGATTAGCTGTTTTTCAGTCTACAGGACAATACATCCCTTTTAGACCAGCCAAGCCTGAATAATATTCCAAAGAAGTCAATGTACAAGTGGTTTCTAGATAAGTCTGATTGCTTTTTCTTAGTCTAGTAAACCTTCTCTCTTGACTTCTGGCATATTTCAATATAACATCATGTGCTTTTTCCCTGCTCCTCTGTTTTATTTTAATCTTTTGTCACCTTTGGACGTTGATTTGTGCTTTGATAACTGGGTTTGGAGTATTCATTTAATAAGTGGTAAAAGGTGGGAGGGAGGGAATAAATATAGACTTTCTCAAGGAAATCCTTGTTAGACTCTCTGAAATGTTACCTGTTTGTTACTCATCAGTCTTACCGTAGTTTTACAGTCTTACTGTATTAAACTTTCACCTTTTTGCTCATGAGGACAATGGTATTATTAGGTAAGTAAGGGGTCTCTTTGTGAGAAAATGTAGGATCAAGCCATCCATTTAAAAATGAACGTGAAACTTTTGGCAAAAAGTTTGAGTCTGATTCTGGCAGGCCAAATAACACAGTATAAATGCAGAGAAAGAGGTAGACAAGAAAACTTGTGTATATTAGGCAGGTGTTATAAATATGAACTTTTTTATGAAGTCATTCATTAAGTGTCAAATATGTGGAAGTAGAATTCAGGCTTTTGGTAAAATTGGTGTACAATATGGAAAATTTTTCATCTTTAGGATCACTTGGAATAAAGAAGTACCTGAGGAAGGAATGTTAAAATAAGAATTTACATTAATCCCTGCAGAATCTCGCTGAAGTAGAGAATGAGCTCTGCGGCATTCATGTTGGGAACCTGCAATGAGGAAGTGTATGGGTGCATGTTCTAAGGGTTATTTGTTACCAGATGTTAGGGATAAAAAATGGATAATAAAACTTTTAAGGGAAAAAAGATTAATTCTGAGGGAGTGATTGATAGCTTCACTTGTCTGAAAAATGATTCACACTTACTAAACTAGAAGAAGAGTCTGCATCTTCTCTGCAGAGCACTCACAAAAAATGATAGTGGTAATTTGTATCATATTGCACTCTGCAATAGGTCCGTATCACTTAATGTCATTTGAATTGCATAGCCAGAGACAACATTCAAAGTTTCAAATGATGATAAAGAAATCCTTTTTAAATAAAAATTGAAGAGAAATGCCTACTGTAAGATTACATGTTATTTTGTTCACTTGAAAGTATCCTATTCTTCAAATAGAATCTGACGTTTGATTCAGCCTTATTAGTAAAATATGGAAGTTGCAATGAGCTGGACTTGCTTGATTTGCTTAGGAATGGGGTGGCACCTGAACTTTTGAATACCTACAATATGAAAAAAAAATAACTACTGAGTTCGTTTTTCTTAGTTTCCTGCATGGCCTTTTCTAACAGTTTATTCCCATTATAGCTCATCGAGCTGAAGGAGGATGGCACAGATCAGTAATTAAAGAATGCCTGTATCCATCTGCCTAGTAACTATTATGCTTTGTTGTCTTTCTATCTGCATGTTGCGTTGGCTGTGAACAGCCAAACAGAAGGACTTCCCAGTCAGGTTCCAAATCCTAATGTTTTGTCATCTTTATGTCTCACAGAGTTCTGAAGCCTCTGAAGTGGTAATCCTGGAGCGCTGCTGGATTGTGGAGTTCAGGAGTAAAACAGATGTTTCAATAGTTCTCAGTAAGTAAGACATAGCTCAATGTGTTTAGTGTGAATTTTTTTATTTCTGTCAACAAAAATGACAACAAAAACCCCCAACCACCCGGGCATTGAAACTTTACTAAAAACTTAGCTAAAATATATCCTGTTGTCTGTTAGATGCGTACGTCTAAATACTGCTTGTCTCTGAATTCAAGCCTAAAAAGAAAATCCTAAAAGCTATTGTTTTACTTTTTCTAAAATCAAGTGAACGTCATATGTCATCTTCTTCCTCTGACAATAAGTAGAAGTTTGAGGTTCTGTTTTGTTAGCTATTATGTACAGTATGGTTTTTATGTTGATGCATAGCCAATTCGTCTTATTCTTGAATAATTAATCATTGCCAACCTCCCTATTAAATAAGGGTTTTTCTGTTTTTCTCACCTTCTATCAACTCTTCATTAATAAAATTGTTAAAAACAGTAAAAAAGAGTTATTTTGTAGAAATCAGAATCATTATTTTAGTGGACAGATTTTCTTTGGAGAAAATGCTGACATAGAGTTTTCTCTGCAGGAACAACTCAAATAGTCATTGTGTTAGAAATTTTTTATGACATGGATTATTTGTGATACCACTGCAGAGTTTTGAAGTCCTTAGATCAATTTGCCATTTTCTGTTAACTGTAATGGTCTAAGAACAGTTTTGGTAGACTAGTAAAACTAGCTACAGGGGAAAAAAGGTTATGCTGTGTTTGTGGGCTTGATGGCCAGCTTTACGTTTAGTAGAAGTTCCTACCTTCTTTTTTTATACTCGCTAAAATCTCCAGTCCACTTCAAGGAAAATGTTGCATTAATTATGCTAGCTTTTGTCCTCACCTGCTGAAGTGATTCTTAGTGTTTGGTCACATTTGAGAAGGCAGTGACTTAAAATGTATTCGTTGTGGGTTTTATCCTTTTCTGGGTACTATTCTGGGGAATAGGTCAAATCCTGCATCTTTAGTAGTGGAATTAAATCTTATGTCTTGTGCCTGATGTTGAGGCGCTGTGTCAAAAAGGACTTCTTTCTGGATTTGGAAGCATCGCTTTGCCTAACTATAACAGCTGAATGATTACCATTGACTCTCAAATTGAGACTTTTCGAATTCCCTTATTGAGTCCAATTCATTGATTGGAATCATTAGCTTTATGAGGTGGTGATGTTACAGTTTGAGTATAAAGAGAGTCATGTCAGTTCCCTTCTGGCACTTCCTTTACAATGCTTGAACATAATGCTACTGAACTGAACCAAGAATACAGCTGTAATTGCTGACAGGACTCTTTCAATTAGCTTTGAAGCCTGCAAACAGGACAGTTTCTGTGGCAGTGAGACCGGCAGGTTTTAAGTCCAAAAGCTGGGGACAACAATGAATACTGAGTAAGTACTTCAGGCTGCCTGTGGAGAAAAAGACGACTGTGAATATGTGTGGAGGAAGAAATATGCTTGCATAGTTAGGAACAGAAATTACTAGCTGAGAGACAGACTTTCTAAAACAAAGTTTTTGAGGGTCAGTAGTGTGGTTAGAGATAAGGGTGGCATTCTGACCAGCCTCTAAAAGTATATTAAAGGAGAAAAGAGGAAACAGTACAGAAAACTCCAAGTATGCAGAGCCAACAAATGCAGATGAATGCCTGGGGCGCAACCAAAAGAATACAACAGAAGATAGAGGAAGAGACAGACAGGTAGAGGAGAAATGGATTTCAAACTTGGCAATTTTCCTGTGCTGGAGAACAAGGACAACAGCCTGGCTGATGATTTGTTGGATGGGAAAAGAAAAAGAAAGCCAGACTATTATGAGGTGTTAGAACAAAACTGAAGACAAATGAAGATGATATACTATGTACTGAGTGAGGATAAAATACCAAAAGAAGTGAAATAATAATCCATGTACTGTAGGAGAGAACAAAATTCAGAAGACAAAACGGGGGAGAAAAGCAAAACTCGGGAACTAAGAAGAGAGATCTTCGTCAATGGGGGCTTCGATCATGAAAAAGTAGCTGCATTGTCACAAGAATATATCCATGGGCCATTGAGAGCCAAAAAAAGCTCTAAAATATGTATCTGGGCCTTTAAAGGATTCAGGTGGAAGCAGGATAGGAGGACATACCTGCTCACAATGTCAAATTCCTTGTGGAAGAGATGGAAGAGAGCTGTGCCAAAACACAGCAGGAGCTCCAAGGAAGGAGGTGGAGTTGATCTGTGAGATTTAACTTGTGGTGTGGCTGGGAAGGGATGTTTTCTGCATCTTGTAAGCTGCAAGATGAAGAAAATCAGCTGGGTGTTCAACTTGGAACCGGGGGGGGGGAGGGGGGTTGGAGTAAGCTTTTGGCCGATTGTCTCCAACTTTCTCTGAATGGTGGGCTGAATCCTAGGAGATGTGAGTAAGAGTGAGAAATGGAGACTTAGCTGAGACTAATTCCTGGCTGAATCCTAGGAGACTATCCAAGAAGAGAATGTAATAAAGGGCAGTGGAGTAAACATGGAGGGAAAAATAAGGACGTTTTCATGCAATGTCTAGTGATATTGTGGAGCTGATCATTGCCTCAGAGTGGTGTGGGCACTGAAACATAAGGGGAGTACAGAAGAGGTCAGGCAGTTGCAGCAGATAATCCTGTCAGCGCTTCAAGTGTTGTGCTCCCAAAGCAGCCTAACTCCAGAGGTTTCTAAGTGGACCGTGAAAGGAAACAGAAGGATTTGTTAGGTGAACTATCATTCTGTATGTGGCTGGTTGCTTGCATGCCCTCATAACATGAACTAGTTGCTATTAGCAGAACAGATCAGACACTGGTGTGAGATGGATCTGATTGAATGTGGCAGTTCACACGAGTGTGATTCATTCCTGAAATCCCAGAAGATGTGGTAAGGAGAGCATTTCAACCCTTTTGTCCAAAAAGATCTTAAACCTGGAAACAGCTGCTGTGCACTGAAATGTTTGAGCAATGCAATGTCAACTGCCTTGCCTTGGGTTCTCCTCAGGAATAACCACCGTGTTCGCGCCATCTAAGCTTGCACCTTGTGCAACACAGGCAGGCATCGTAGCCTCACCAGACACGGAAATATATAATTGTAGCTATTTAGAGAATAGCTATGTCTCTGCTGGACCTTGGAAACCCTGTTAAAGGTGGTTACTCTGCTGGGTTTACGTGCCCAGGTGCTGGCAGAGGGGGCTGCATGGCGGCCGCTGTGAGGAGCAGCTGTGGCTGCCCTGTGCTGGGCTCAGCCGGTTCCAGCCGGCTCCAAGCGACCCACCGCAGGGCATGGCTCAGCCTCTCAGCCCTGCTGGTGGCACCTTGGGGAGAGCATATTTCAGAAAGGGTGAAACACTGCCCAGCAGTGAGAAGTGAGGGGGAAAAAAGTGAGAAACAGCCGTGTGAGCACCAGCGTGAGAGCAGATGGAGGGGGAGGTGGTGCTCCAGGTGCCTGAGCAGAGATTCTCCTGCAGCTCCTGGAGAGACCCCGGTGGAGCAGGTATTTCTCTGCAGCCTGTGGAGAGACCATGCTGCAGCCAGGGATAAAGAATAAGGAGGTAGGAACAGCAGAGAGGAGCTGTTATGGACTGACCATAACCAACCCATCCCTCAAACCTCCATGCTGCTTGGGGTGTGGGGAAGGTAGAGGAGTTGGGAGTGAAGTTGAGCCTGGGAAAAAGGCGGGAGTGGAGGCAGGGAAAGGTCTTTGTTTCTCCCTAGTCAGCACTCTTTTAATTTGCAATACATTAAATTATTTTTCCCATAAGATGAGTCTGTTTTGCCCCTGATGGTAATTGGTAAGTGATCTCCCTGTCTTTATCTCGACCCATGAGCTGCTGCTTCTTTTCTCCCCCAGCCCTGTTGAGGAGGGGGAGTGAGTGGGTGGCTGGCAGCCAGCCAAGGTCAACACACCACGGTTAATTTGCATCAGGCATTTTTCTTTAAGTGTTTTGTCCACTTCCAGATGTGTCAGTGTTTGAGCAGAAGTTGCAAAAAGATAGGGAACCAGGAACAAAAAGTTGTGTTAATGTTGGTAGTTTTTGGTCACTGTTCTGTTTCTTTGGAATAGGGCAATTAGAGCTGTGCGGCTAGATGTTTGAACCTGCCCCAAGAGCAATCTGAAGCTGTCCACTGTGTTGTATAGAGCCTCATGTGGGTGAGAGCAAAGAACTCTGCCTCCTTTCCTCCACGCGGTGTTGTACAACACAAAATTGGGAATGAACCCAAGAGGCACAGGCACAATGAAATTAAATCAGATGCGAGAGACAGCATTCAAGGGCTGCCTTCTCTTGATCTGTAAAACTCTTCTGTTTTTCAGGATAAGAGGTTCCTTTAAGACTGTATTAATTGCATTACTGTGTGTGGTCCCTTAGTGAGAACTAGGGAGGTAACAGCGCTGACATCCACGTAGGGCTGGTGAAGTGTGAGGAGGAAGGGAGGGAACAGAGGAAGAAGACAGAGCTTTTGATGCAAGATCACAGTAATCTAAAACATATTGCAGTGTATCGGGCAAAAAAAAGGCCTGCATATAGGAATACCTTTAAGAAGGCAAGCGTTCCCTTTTGCCATTGGTAGTGTGTAAGCCACTTAACTTGGAGCTTTTCGTTTCCTTCAGTAGTAGAGGCTTGGAAAGGCAGGTCAGTATCACTCTGTTTTAGAGATGAAATAACTGAGGCATATGCTAAGGTTAGTCTTGCAGACCTAGGCA